>NC_133358.1:20988404-21588404 GCF_030506205.2 Paramisgurnus dabryanus | reverse complement strand
GTTTTATTCTGTAAAGATAAAGACTTTTTAAATTTATTTAACTTTGAACAAACTCTTGCCAGTAAATAACATCAATTTAAATCTACGGTAAATTACCGGCAACCCAGCTGCAATAACATTGTAATTTCTACGGGATTTTTTTACAGTGTAGTTTTTTGCACAAGAAGGCATTTAAGGGATAATGTATTGTATTCATTCACTGTAAACTAATTAGACTGATTTTTTTTTTACCACAGAAATTATTTCAGGGACATAAAATATTAAATTGTGATTTTCAAAAATAAAACAAACAAAAAAAAATTCAGTGTGTGTATCAATTCTTTTTGAACATTTCCATCTCATTTGAACAAAACCATGATAATATTGATGACCGTGATAACTTTGGTCACTATACTGACTTTTGGCATGTATATATGTATGTGTGTATTGTGTTCTTTAAAACATAATTGATGCCTTTAATTTGTGAAATCCAGTCTAAAGTTTCATAATCTAACCTCAGCTTAGTTCATATAAAATATTTTTGAAATGAAGTGAATGATATAAACAAGAGCATTGTGTTATGTGTAGCTCAATGTATTTGACCGTCACTTAGGCCATGTGATACACCATACTGTATCAATTTTCTTTATTTATTTTATTTATTGAGTTTGACATTACTATTGTTGTTTGTAGCTTTGTTCATGTTAAATATCATCGCCATCAATGCATTAAAGGGTTAACTCAAATAATTCTCCCAACAAATAAGTCTCCCATCTCTGAAACCTGTGGTGGCTGTGCTGTCGTTCTCTCCATCATCATAATCCTCGCTCTAAAATCCTCGGGACACTAAAATGCAAAGCAGCAAAAATGAAAGTTAGTTCAAAGTCATTAGAGCATATTAGTCGAGGTAAGCGCGTTCCCAGAGGGCCTCTAAAACACAGCGTGATTAGACGGCGGCTTTCAAAACACTGTTGTTCTCTTGGACGAGAAAAAAGAAAGAGGGAGAGAACGCCAGAGTTATGTCGCCCGTCCCGCTGCGTTCCGCCGCTAAATCTTGAGGAGTTAGCAAGATTTAATCCCATTTTTGCCACCGCGTCCTCACTCTTGGCCACTTTGCATAAGAAGTGTCCATTACGCGCGCTAATGGGGAAATGTGCTTTGAATTGAGCTGGGGGTCTTTGCATGAAACTTTAAAAAGCACACCAACACGCAGCCCTAATGGGAGTACATTGCCATGAAAAGATAATTTATCAGATTCGCTGATTCACCAGTCCTGTGCCCTTGTCTGATTGTGTAAAATGATTTGGCCTCTAATTACAATCCATCGCATCAGAATTGCAAATAGTGGTGTCCATTTGGGATGGGGGACGGTTTTGGGGTAGCGGAGGTATATAATAGATTAACTTTACATCTCGTGCTAGAAGATGAAGTAGCATTCGGCAGAGGTGCATTAGTCTAAATGATTTGCTCTTCTAACGATCCTAATGTCTTTCTTTGATCAGATTATGGGAGTCAGACTTTGATATATTTTACGCATGCCGGTACGTTTGAGTGGTTGACACCTCTTTCTGATTAAAAGTGAGATATTGTTTCTTGTTGATAAAAGACTTTGTCTCTTGATTTGGCAGTTTGAGTCGTGGCGGTTCATGCTGGTCAGTTTTAAGCTTTAAAAGATGTAGATGGATAGCATTGTAATACATAAAGTAATGATTTGTTATAGCAGCAGGTGTTGTTTTTAGAGATATTTTCTAATTCTTAGGTTATGTACTTGGCATATGAGGTGAGAAAAACTAAATTAGACATACAAAGAGACAAACGTTACAGCTCATTTCCTGACTTCACACGCCCGTGGAAAATATAATATATGCTGGTCAACCCAGACAGCATCCCTTGACCACACTCAATTGATCATAGACACCAATTTGGACCCCCAATTAACCGTGAATCTTGCTGGTACAGTGCAAAATACAGGTATTGTAGAGTACATGTCACAGTCAGCTATATCATTTTTAGGTTGTGCTTGTTCCTGTCTGCTATGTGTACTTGTTTCTGATCTTAGCTTTCACTTTTAGCTTGGTAACCATATGTACGAGATGTCCTGGTTCCTTGGACCTAATAAGTCTTTTATACACTATACACATGAATGTTTGAAATCTCTTGTCATAACATTCACTAGCTTACACATGACAGCTGCTATCTGTTGCTGGATATCCATCCTGAATATTTTATAGCCACATCTCCAAACCCAGACAAATCAAAACCAGAAACGCTTTTTTCTTACAGCGTATCAAAACTCACTTCTGAAACTGAAATCGAATGACTAATTTCTGAGTGTGAAGTTGTGCATTTTCAGTTCTTGAGATGAACGATATTTACGTTTTATTAGGCAGGTTTTGAGATCAGTGATTTTGTTTAAAAGCAAGATACTTTGATGTTAAATAAATAAAAAAATATGCTATTTGCAGACATCTCAAATCTGTTCCATGCACGTATATATGGACGTATCTATATGTCTGTCTGTCTATATATATATCTATCTATTTATCTATAGTATGCATAGACATACAGGTGACAATTACATAGAAATTTAATTTGATCTGTTATTATCGTATGTAAGACCGGAGGTCTTTGCATCAGGCGTCTCCCTTATGACCTTGCATGCATGGACAAGGCAGTTCACCATGGTAACCTCGGTTAGTCCATCATCTCGGCCCTCTTCGTGTACTACTTTTATTGGCTGCACGATTGAAATGTCATGCTTGGCCAACAGGGGAGCCTGTAATTTTTAACGCGTGATTAAACCATCCCTGCTATGGAAAACACTGCTGGACCAGACAACAAAATTAAGGAAAGAGAACAGAGCAAATGTGCTGCCGTTTTTTTATGACATGTTTTGCATATCCGGGCATGGGGAAAGTGGCACGATATGTCGCATCAAAGCCCAAACGTGTCAGTGATGTAAGGAAATCAGGTTCGAATGAATATTAATGAGTGTAACAATTACCTCTGGGAAATGTTGTCTGCAGCTTAGCTTTACTAACATACAGCTCACCTTTGGCTTGCTGGCTTCAGAGATGGAAATCCCAGCTTTGGCGGCTGCTATATTTGGATGTCATTTTTTCCCTCTGTCTGTCTCTATCTTTTTATTACTCCGTGTATTTCTCACTTTCTTCTCGCCACTACTTTTTTGATGATGATAGGAACGTGTGAAAGGAAATCTCCGGCTTGCAATATCTGTGGATTCTGGAGCAATGTGCATGTCAAATGGGATACTTTGCAATGCAAACAGCAATATTAACACAGCAAAATAGGGTTTTTATTATTTAGAGGAAATGTCTGGGTAAATTACAACACTATCAAAAGTGTTTGTTTGCATTAACTGAATAAGTCAGTCAGTAATGAAAATTCTTTAACCATTTACTTACCCTCAGGGATAGGTAGGTACGGTAGGTGTGTAGGTTGGTAGGGAATTACATTAATAGATACATAGATTCATAAATAGATACATAGATCAGAGGACTTCAACCTTTTTTAGGGCAATGAACCATTAAAGGGATAGTTCACACAAAAAATGAAAATTATGTTATTAATGACTCACCCTCATGTCATTCCAAACTCATAAGACCTCCGTTCATTTTTGGAAACACAGTTTAAGATGCTTTAGATTTAGTCCGAGAGCTTTCTGACCTTCCATTGAAAATCTATGTATGGTATACTTTTAAATATAAACATAATCAAAGTATTCCATGTGACATCAGTGTGTCAGTAAGAATTTGTTGAAGCATCGAAAATACATTTTGGTCCAAAAATAACAAAAATTACAAAAAGTGACGTGTTGTCAGGTGCGTCCCAGCTTTTTTTGCACCCGAGCTTCGTTTACAGTCTGAGGGAGATGCACGCTGTAAGTTTGAAAAAAAATCTTTGTAAAAATGTCTGAGGATAACACTTCAGCAGCATTGTACGTCAGCAGCGTCACTGTGCATGCGCATTTGCAACAGATGCGGAAGTCAATGCTGAATAAAATACACCAAAATGTATTTTTGATGCTTCAACAAATTCTAACTGAACCACTGATGTCACATGGACTACTTTGATGATGTTTTTATTACCTTTCTGGACATGAGCAGTATACCGTACATAGATTTTCAATGGAGGGTCAGAAAGCTCTCAGACTAAATCTTAAACATCTTAAACTCTGTTTCCAAAGATGAACGGAGGTCATACGAGTTTGGAGCGACATGAGGGTCATTTATGACATTATTTTCATTTTTTGGGTGAACTATTCCTTTAATGGATAGAGAGGAGGAGCAGGGACCCCCGGTACATGTATCAAATCAATTTTTGGATTTAAATACTTTTTATAACAGTTACTTTACAAAGATATTTAAACCATATTTTTTGTATACACAAATACTTTAAATACTACATAACATTTTAAATTTATGTTATGAAGGTTCCCCATTTTAATCAAGTTTAATATCATTTTATGTGGGAACCATCATTTCAATCAAGTTTTTTTTCTATTTCTATTATTAGACTTTTAATGCATTTTTGTTGGATGCCTAATTTCATTCAAAATCATAATTAATTTAAACAATATTTGGAGCCCCCCCCAGTAATGCCATCATGAACCCCCAAGGGCCCCCCGGACCCCCTGTTGAAGACCCATGACATAGATTCATAGATAGATACATAGATAATAACGTACACTTTATTAACAACTTTCTGGCAACTTTCAAGTGCACCACCGCCGACTGGTCCATTGCTTAAAACTGTACGCTATTGAGTAGCAGAGATTAGCTTAGATCCATTGATTGAACTTTAAAAGAACTCTTTGCACACAGAAGAACTCAAAAGGTGACTGGAGTTTAATACACAGCCCTATCGCTCTGAGCTTATACCTACACGTTTCTCCACATTTCTCCACCTTCAGCTTTAGCAAGATTCCCACTTTAATGCTAATGCCAGTATGAGCTTTATATAAGGATTAGAGACTGGTTTCACCTTGAACATTTGACTTGTTTTAAAAACTTTTGACTTACATGGAAAGTAGTACAAATTTGAGTTGCTTGTCGTGGTTTTAGTTGTACTTCCTTTCATAAAAACTATGTTTTGTTTCTGTTTGTTTTGTCATGCTTGACCCAGTCTGAGAAATTAAGTCTGATTTCACATGCATTTCAGTCTTTATATCAAAGTTATATTTTAAAAATTTTTCTTTACATCACCAAGGTTGATTTTATGTAAATCACAAAAAGTGACTTTAGCTGGGTTTTACAGACTGGGTCACATATTTATGCAGGTATATCAAGATTTACATGTTAAACCGCTAATAATATAATTAGCCTCCATAATTTTACAGCTCACATCGAGTGCCAAAACCGCGGTAAGACGGCTGTACATTAAATCGACAATGCTTATTGATTTATCCAATTTTGGATTTGCCTCGTGTTTTGCACATAAACTTATGTCGTTCATATGGGAACGCCGGCATTGATTTTTTTTACTTAAGACCAAACGCTAAAGATTTTTGGATAAGCTTCCTCATTACTTAAGCTTAAATCAATAAGGAAGAGCATCTTTTAATGAACGTGCAGTTTGTACAGCAAACTGCTGAAATGGGCCACCATTCATCTGCTGCCTGGCCAATCGATCATGAAGGTCTTTAAGTGAGGTCCAATTGGTTGACATTGTGGTTTATCCTTCATGTCAAAACTCGCAGGCTTGGGAAGCGTAATCGAAGACGCAACAGGAGTTTCTTCTTTCCAGCTGTTTCAATGCAGCAATGCTTGGTGTAAAAACACGGTCGATGATAGAGGTCTATCTATTCACACATGTTAAAATATATCAAGAATTGGTTTGATTAAAAATAACTCTTTGAGTTCAAATAGTGTATTGTGTCATCTGTTTTGCCTATAATAATAAAGCGTGTGCTTGAGGCTGTGTGTGTATGTGTGTTTATGTTCAGGAGAAGTATCTGATGGTTCAGATCAATGAGAGAAAAGCAGAGATTGACCTCCCAGATGAAACACACACAGCATCTGCCAAAACAGACTAGATGTCCCGCTGTGTGCTTGAGATGTCAGGTACTTTAAATTCACACACATGTGTTTGAATTGTTCATGACAGTCAGGATACAAACACTGTATTTAAACCAGTTAATACATTCAGAGGTACACGCTGATGGATAGCACACCTGCTCCTGCGTTCGATTTTGATCCTGTTTTGCCTCTTCTCTGTCAATGTCATTAAACACAACAAACAAACAAAAAATGGCAGCAACATGCATTTGATCTGTGTGCATAATTGTACATTTTTAAATAGGGTTCATGTTGTTCAGTTGGTAGAGGGCTTGGTAGCTGTTCAAAAGGTAATGGGTTCGATCCCATATTGATTAAAGGTGTAACTGGAAGTCACTTTGGATAAAAGGATCTTCCAAATGCATACATGTAATATTATATAATGTCAAGTTTAATGTTGATTGTTCTGCCTATATACATATTAAAAAATACAATCCTTTCACCCTTAACAGGATTATTATTTATAAAATGCTGAAACTTTATAATCGTAACTTTGTGTAGCACTTTACTATTGCCTCCCTAAGACGAATCATTGTGTTTTTCTTCAGGTCACTTTGGATAAAAGCATCTGCTAAATGCCTAAATGTAAAAGTGCAATGTGATCATTACAGAACGGCACTCTCACATTACAATGAGATCAAATTAATTTTGCTAAATGTTTAACCCTTCATTCCTTCTTATACAGCATTTGATGCTTTTTACTGCAGGAGAAATACCATTGCAAGCTTTTACTCCAAAGGTGTGACAGTTTTAAGGTCATAAATATGGAAACGGCATAAGTTCGCTGCACGGAAAAGAATCAAAGCCTATTGTTGTATGTCCTTTTCTCGTGTAAAGTTTGCTTTAAATGTCACACATTAGCATATGAACTTTTAAATGAGCTTGTTTGCTCAGTAATGCTGGCATGTAAATACTGATATTGAATGCATAGGTTGAATAAGCGAGGTCCGGGTGAGACTTTGGTCTTCCTGATGTTAATTAAGGCACGGCGAGGGATCTTCCCTGTGCTGATGCTGGGGCTATGTGTGGTTCTGCAAAAGTGCTTTTTAACTTACTGTAGATATCCAATAGTTGAAATGGAAATGATCTGTGCTGTCTTGATTTAGGCAGACGTGATTGACAACCATCAATCCCAAT
Source organism: Paramisgurnus dabryanus (assembly GCF_030506205.2). Taxonomy (NCBI): domain Eukaryota; kingdom Metazoa; phylum Chordata; class Actinopteri; order Cypriniformes; family Cobitidae; genus Paramisgurnus; species Paramisgurnus dabryanus. Next base: position 21,581,211 of record NC_133358.1, on the reverse strand, counting down.
ATAAAATACTTCATGCATTATTCAGACTTCGAGCTATCCCTTGTTGTTGGAGTGTTTTGTGTGTGTATGTGTGTTTGAGATAGACGGAGTAGACACACAGCATCTGGGGACCAGCAATGGTGAGAGAGAGAGAGAGAGAGAGAGAGAGAGAGAGAGAGAGAGAGAGAGAGAGAGAGAGAGAGAGAGAGAGAGAGAGAGAGAGAGAGAGAGAGAGAGAGAGAGAGAGAGAGAGAGAAAGAGAAAGAGAGAGAGAGACAGCTGTGCACTGGTGGATATGAAAGAAATATGAGTTGATGAGAGATTTCAGTGTGTAAGACACAGTGTGTACAAATGCAAGTTGCACTTTAAAACAACTACTGTTCAGAGTTATTGCTGCTATTGTAGAATTATTATTCTATTATTGTTGTGCTACTGTATAGCTCAGTGGTAGAGCTTTGTGTTAGCTGCGCAAAAGGTCATTGGTTCGAACCCAGGGAACACATGTTGATAAAATGTATACCTTGTAATGCACTCTAAGTCACTTTGGATAAATGCATAAATGTACATTTTTATTATTATTATTAGTAGTAGTAGTAAGTTTATTATTATTATTATTATTATCATTAGTATTATTATTACTAGTAGTAGTAAGTTTATTATTATTATTATGATTATTATTATTATTAGTTGGAGTAGTAGTAGTAGTAGTAAGTTTATTATTACTATTATTATTATTATTATTAATAGTAGTAGTAGTAGTAGTAGTAGTAGTAGTAAGTTTATTATTATTATTATTATTATTATTATTATTATTAGTAGTAGTAGTAGTAGTAGTAGTAGTAGTAGTAGTAGTAGTAGTAGTAAGTTTGTTATTATTATTATTATTTTTTTTATTAGTAGTAGTAGTTAGTTTATTATTATTATTATTATTATTAGTAGTAGTAGTAGTAGTAAGTTTATTATTATATTATTATTATTATTACTATTAGTAGTAGTAGTAGTAGTAGTAGTAGTAGTAGTAGTAGTAGTAGTAGTAGTAGTAGAAGTAGTAGTAGTAGTAGTAGTAGTAGTAGTAGTAGTAGTAGTAGTAGTAGTAGTAAGTTTATTATTATTATTTTTACTATTATTATTATTATTATTATTAGTAGTAGTAGTAGTAGTAGTAGTAGTAAGTAATTTATGAAAATAATATTAATAATAATAGTAATAATAATAATGTGCCCCCTCTTTTGTTATATTATTATTATTATTATTATTATTATTCAACATTAATCATCATGGGTTCATAATTTCTATTTAACACATTAATGTCTTTTAATACAAAAGTAGCTGTTATTGTATTATAATCCACTGGTAATAATTCATTTTTGGCAAATCATCTTTTTTGCATTTAATACATTTTTAATGCTAAAATATTTTTGCAAATATGAAAACCAATACATTAAAACAATTATGAAACAAAAGTTTAAACTAAAACCTTCTAGTTACTGAGATGTTTGTAAAGACTTCTATACACGACAACTATGCTTGGCTGCCCGGCTATACAAAATTAAACTGAAATGCCTTGCAACTTTAAATATGTCTTTTAGAAAAATGTTTAAAACTGTCAAAAATAAAAGGCAGCTCTTTTGTCTAAATCTAAGCAAATTTGCCACAAATGGCCGCTTTAGCTTTTGGGTTCAAGTGCCCTTACATCTCCAGTGAAACTGTGTTTTATAATTATATTTCCTTGGTCAGATCATGTGCTGGAAGCCATTTCATCCACATCAGTTTGTTATTGTGAAGAACCCTGTGTTTTTAAAGAAAGACACAACTTATTGTCCTGCTCTGCGGGTTATTTTTGTAATTCACATGGGCTGCACTTTATCTTGCTTTTCCCCTTTGCTCGTCTCCTCGTAATTATTAAAAAACAAAAACTGTGCCACAATAACCTAAACCCATGAACATTTATAACATGACGCATAAATGGAAGAGAGAACAGAAAGCAGGTGGACGCAGAATAGTCCAGACAGATCAGATTTTCTATCTAATAATTTTTTTCTGCTTCGCTCTGTCTTTCTCCATTTCCCTCCCTCTTTCAGAGTCATGTAGTGAGGGGAAATGACATTATGTTGCCCATACCTTCAGTACATAAAAATGATTTAATATGTACTCCGCTTTCAGCGTCGAGCAGCGACGATGTCACTCCTGTGGTGACTTCCCATTTTTTTCTTTCCCCTAAAGTGTTTAAACGTAAAACTGGTAATAAAGCAATTTAGGATGTAAAATACCCCGGCCGTTCGTTACCTGGAGCAAAGCTTCCTGCTATCATTACTGTCAGACTTGAAAAACCCAGTAGGCCCGCATGATAAACAGAAAGCTTGATCAGACGCCGCGTGGCCTAATCATGTTTGTAGTGCTGAATTCCTTAACCTTTGAATGACCCGACAGAATGCCAGTGACCCAATCAGAAAACCTAATTGAATCTACCTTGTGGCTGTGCGATTTTATGAAAAAATGAAATTGAAGCTGAAATATGTATGCACCCGAGCCAAATATCTTATGAATTGCTTTGTACTGTCTACCTATTACAAATATTTATGAAAAAAATCAGGGCTGGCTTTCTCATTACCCCTCAGATCCTTTGTAAGGATATTCCTATTGGATAATCTGATTTATTTGCAATCTTCTCTAAGCCGCTTAGTGTTTACTTCTAAGATTAATATTTGCTGTGTTATTAATACCCAGTTGTAATTATGACAGATAGAGATTTTTCATTGTTGTTGTTTAATCTTGAATTCCCCTCGTGACTGCCTCGTGCTTTAAAAATGGCCGACTGTTTCATTACGTCTCGGAAGACTCGGGGGATGAAATGAAGGTAAAGAATGTGTTTGAGATGGTGTGATGGAATGACTGAGAGGAAGAGAGAAGCGTGCTGTCACGTTGAAGATGTCCGGCTGCGATTGAATTTGATGAATGCTGCCATTCATAAACAACACAAGCAGATCATACCAGTGGACACTATTATCTGCATACTAAGGCTTTATAAAATCTTTCATTAGTCTTGCAATGTGTGAAAGATGGTCATCATAAAAAATACACAAAGTGAGAATTTCTGGCATGCCAAAAACACAACATTTTGTAATGTATTATGTTCTTCACACCAGTCCTTTGTGGTTGTCCCTGTTTATTTTTCCAAACTTTCAATTTTTTTTTTCGGTTGACGCAAATTGTTTTTGTGCATATATTTTTTAACATTTTGAAAATTTTAAATAATTATTCATACTACTATATTTTTTTATTCCATTTACACGTTTGGCATAGTTTTATCCCAACCGACTTGCAGTAAATTCAAGATTTACATTTTATCAGTATGTGTGTTTCCTAGGATCAAACCCACGTTCTTTTTGGCTGCATCTGTATTCTGCCTGTTAAGGGGATCGCACACCGGCCGCACAGCTCAACGTCGCGCCGCGTCGCGTCTAGGACAACTCAGAGGTATTGTAAACTGGAAGTGCACATTAAATAGCGCGAGCTTCGTCAGATAGCGTCTACTTCAAAATGCTAAATATACTTTAGCAGCCAATGTTAATCGTTAATGATTTGGGACAAATAGGATGTTATTTAATGTTAAACTATGTGAGTGGCGCTGTGAGTCACAGCTGGGCGGCGCGGACAGGCGCCACCTGGCGGCGCCGGTGTGCGTATACTCATAGAAAACAATGTGTTCGATTTTTTTTTTGAACTGCCCGGCGTTGAGCGGCACGGCCGGTGTGCGATCCCCTTTAAGCTACAGAAAACCTAAAATAAGTATTTGAAGAGTTTGGTTCCAAAATGCGATAAACAACATTTTTTTTTACCACCAAAATCAGTACTGTATCAAGTCAGTATTAAAAAGTAAATTCTTAATTTTACGCAAAATCCGATATCCGCCTGTATTATTCTGTCATCTTTTTTCCGTTTCCCCCCCAAAACGTGATAAATGCCAGTCCTCCTTCTCTGCAGAACGCAATAAATCCGCTCAACAAATCACAGCGCACCATTCCACGCATTGTAAACAACAATGGTGGCGCGTTGAATACAAGAAATCCTAAATAAAACAAAACAAAAATAATAATTTTGATGGCATTGATAAACCTGCAGTGGTTTTCTGTGGCAGGTAAGCCACTCAGGCACTTGGGCGATGGAAAAATGCCGGCTGTTGCTTGTTCTCACACGACAACATCAAGCTTCTGTCATGCTAACACATTGACCCCCGGGGATCTTATGAAAAAACTTTCCATTATTTTACTTGAAGTCAATGCAAATCGTGCAGGACCAAAACATTTTACAGCTGATCGCTGTCAAAAAAGTTCAGCGATGACGTCCCAAGGATGTGTTTTGATTAATGCTATTAATGTTTATTTTTTAAATCAGTGTATACCACTAGTCCACTAAATGAATAAAACATGACAAAGATGAATGCACATTTATATATTGATTCAATTGATTTATAGCATTTTGAAAAAAAAAACAGTTTTTATAATAAATCTTTGAAAATCAAATTATGGATTTGAATTTTAAATGTTTATATAACCTAAAGATGCTATGTGAAAGTTTGTAACAGAAAATAGTGGTTTTCATCTTGTCACTTTCTTGGTATAGAAACACATTTTTACCAAAACCAATCAAAATGGATTTATTGCGTTTTGGAACCAAACTCTTCATTTATTTTGTTTTGTTTTATTAAAAGTTAAAAATATTTGTCCTTAAAGCTCAGACGCTGTTTCTGCCTATCTAATGTAAATCTTGAGTACTTATACAGTAATATTACATCCTTCATATCTACAAAGAGTATTTAGTGTTATCAGATTTATAAAAGACAGATCCGCTCTACCGATAGTTTCCGGAAAACACGAGATTCTTGAGGCGTACTGCGGGAGGAGCGAGTCACAAGCAAGCAACACACACAAATATTATCCCACTGGATAACTTATGATTCACTACTTGTTCCTGTCGTTTACATTTTTATGCACTTACGACCAATTGCCAACAAAACACAGACAACTGATGCCGTTTAACTTACCGCCTGCGACTCATGACCCGGTTGGGACCACCCCTATTGCAACATAATCCAGCATTAAACCAACACACACACACTATCCGCTGCTACCGTGGATAAACAAACTACAGTATATCCATGGTTTCCATAATGCTGTGTACTTTCGAAAGCTGAACAAGCTTAAATTTCCCTCACAAACACCAACACACTTCTTTGGTGACATTGATTACGGGTCCGCTCTTGTTTGGTGTTTGTGTTTGTGCTATTCCGAATAAAGTGCCATATAAGGGCTTCCACTGTACTTCCTGCACTGAAATTACCCATACAGGTTGTTAAGTACACTGTTAAAAAACTTTGCTGCCTTAAAATTTTTTGTTAAATCAACTCGGATTTACAAGTCATTTCAACTTACTATTATTTATCTTGGCTAGAGATGAGTTGTTATAACTACAGATGAGTTGTTATAACTTATAAAGTAGACTTTTCTCAACTATATTTCTCTGTTGACATGACTTGAGTAAATCTGAGTTTATTTAACAAAAAATTTAAGGCTTCAAAGTATTTTTTACAGTGTATGAATATTTTATGTTCGATAAAAACTTTCAGAAACTTGAACACTGGCGGGGTGCATTCGGCAAATAAATATTCCGTCATACAGTACGTCCAACTGCTATTTTGATACTTTGCCTGTGTTTGGTATGAGGAATCCAACTCTTCAACAGTGTTAAACATTCTGAATGCATGGCTTAAACCCACCTTTAAATATTTTATACTGTGAACAGGGCCTTGAAGTGTATTTTCATCCTATGTCCTATAAATGTGTTTATCTAAATGCTTCATGTGTGTTTGATTTAGTCCAGTGTTTTATCGGTCATGGATGCTGTTCATTTTCAAAAAAGTTTATGCATGAAAGCTGTAAAAGATTTATAGATGTCTGAATGTCATAATGGTCCATTCATTAGCCTTGTTTCAATCCCTCATCCTTGTTAAAACTAAATACTACTTGGCAGGTGGAATATCAAGGAATGGAGGAGACCCTGTATCATAGTGTTTTTTGTAGTTTCAGTAAAGAGCCTGCAGGAGTGCTCTAGGTCAGGCATTTTAGCTCCGGCTGAACACCCGGTCCACCACCTTCTTGCTCCTTAAATCGAATGTTTCTCTTCTGGAACAGAGGTTCCTTCAGAACCTGGAGCTCTGTAATGAGGACGAGACTACAGCCAAGCTAATGATGCCAGCAGACTCACCTGAAAAGCATTATTGATGTCCTGCCACATATTTCTATTTGCAAATAAACAGTAATATTCAATGAATTAAAGCATTATTATACAAATTTAAATTATTGATGGAGCTTACACCGAATTTAACCACTTTCCTAAACGTTCCCAACATAGATCCAAAGTTTGCTCTGTCAACCTTGAAATATGATGTTTTCCTTCTTTTACATCCACCTTGGTCTTCTTTCATAATGCATAACAAATCTATACGCCGTTAGCTCATTAAGCTCTGCTCTGTTTTCTTACACGCCAGCCAAGGACAAGCAGCCTGTTGTTTGGCTCAAGTCTAAAAACAATAATCATCTCTGTAATAACATGGCTAATGACCTTTAATTGGAATTGAGCTCAGACTTAATGACTATTAGCACCATCTGACATTACGCCTACTCCCCTGGGTGAGCGTGCATGTGCGAGCTTGCACATGCGCGCGTGTATGTGTGGGCTGCACAACAAGGAGCGAGACAATACAGTAAATAGTGAATTGTGAGATGCAGCCAAGCTTGTAGAAAATAACTATTTGAGGGATGGCGCATGAACTGAACGCTGTAATTTTGACAGCTGGCAAGGTGTGGTGAGGCGGGAGCCAAGGGTGAGACCTCGTATCTCAAGACCGTTGATGAATGACTCTAATTAACGGATGAAATCAACCATGTGAAGACAGGGTATCGCTTTAGGTCGCTGTTTGGTAGTTTTCTGCTGCTGGTGCTGGTCTCATCCATCTAAATATCACTGTTCTTTGCTTTTTTCTGTGGGCTGGAGGAGGGGCCGAGGAGATCTGATGGGTCAGACGAGTCAGGGATGGACATGAGGTCTCACATTTCAGATTTTTCTTCGGTGTCCCCTCGCTGGTTGCCTCCCATTGCTCTTAGTTTCATCCGTCATCAATTTAATTTCATGTATGCTCACTTAATCTTTGTTATGTGCAGTATGATGTTTTTACATCTGTTTGTGTTGCGTTCTTGTCCTCTTCTTTATTAGCTTTGTTCTAAAACCAGTGTTATTTTGACATTATTTTTGTTTTAGTTAGGGCCTTGTGATGAAAAAGGTGTTTTAAATGTAAGTATTTTATAGTCTTTTATCATGCCATATATATTTATTTTAGTTCTTAGGGATTTTTGTTTACTCTAGCTAAATTAAACAGTATTTTAGTTGACAAAAATTATTTTTTGGTAATTTTTGGTAATTATTTATTGGTATTATTTTGGTAAATAATAATGTGAAAAAATGGCAAAGGTCAAAGTTTTAACCCTGTCTGTGAAATCCATGTCATCAAAGTTTGATTTTACTTATTGATTTCACATAGATCAATCTTTGACACAACCTTAGTCAGTAAAAAAGACATCAAGGTTATATTTTCACAGAATGTTCTTTACAATATGTAGGATACTTTAATGTAAATAAAAAATTACGTAAAAAAAATAAGTTTATAAAATAAACTATATGAAAAACAAACTGGGTTACAAATGTTCAAACTTTTAAAAATTTATAAAAAATAAGGGCTGTCAAAAGATTAATCGCATACAAAATAAAAGTTTGTTGCAAAATATATGTATGTGCACAGTTTATAACTATTTTGTATATACAAGCACACACACATACATGTATTTGAGAAAAAATATACAGTATGTATAAATACACATATACATGTATACATTTAAGAACATTTTTATTATGTATTTTTATATATAAAATATATCAAAATAAAAATAAAATAAATTAATAAATTAAATATATAATTTAATTAATTAATATTTTGATTTTGATATATATATATATATATATATATATATATATATATATATATATATATATATATATAATTTATTTATTAATTTAATTTATTTATTTACATTTTGATATATTTTATATATAAAAAATACATAAATAAAATTTTTCTTAAATGTGTATATGTGTATTTTTATATACACATAATAATTACACACAAAACACACACAAATATATTATGCAAACAGACTTTTATTTTGTATACGATTAATCGCGATTAATCTTTTGACAGCCCTAATAAAAATGTATGCATTCTAAAAATGTCTGGGTTATTTTTGACCCATTATGGGAAAATATTGGACAGAACACACAGCTGGGTTAAAACTGAGCCAATGCTGGGTTGTTTTAACACAACTGCTGGGTTATTGTACCCAATGGTTGCATAACAGCAACCCAAGATTGGGTAATATTTAAACCAGCATGTGGTAATTTAAACCCAGCACATGTTCAGTCCAATATTTACCCATCATAGGTCAAAAATAACCCAGACATTTTTAGAGTTAAAAAATTAAAATTCTGTCATTAAAACAAATATTGTGATGCATTGTGATAAATGATAAAGAAGATATTTTGATAAATGATTGCAAGCACACGGTTGATGGTACCCATTGAATTCCATCGTATTTGTTTTTCCTACTATGGAAGTCAATGGTTATAATCGGCTGTGTGCTTACAATCATTTATCAAAATAGAAATTCATCAGAAAACAGAAATTCATACAGGTTGAGGAGGAGAAAATGACAGAATTTTTATTTTTGGGTGAACTATCCTTTTAATAATAAAATAATAATAATTTAATTTAATTTAATGAATAAATAATTTTTGTCATTTATTTCATTGAGAGCTGTCCTACTAAGTCCTACTGTAGTGAGCTGTCTACTTACAGGATTTTAAGGCATCGTGAGGCTTATTAAGGCAGCGTTTTTTCCTGATGTAACTACCATTTATTTAGCCCAAGTTCTAATCTTATGTGCCTTCTTTTTAGTTTTAAGTCCTGACTCCAAAGCAGCCAATGCTAGATACAAAATCACTTTCTGTCTCTTTTACAGAAGGAACATCAGACGTAAAAGACAGCAGCCTTCAGAGAGACCTACAAAACCTTCATCAGCCGAGGCCAAATTAACCAACCGGCTCTCTACTGCCCTGCAAACAAAGCTGGATACACAAACAAAAGACTGATGAATAAAACAGGTGACACATAGAGGGTTTAGAGAGGGTTGAGCTGGGCATTGGGACCTTTCATCCACCAGCAAATGGTGGCCTTTGTTAATGAATTCAATTTAATGTTTACTGTTCTCGAACCTCTCCTACCTCATATCCTGGCAGACTGCTTACTAACAAGACCGAAAGTCTGGCATTACGGCGTGGAGCTAAACAGGTTCCCCGGGGAGTGAAGCTTTCTCTCTCTCTCTTTCTCAATCCCTCTCTTCCTCCATTTCTCTTTTGCTCTATCCCTCCCTCCTCCGGCCATGCATTAGAATACCCGCTCAGTATCCTTTCTCTCTCCACACACATACACAGCGGTGCACATGGGCAGAGAGAGCCACCAGCTGGTTTTTCCTGTGTTTAGTGACTCACTGTCAGCTTCATCTCCTCCTACTAACTGCTTTTGCATGTCTAGAATGAATAATTGACGGCTTGAACAAGCCCAGGACATTCGCTAATTTAAAGCGCAGTGAGAGGAGATATAAAAAAGTAATGACTCCTAAACTTACCGGCGGCGTCTAATTTCTGCAATTGTGTTGCCTGAATCGAGCTTAATCTTTTTTTGGTCTCTTCTGAGTCATCTTCGCATAAAAATAAATAAATAAAGAAGTTATCATTTCAAGGCGAGTTCATATGTTGTTTTTATAGTAAAAGTCTTATCATGATGGCATTAAGGCCTTCGTCGTATAACCGTGCCGCTGCCCTGATTTATGTCTCTTTGCCTGTCTATTTTGCTATACTAATATTTATAGCCGCGTATATGCATGTATCATTATAGATACAGGGGCTGATAAATTAGTTTGCTGATGACTGTTTTATATCACAAATCTTCTGAACATTACAGCCTGCTAATGCAAATTCTCTCTCTCTCTCTCGCTCGCTCGCTCGCTCGCTCACCAGTGGTGTGTCTGAGTCGGACAGCGTCATTTTAATAACGGTCATTTGTGCGATTATTTTAAAGCATCCGCGGCGCGAAGGAAAAGGGGATTTCTCATCGCCTCCTGCCCGTGCTTTTGTGGCATTACTCAGTGTGAGCTATTGCAGGAGAGCTCATTGCTCTCAAAAATCAAAGTTAAATGGGTCATCTATCATCTGAATTTGTGTCTGGCTGACTTGTCTGAACATCACAATGATTTATGGCTCGAATTGGAGAAGTCAACCATGCATGTTTCTTAGTTTATCGTTTTATGCTGCCTTCAATTAAACCTCTATAAACAAGATGATGGCTTTACAACGTTGTCCGGCAATAAGGGCAATGAAGGTTTTGCATATGAGAAATGTGTAGCTTTCTACGTTAGTATCCCTACAGTAGACTTTTCCTGTTGATAAAATGAACAGGGACCTGCTTTTAGTCTGACCATTTTTTTCATTAACTAAATCCTGTAATTTGATCATTCTGTGATTCCTATGACACTATTATATTATCAAGGCATGATTTTGATTATTCCCTGCTTGCATCAACAAGCAAATGCCACCTTAATGATGTGCAGTTTGCTTATTGTATTTCCCTTATTATTTCCAATTTCTCATTATTGCCGTCATTTTTCTAGATAAAAGTGCATAGAAAAATTCAATTTTCTAAGCATGGGATCCAGGGGGCGATAACGTGTTTGCTGATTAGAACCTGAAAATATGAAATTTAGCATGGCAGTTGAAGAGTAAGTGATGTTTGTGAGAGTGTATGTGCGTTTGGGTGTGCAGTACAAGCAAGATGTCTGTCTACCAACACGTTGACTGCTTATGTTTCACCTGGGAATTATTTTGGTACTGTGCTGCCTATACGTATTTAGACACGACCTTGAACAAATACGGCGATATTGATATAACGGGAATCAAATACTTTCTTTGTGATTCTGTTTATTGCAGCTGAGTTTTATTAATATCTTTATTTGTGCGTATAGGTGTAACTGGCGTGTTTATTGACAGAGGTATACCCTGAAGATTTGGCGGGTACCAAAATGAAAGGCCCAATTATCAGTATGGGTTGAGGCGCTGAAAAAAAAGCACTTTGATTCTTTGTTTAGAAGGAATATGTGTCAAGTTCAGATAGTATGAGATTTAGAAATGCTTAAATACAATTCCCCAATATGTTGTTTAGATGTGTGCAACATTTCCTAAACACTGTCAGAAATAAATGGTAAAAAATGGCTGTCACTGGGGCGGTACCCTTTTACAAAGCACACTTTTGCACCTAAAGAGTTCATATGATGCATATTGGTGCCAAGGAGTATAGTAATACATTGAAGGTACATTCTGGTATCAAATCTATACATAACTGTACCTAAATGGTGTATCAGGATCTTTATAAAGTTTACTGCCCCAGTGACAGCTTGTGACCATTTAAAAAATTTTTTTTGACTGTGTATGCATTATATTATTTCATATTAATACCTTAAAGGTACATATTAACTCTTTCCCCGCCAGCGGTTTTTAAAAATTTGCCAGCCAGCGCCAGCATTTTTCATGTTGTTCACACAAGTTTAATGCCTTCCAGAATATTTTCTTCCTGAAATATATAAACATACAGGTTAGGGTGATATACCAAATGAAAGAACAGACCCTCTGCTTTTAAAGAAAAAAAGTTTTATCCTACCTTTATTAGTTCTCTTTTCACCACCTCTCAAATATGGGAAGGTTTCTTCAAAAACACCAAATTCTGAGCAAAAAGCTGAGATAGTTATATTTTTGTGAAGGACTTTTGATAGAGATCAGATTCAGAACAATCCCCAAAACTTACACGAACATACAGCTGTTTGCCCTAGGGCGAGACTTCCGGGTTTTATAAGTTGCGTCGCCCGGTGGATAATGACGGTATTGCAGAAATACTCGTCATTGGCAGGGAAGCGTTTTCTCTTAATTGAAGAGTTAACTGATAGTGGTACCAAAGAGTGCATATTAATACCTCAGTGGTACATATTGGTACCAAAAAGTGCCTATTAGTACCTCAGAGGTACATACTGGCACCAAAGAGTGGACATTAGTACCCCAGAGGTACATATTGGTACCAAAGAATGCCTATTAGTACATCTGAGGTACATACTGGTACAAAGAGTGGACATTAGTACCCCAGAGGTACATATTGATACCAAATAGTGCATATTAATACTCCAGAGGTACATATTGGTACCAAAGAGTGCACATTAGTACCCCAGAGGTACATAATGGTACCAAAGAGTGCATATTAATACTCCAGAGGTACATATTGGTACCAAAGAATGCCTATTAGTACCTCTGAGGTACATAATGGTACCAAATAGTGCATATTAATACATCTGAGGTACATACTGGTACCAAGAGTGCACATTAGTACCCCAGAGGTACATATTGGTACCAAAGAGTGCATATTAATACATCTGAGGTACATACTGGTACCAAGAGTGCACATTAGTACCCCAGAGGTACATAATGGTACCAAAGAGTGCATATTAATACTCCAGAGGTACATATTGGTACCAAATAATGCCTATTAGTACCTCTGAGGTACATAATGGTACCAAATAGTGCATATTAATACATCAGATGTACATTCTGGTACCAAGAGTGCACATTAGTACCCCAGAGGTACATATTGATACCAAAGAGTGCATATTAATACATCTGAGGTACATACTGGTACCAAGAGTGCACATTAGTACCCCAGAGGTACATAATGGTACCAAAGAGTGCATATTAATACTCCAGAGGTACATATTGGTACCAAAGAATGCCTATTAGTACCTCTGAGGTACATAATGGTGCCAAATAGTGCATATTAATACATCTGATGTACATACTGTTACCAAGAGTGCACATTAGTACCCCAGAGGTACATATTGGTACCAAATAATGCCTATTAGTACATCTAAGGCACATACTGGTACCAAAGAGTGCACATTAGTACCCCAGAGGTACATATTTGGTACCAAGAGTGCACATTAATACCCCAGAGGTACAAATTGGTACCACAGAATGCCTATTAGTACATCTAAGGTACATACTGGTACCAAAGAGTGCACATTAGTACCCCAGAGGTACATATTGGTACCAAAGAATGCCTATTAGTATATCTGAGGTACATACTGGTACCAAAGAGTGCACATTAGTACCCCAGAGGTACATATTGGTACTAAATAGTGTATATTAATACTCCAGAGGTACATATTGGTACCAAAGAATGCCTATTAGTACCTCTGAGGTACATAATGGTACCAAATAGTGCATATTAATACATCTGAGGTACATACTGGTACCAAGAGTGCACATTAGTACCCCAGAGGTACATATTGGTACCAAAGAGTGCATATTAATACATCTGAGGTACATACTGGTACCAAGAGTGCACATTAGTACCCCAGAGGTACATATTGGTACCACAGAATGCCTATTATCTAAGGTACATAGTGGTACCAAAGAGTGCACATTAGTACCCCAGAGGTACATATTGGTACCAAAGAATGCCTATTAGTACATCTGAGGTACATACTGATACCAAAGAGTGCACATTAGTACCCCAGAGGTACATATTGGTACCAAATAGTGCATATTAATACATCCGAGGTACATACTGGTACCAAGAGATCAAATGAGTACCCCAGAGGTACATAATGGTACCAAAGAGTGCACATTAGTACCCCAGAGGTACATATTGGTACCAATTAGTGCATATTAATACATTTTGAGGTACATACTGGTACCAAGAGTGCACATTAGTACCCCAGAGGTACATATTGGTACCAAAGAATGCCTATTAGTACATCTGAGATACATTACGGTACCAAAGAGTGCACATTAGTACCCCAGAGGTACAAATTGGTACCAAAGAATGCACATTAGTACCCCAGAGGTACATATTGGTACTAAAGAGTGCATATTAATACTCCAGAGGTACATATTGGTACCAAAGAATGCCTATTAGTACCTTTGAGGTACATAATGGTACCAAATAGTGCATATTAATACATCTGAGGTACATACTGGTACCAAGAGTGCACATTAGTACCCCAGAGGTACATATTGGTACCACAGAATGCCTATTAGTACATCTAAGGTACATAGTGGTACCAAAGAGTGCACATTAGTACCCCAGAGGTACATAATGGTATCAAAGAGTGCATATTAATACTCCAGAGGTACATATTGGTACCACAGAATGCCTATTAGTACATCTAAGGTACATAGTGGTACCAAAGAGTGCACATTAGTACCCCAGAGGTACATAATGGTATCAAAGAGTGCATATTAATACTCCAGAGGTACATATTGGCACCAAAGAATGCCTATTAGTACATCTAAGGTACATACTGGTACCAAGAGTGCACATTAGTACCCCAGAGGTACATATTGGTACCACAGAATGCCTATTAGTACATCTAAGGTACTTATTGGTACAAAAAGTGCATATTAATACCCCAAAGGCACATACTTGTATCACATGGATCATCTGTATCTGTACCACAATGGTAAATTATAGGACCATTATAAAGGGTACTGTCCCAGTGACAGTTTAGGACCATTAAAAAAACCTTACAGTGTATGTTACCTTTAAAACAAGTGTGATAACTAGCATGGGCTGCAAAAAATTATTTCATATGGTTTTTGTTGTCTTTATCAAGAGCTGAACAGTAAATGCTTAAGAATGCTTACCGCTCCTCGTGAAATGAAAAAAATGGCACAAGGTTATTAAGAAATTTGAAAAGGAACCGATTTAATTTTCAGGGTAAAAGTGTAAGGACTTTGGCATTGGTTGAAGAGGGTGAAATTAATCAGCGTAACATCTCTAGTGAGCGCCAGTTAATCACGGGCCGTAGCATTTTATTAACAAAATGATATATCTGCTTCAAATTACCATATCAGGAAAACTTCCTCCCCTTTCACCTCACACTTCTCACATTTGAAATGTAACCTTGATTAACAACATTTTAAGTCCACGCTGTGGGAAGAGAAACTGTGATGCTAATGGGGAAAATCATAAATATTAAATTATTGTGTCAGGGCATCATCCTTTGGCTTAAAATCTGTTATATTTGCACAATGTTTTGGTTGGTTGATTAATGCATGTCTGTGAGATGCTAAGAGAGGAGATAAGTATTTACGTTGTGTTTATATTCTTATCATGACATGTCCTATTTAATTGTCACTCAGATAGGTATTGTGATCTTTCGCTCATTCGGACGGTTTGAAAGGCATTCCGTTCACATATACGACCACGTGAAAGATGAGATCAGTCTCCATCTGTGAATCTGATGAAAAATACTGCTTCTTTTTAACTTTGATTTACTAGCTGTATCACTGCCAAGTGACAGACCCCCACCTTCTGCCCCATTGCACTCTTCCTCCTCATTTTCACCACATTTGGCCCAATTGTTCCTGCACTCAGAACCCTGCCGTGCCCCGGTGCATGCTGGGATGAAGGTGATGGGGAAGAGAGAATGGTGGGGGGCACCTTGAAGTGCTCAGACCCCCTCTCTTTATTAATGTATGTTTGAATGGCAGATTTCTGTTCGCACAGACCGGAAAAGTCAGATTCCAGCGTGTGTGTGTGTAGTTGGAAACCTTGAGCTATGGCCATATGTCCAGATGTGCATTCACTCTCAAGGGGACGCAACAGGAAAGAGAATCCGAAGAATCATCGGCCTTAAATTTCATGCATCACCATTCATATGTCTGTGAACATTGTATGGGATACCAAGTCGCCCCTTCTTGGATAAATAAATAGCAGATGGCGTTCAGATCACAGTGAATGGTTATTGCATGGTTAATATGCTTTATTTTCCCATCCTGCCCATATAATTTTTCAATAATACTTTTCTCTCTCATCCTGTTTAGATAAGGCGTATATTCGCTATTGACATTTTGCCCACAGCTTAATGAGAGCACTTAACTTTATATTGTTTTGGCCAGTATATACACTTGTAAACACATTTACATTTATGCATTTGGCAAGCTCTTACAGTGCATTCATTTTATACATTGTATTTCCTGGGAATTGAACCCACAACATTAATGCTACGAGCACAACGCTTTCCCAACTGGGTGATTCTCGCGAAATTATACTTATGTGGTGTCATGAAACATTTGATATAAAAAGTAAATGCAAAGTAAGAGTATCAAAATAAGAAGCGTACAGTTACAAACATCTCTTCATGTACTATTTTGCACATGATTTTAAATGACATCATACAAACCAATTTTTTTTTCCACATTTAAGGGGAAAATTTTCATTACCGCAACGTGTCCATGACTGGATTTGGGTTCTTTGGCATGGAAAATTTATAATTAAAAAATCTAAAAAATAAAAAGCTTTAGTGCATGTTATACTATAAACATTTACAGTAAAGAAACATGTGGTATTTGGTGATCATTGGTAAATGTAGAGACAATAATAAGGAATATAAATGTGTCGAAGAAAATTTTTCATTGTTTAAGCCCTCAAGGAACTAAGATTTTCAAAAAAAAAAAATAATAATTTGTTGGAAGGGACATAATTGACTGTGACACACAAGATGGCTACCAGGTAAGCAGTTCTTATTTTTTCTCTCCAGATAAAAGTTGAAATTTTGTTTGTCATAGTAACTAGACAACTTTTTAGTTTTCATTACTGAAACATGAGTTTGTAAATGCATATATTTAATGTAATATCATGTTGCGGTAATGATATTTTTCATCTAAAAAATGTAAATAATGCTATAGGAAATATTTTTTTAATCCTCTAAAAATAATGGTTATAGTAAGTTCAGACCTTAATCTTATATATGCAAAAGCAAATTGGCTTCAATGGCTTTTTAAAAAAAAAATCTGATGCTGGACACCTTCTAAGTCTGGATTTCGTGAGAATCACCCAACTGAGTTGTAGGAAAAATAGGAGCAGGTGGTATTTTAGGTTTAAATTGCTTACAATTGAAACAAATACCACTCATCATGTATACTTGTAAATTGCCTTTTAATTATTAATACGTAACATATATTCATTTCAGATCCACATTTAGACAAAAAAAAAAAAACAGAGCACATGCATGAGAATCAGAGCGAAGAAGGCCGAGACAGATGAATGAGGGTCTGGCTGTTTTAATGGAGCGTCTCACAGCAGACACACATGCGGTCGAGTCATCCTGCAGCCTCTCTAAAGGAGGCAAATGCCTCTCCTCCCCGCACACAGGGCCTTTGATCATTGCCTGTTGTTATACATAATGATTTTGCCAGCGTCAGAGCGAAATCAAGAACACAGGCCGGGTACGAGTGTAGCTGTAGTTCATTATAATAGGCTCATCGATGCTGCGCTTGTATCAAGCCACTTATTGGCATCATTCTGTAATGTGTGATTTATTTTATTTGCTCATTTTCCGCAGTCGCCTGTGATGGTTGTGCTTTCAAGGCTAAAGCCGCCTTTGAGGAAACCTCTCATCTCCAAATGTCAGAGCGCAGAAGAAAAAAACGCACACATGCGTGCACTTGATCTGCATATGAGTGGGATTTTTGGGGGCTTGCCAGGGTTTCGCTGAAGAAGACATCAGAGATGGTTTTTCCCACCTGGAGCCAATGCTTATTAGCCTCAGAGCAGCAAGGGGAGGAGGTCTACACCAACAGCTGTGAAATTACAACCTGCTTAATTCAATTACCCGTGCTAATTAATTCATATCTACAGCCAAAGGAAAAGGACTTGAGTAAAGAAGTCATTAGCCTAATTACTTAATGAATTGTCTGTGGCGCCCGTTCGCGCTGCGTCTTCATTATCCCATGTTTGGCCTTGGCACCAGTTTAGCGTGTTTGATGAAATCCCGTCCCGGCGATAATTTCTCCCCGTCACGCTCTCGTAATGAGAGGTGTAGACGCTCCATATGGCAGCGTTTGCGCTCGAGTACCCGTTGAGAATGTCGCTTCCTCATACTAAATCACCCCGCTTCCGAGTGCGTTTGTGTGAGGGTTCCTGAGGTAGCTGTATAATTTAGACTTGCGTGTTGCGTATGCATATATATATTTTTCCCTAGATGTGCTTCAAAGATATGAGATGTTTATTTTCAGCGTGACGTGATCCGGAGAGGGTGTGTGTCACCATCCATCAACGAGCTACGGCTGCTGCCAGCCTTTTGAGCTCCTCTATCTTTTCGCTCTCTTTCTAAATGTCTGTATGTCTCTCACTACTCGATATCTATCACTTTTCCTCAGTCGTACAGTCAGATCTGCTTTGCCCTCTGCTTTTGCACCCCGTGCTCACGTTGGCAAATCTCTGTCATCTTTACATTGGCAGGCAGGTTGGCAATCTGTCAATTCGATTTGACTTGCCGTGTTGGCATGTTGTATTCCTGTTCCTGGTATTACTGAAAATTCGTATGGCTTTATTTAGCGCAAAAATTATACGGAGACCGCTTTACGGTTCATTTACAACCCTAGGATGAAATAGTCTATTATTACCTTATTTGAAAGGGTCATGAATAATAATATTGAGCTCTGCTCTGATTGGCGGTTATGGTTGAGCCTGTATCAGATAAAGATACGGAATTTAAGGAATATCAATTGTAATAATTTTATGTTTTTTTCAGTAGGCTATAGACCTGCAAATGTAACGTCAATACTTCAGCTTAAACGTTAGCATATAGCGCAAACTCAGCATTCACAACTTTGTTTTAGCATTGTAACAACATTGTAATAATTTAATGTTGGGGAAATATCTGCAGTGGCAGATTGGCCGGTTGCTAGTGATGGACCTTGTACTTTGTACAAATCGAGATTTTATAGTCAGGACATTGTTTTGATCACACGGTGTTTATGCTCATTGAGGAAATTTGCCTACAAATGGCTTGCTTATACTTGCCTTTACACATTAGGCTGAAATAGGAGAAGGTATTTTAACACTGAAAAGATTTCAAACATCATTTGTATGCTCTCCCTGTTTGTCTAAACACTAAAACTGACAATGGTACTATACATCTCCATCTAGCTTTTTCCAACATACCCTAATGTTACGCATTTTGCATGCGTTTAATCTCCTCGCATTGTCCTCTCGCATCCAAATCTAATTTTTACCCTTCTTCTACGAAGAACAACCCCGTCGCATCACCATTTAGGACGTTAGCATACATTATCGAATTCGGCGTATTATTATCCCGAGAACATTTGGCTAACTGCACTTTTACGACCTCTGTGTTGGGTTTTCGGGCAAACAGGAGTGGCGAGGGATGTTTTACGCTGCTGCGGTGACTTAAGCAATTGGATAGAAATTGATTGAGAGCGTTTGTCCACAGAAGGCCTGGTTCGGGAAAAGCTAGATATAGGGCTTAATAACCAAGTCTCTGGTTCCAGTGTCAGTTCAGATTATATTAAATATTCAAGTGATACCTAGTGTTTGTGCTGAAAGCTAAGAAGCTTTTTCTCAATTTTAACACCATTGGCTGTGGTTTCTGGGAAAGCATAACCTGCGTCATTTATAGACTCTATAGATAGTCCAAGTTTTATGCTCCTCTGCACGTTGAGGTAATGGACGGTCAATGTGATCAGCTGTTCTTCTGGAAACTGAACTTGTTATATTGATGAATTGAAATATATAGCTGATCACATTGACCGTCCATTACCTCAATATATATATATATAGGTAGCTGCATGCACAACATTTTTCCTAGATGTGCTTCAAAGATATGGGATGTTTATTTTCAGTGTGACGGAATGCAGACGTGATCCAGGAAGGGTAATAAACATAAAGTATAAACCAGCCCATTTCCGTGTTTTTCCTGATCGTATCACAAATTTCTGTTTTCTTACAGAATCCTTTTCTTACCATTGTCGCTTCGGTTTAGGGTTAGATTGACATAAAATGACATCCTTACCCAACTCTAACCCTAACGCCACGCGACAATTTTTTTTAATTTAGAAAATATAAAATCAGAAAAATTTGTATAAACCAAATACTTAAAGTGACATCCTAATGCAAACACCAAATCTAACCCTAAACCGAATCGAAAATGGTTTGAAGATAGGAGAAAGCAGTTGAGTATACGTGACAATGACACATAAACAGAAATTCGTGACACGATCACGAAAAAACGCGAAAATTCATTACAGTATCACGAAAAAGAATCAAAAAATGAAGTTACTATAGACCGTTTCATCTGGCGCACGTGTGGTGACGCGATAAGCGTCTGGTCCGAATTTTACTTCCGGTTTCTGTTTGTTTATTGGTCTGACAAGTTGCTTAAACTGAACTCTTAAACAAATACCTCGTCGAAAATAAAAAATGTTTTGGGTTCCTATCTAATCTACGTGTTGTTTATTTTGCTTTTTATAAAAATAAACTACTTTAAAAAGACTTTGTTGTTATTTATTCTTTGCGGAGTTTACCGGAAGTTACGTGATGACCACGAAAGCCGTTTGTTTATGTTGTTACTGCTGAAACCGTCTATAGGTACATCATTTTGTGAGACTGGGTAGCATATATATATATATTGAGTTTATGTTTATATATATATACAGTACTGTGCAAAAGTCTTACCATAGGCCACCACCACCAGACTTGTTGTTTTAGAAGTTTTAATGTCCATCCATATATATTTTTCAATCTATTTTATTAAGATACAAACAGAAAATACAGGAAATATGTAAAAATTTTATAAATTTTCAGGACTAAATGTCTTCTTTAGGCATTGTTGGTGTTTAGTGTGACCTCTCTTGGCACTAAACACATCTTGAGTGTTTTTGAGCAGAATTAAGTAAAACATTTATTTTAAATTTGAAATTAGGATTTAAGTTTATTTAGGTTTAAGAGACCCTGCAGTTTCCTTCTCAAGTGAAAGGGGAGTTTACCCTAAAAACTTGACACATCAGTTTACATTTTTTTTTTTACAGTTTTTAATACTATTATATATATACACACACACACACATATTAAAGTGAATGCCTGTTGTAAATGAAACATCTATTTTTCCTTCTTTTCGCCATTTCTCCAATAAATTATCAGTGTGTATCCATGAGGTACACTTCATAATGCCTGAAAAATCACGCTCTCTCTCATGTGTACATGACTCACCTGAGCTGGCTTGTGAATGGGAGATTGATTACTCTCCCTTGACGTAATCATAATAAATACACTCCACTCACCAGAATGAAACTTTTCTAGGAATGCGCGAGTAAGGCTTTATCTCCGCCATAATAGGGTTGCGAGTTGATCATCTTGCGGCTCTATGCATCATCAGGCCATGAATGTGAATGTGAATTAAATTTTGACCTTGATGACCTCTTGGCCCATTTAAGCCCAGGCGCATGATGGGTTACAGTGAAGCTGCCATTGTGGCCTCGGCATTTTCTCAAAAGGCTGTTAAGTGGAAAAACATGGGACATTTCAATGGTTTAATTATTTCGAAGGATAAAGCTCTATGCTGTTGCAAGGAAGGAGGGTTATTAATATATGTCAAAGATGTATTGTATTTACCTCTCGTCTCAATCTGTGCTTTGTGTCCAGATGCAGTACAATGATGATGGTTTCTGCAGACAGTATAGTCGTCTTAAAGTTTATCTGTAACAGAGATTCAAAATCACCCACCTTCCTCTGTCACTTTAAACTTTCGCTGTCTTTGAGGTACGTCCTTGATAAATCACTTTATTTCATAACACCCGGACGGCTCTTAAAGCCAGTCTAACTAGCACATTGTCCTGGTTTCGATTTCATTAATATCTGGAGTGTTGGAAGAGCTTTGGCCAATCAGGGATTAAAGCAGGCGGGTCTCTCAGCCACAGGATTCGGTATTGGACTGAATGGGACACACAGACCCAGTTGAAATCTCCAGGGGGACTTTGATTGGCAAAATAATTAGCTTATTATGTCCTTTCCAGATAGGTCCCTTTCTCTCGCCAAAGCCCTGTGAAATAATATTTAGGTTTAAGCCCTCATTTCACATTTAGCAATTTGATATTCTATTTGGAGCTCTTCCGTTCAGCAGGGGTCAATTGAGACCTCAGAAATTATAAAATGAAGTTTTCATCATCTGATTTGCCGGTTTGAAGACTATGGCCTTACGCAGCCGTGCCTTACGCAGAAGTAAGATCCTAACCGGTTATCAATTTTCTCCATTGAGTCGGAAAAGGCGTGAAATTTACTGTTCTTTTCACGAGACAAATTTCCACACAGTTTTGCTCTGTCCTGGAGATCTTTTGGAAATTGAGAATGAATGGAACAATCAAAACGGTTTTGAGCAAATGATCATGCCGCGCTGTTAGAAATGTTATGTCAGTCAACCTAAAATATACTTTGTATAATGACATATAAATTAACAGTTTTTCATTTAAGTACAAATTATATGTAATTTAACTACACTGTCCCATTATGTACCATATTGGCGCTTTTCCATTGCATAGTACCCCACGGTTTGGTTTGGGGGCTTTTTCACTGGGTGCAGTACGTAGTACCCCATTCTTTTTTTAGTACCACCTCAGTTAGGGTTCCAAGCGACCCGAGCTGATACCAAAACGTGTCGCGAAAACACAGTAGATCACTGATTGGTCTGAGAGAATCGTCACAACCAGCGCCATCGAAAGATTAGCTTTACCTTCATGCTAGCTTGCGCTGTCTCGGGTAAACATGTTGTCATATGTGCTTTGCTGTACGTTCCCAAACTCCCTTTTAGCAATGAAAAACATCCACAGGTTGAGAATCAGGAACACCATAACAGTTTTTTTCCAGACTTGCAGTTTGTGGCGGCACATTCCCGAAGCGCACGTTCGCATACATGCTTAAAAGCAACTTAAATGAGGCTCAGCGGAGCACGTCGACTGACACCACCGGTGTTTGTACAGAAACTGTCATGTGAGACAGAGGTAGTGATAAACGTGATGTGCAAACATCTATTTAAGATGGTCAATTTTAATTCTGTGGCGGACTGAGAAATAAGTGAATATATTGGAATGTACAACGAAGCAGGCAGCGCAAATATAACGACACGCTTATAATCCCTCCTAATCCGAAGTGTTACCAAACTCAATGAAAAAGCTAACCAAGCCAAAGTGAGGTGAGCTGACCCGAGCTGACCCAAACTACCCAGTCTCATGTAGATGCGTATAAATAGCACGAAGTGTGAAAAACGTGCAATACATATGCCAAATTCCAGTTTGGCGTGCATATGATACGCAATCCTTCCCATTCACTTAAACAGTGCATCTTTTTTTTGTCGTTTTATTTATTGGTTTCTCACATTGTTTCTGTTTTTTTAAATCATTTTGGCTTGGGTTTAGGGTTAGATCTGAGATTTGCTTAAGGAGGTTATTTAATATACAGGTTTCTCCATGTTTTTGTGTATTTTTAAGCCATGGTCTCTTGGAGTTGGGGTTAGAATTGGGGTTTGGGTTAGAATGTAATTTTTATTTAACAAAAAGTTGTTCTAACCCTAAACCCAAGCGACAATGGTTAAAAATAGCAAAAAATTGAGAAACCAATGAATAAAACAACAAAAAAAGATGCCCTGTTTAAGTGAATGGGAAGGACCGGCGTATAATATCCACCCAAATTGGAATTTGGCATATGTATTGCACAATTTTCACACTTCGTTCTATTTATATGCAACTCTGTGAGACTGGGTTGGACTCAAACCAATCTGTGGGGTACTACGCAATGGAGAAGCGCCAAATATGTATCTTTGAAGTACTAATATGCACTCTTTGGGTACAAAGGTGTACCTTTTTGAAAGGGTACTGTCCCAGTGACAGCTTTTGTACCTTTATTTCTGAAAGTACATTTTAGGTAATAATATGTAAAGGTGCAAAGGGGTACTTTTTGAAATGCTGCCACATAGGAACCTTTTTTTGACAGTGTATATAAATCTAGCTGCACTGGGTTTTGGCAATAAAAAGCACTTTTCAAGGTTTGGAAAGATTTAAGGGTAAGTAAATTATTTCAGTGTTTTTCCTGTTTTCAACTTTATTTACTTGTTTTCATCTTTTTTACCATTTGGCTTATGACATCACCGGAAGGTAGACTGCTGGAGCAGATGGGTCAAATATGAGATTCAGTAACTTTCGCTGCAACTCACCACAGAGCTGAACAGCCCATGACTACAGGCGCGCCTCGAAGACTAAACAACACCTTACAAAGCGAACAAAACGTTTTAACCACTGAGGTTTGTTTCTCTACACCTTTTTCACTTTCTCCTCTCCGGCAAAACTCCCACACTCTTTACATTGCAACTATTTCTTACCCCATTCACCTGCGCTTTCAACTTTGCACAATGCACTGTGACCTTCCTCTACACAGATAAGAAACACAGAGAACAAACTCCACAGCCGCAGAGCTCAACTGCTAGACAATGAACTCGAGGGCAGAGCTGGACTTGGAAATGGTAGGGTTGAGATCTTCATTCCTGTCATAAACACATACTCTTCATTTTCTCTGAGACTCAAAATACTCCAAAAGCAAAACTCGGAAAGAAGCACGGAAAGATTCCGATGAAAACAGAACTTCCACAAAAAATAATTTGAATTAGTCATTACCACCTTATATCCTTCCTGTCACCAGACATGTTGATGAAACCTATGGTAAAAAATTACAAGGTTTAGGTTTTCTATCTTAAGATCTTTCACGAATCTCACTAATTGGCTCGTGGTATATTGAGAGGTTTAATTGGCCTGTAGCAATGTTTTACCCGAAGGAATTTTGTGTGTCGAGCTGGGGAGATCAGAAGTTGGTTGTGTGTGCTTATGTGCATATCTATAAATGTGTATATATGTAATATATAATATAAAATATGTTTATATAATATGATTGTTGTTTGGTCTGCTGCTATCATGTATTTTTAGATGACTGGGGGTTTCCTACCTAGTCTATTCTCAGATCGCTAGTGAATCCCCAGATATACTGTGGTCTGCCTAGAGATATTCAGCTTATGTGTCTGTCTGTGTGTTAGTAGGGAACATTAAAAGTCCCTCACACATCCCACGATGCTTCAGATAAATGTGAACCTCTAGAGTCCTTGCAGTCACTGAGCGTCTGCTGTGGAACCTCCTGAGGCCACAGACGCTCCAGTCACTGCGCAGATCTGCTTTGTCTGCTAGAACGTTCGCTGCAATATGACAGGGCATAATGACACGCTTTCAACACACTTTATGCTGAAACACAAAGATGTTAAAAAGGTGTGTTAGCTGACAAAGCTTTAACTGTGCGAATTCTACTAGGCCTATGCTATACACATATGGGTGTGTACAGTATGTGCAGCTATACACTACTGTTACACTACTTAATCATTCTTAATTTTTTCAAAATTTTAGAATAATTGGAAAATCATCCAAACTATGGAATAAAACGTTTAACTTTGTGAATAATGTTCAAATTTAAAATGAATCGATACTATGTTTTATATTTTTACATCACCCTTTGCCTAGAATTTGTAAAAAAAAATTTCTTGATTTCTTGATTTTATCAAGGAGCTTCTTGAGGTCTCACCTTGAAATGCTTTATTAAATAGTATTGAAGGATTCTATTCTGTGTTAGTTGGCTTTGTTTTTGTTTATATGCAATAAAATCAATAAAATCGTAAATGAATTTAAATACAGTTTTAGTTTTCTAATAATAGAAATTAATGCCGTCGCAGTTATATATTTTTTTTTCACTCTAAAAAAAGTCCAGCCGTTGGGTTAAATTAACTCAGAAAATGTTTATATTTGAAGTGATTTAAACTGCAATTCATTGACTGGCTGGTAGAGGCTGGCTCTAAAAGGGAGTCAATTCCCATAGACCCCCATGTTAAAATGCCCATCTTTACAGTAGTAATGTTTACTGCCTGGTACAAAAATTGTTTTGGTCTATATAGCAAATTTTTTCCCTTCATGACAACTGTGAGGGGGTGAATTACTCATCCGTTTAAATTGTATTAAGCCTTACCGTGGGTTCACACCAGTCGCGTTTGAGGCGTCAAAATCGCGTCTACTGCGTCTAGTTTGCCGCTTGAACATTTTGAGTTTACTCGCTTCATCCGCACGTGAAATTCTGGTCATCGAGACATTCACGCGGAAATTCGTGTCATAGGAGGGGCTTTTGCGACTCCGCTTTTCTTTCTGTAATCACGTCACTTCTAGAGCAAGCTTGGCGCGTTTTTCCGCCAAAGTTCAAATTTTTCAACTCACGCGTTTGCCGCGGCAACGCTCAATTCGCGCTATTCGCATGAACTTGACGTGAGAATGAGGTGGAACCGCGTCTACTTCTCTGCACTAAACGCCTCATTCGCGCTGCGAGACCTCCAGATGCGCATCAACGCGTCTTCACGTTGACTTAACATTGAAATCACTTGTGCTTGACGCCTCTACCGCGGCTGGTCTGAACACAGCATTAAAGTTTTGCATCATTAAGGGCGTGGCCACTTGAGTAAGGGGTGAACTGCCACTGCTGTCACTAGAATCAACCTAGGCAGGCGTGGTTTAAGCAACCAGCCACCTTAGCTTCACCCATGTCCCGCCTCTTTTTCGGTAATCCGCGAGTGATGCGCGGTGACGCACAGCCAAGATGGTGACGGGAGGCACCGCCTACTTTAAGCTTTAAAAAAGCTCTTCACAAACCTATGGGTGACGTCACGGACACTATACATCTATATTTTTTACAGTCTATGGTTAAATTACAACCAGGCTGGGTTCGTTCCTTTTTGACCCAACGCTGGTTTGAAAATAACCCAGTTGTGTAGATAAAAAATATAACTGTGACAACATATTAATTTATTTCATTAGAAAACTAAAACTGTATTTAAATTAGTTTATGATTTTATTGATTTTATTGAATAACAAACATTTAAGTATAAACTTTCAAAGGAAAGATTTTTTATGATCCTAAGAAAAACATTTTTGTGTGTGTACATAAAAAAAGTCACTATCATATTCATATATGATGCGCTATGATTCCAGCGATAGTCACATTTTCTGTCCATACTGAATGCAAGAAAAGGGGTGTGGCATGACACAATCAATCACAAAACAGAGCCAATCAGAACAGGTTTTCTCTGTTTGTGCGCACTTTTGTTCTCCACCTAAAGAGCGGCCAAACATACAGAGATGCATCCCTGCGCTTTTTATGGCTTTCCATGTGCAATTTGAGTGATTTTTGATATATATTTTTGCTTTTAAATGTCTAATCAGTCTCTCCTCGTTCATGTCTGATGATTAATGTTTATAATGCACAGAACTTTCATTAAATGAGATCTTTGTGTGGGTGAAGCTGTTAGTCACGACATCACATAAATATTAACCGTTTCTAAAATAAAATTCACAGTTGCTCGTTGTGGCATCGTTGTTAGGACAAAAACTCGGATTAAAAAGGAAAGGACACATTGCATTGCATTTTGCAGAGTTGCGTGTAATTATGATATGGTGTTTTTAAGTCTGGATATATCCTATATCCCAAATTATTTGTTATTCAAAAGTGTTGAGTTGAATTAATTTGTGTCTCTCATTCAGTTTTGTTTTTTCTTTAATAATACACAGATTTGGTTTCTTTTTGATAACTCACTGTCACATACAATCATAGCAGTTTATTGTAATGAAACAGCGGCCATTTTGTCCTCTCTTAGTTGTGACAGAGCGATGGCTGTATGTTTTGTGACAGTGTTTAAAGACAGCTTTTGTTGCAAATACAAATCCTGAAGTGAAAGTGAATGTATTAGTAATAGACTTTTCTAGCACGTTCCCGTAAGTGTTGTTTCTAATGGACAGAGTGATCCACAGAGCTTTAATCTTTCATTCAACATAGACGCGCTTGTCATTGGAGAAGACTCTCACCAACTTAAAAGAGCCAGGTGTTCAAAATCGTTCATTGTTGTCAGAGACGGTTTGGGGCTTTAGCTATCGGAAGAAGCCTTTCTCCAAGTTGAAGGCATTTGAAAGCCGAAATTTCCCTGTAAACTCGTTTCCCTAGAATTCCCAGTCTACATGCTATCTTTAAAAAACATTCAGTCTTTGTGTTTTCTCTTTGCGTGCTACAGACCTGACAGTGATGTGGAATTTACTTGTGGGTTATTTGTCAACACGCTTGGCATGTGTAAACTGGAGTAAGATTTTCTTAATCTGAATTTTACAAAAGTTTCTCAGTCTGTTCAGAAGAGTGTTTGCTTTTGCCATGATAGATTTTCACAGTTATTATATTGCATGAGACAATCTCTATGAAAATTTATGAAAACTCGGCTTTTGCATGTAACATTTTAGGACAAACTTTTTTTTATTCGCTACAATGTAGAATTGTCTTTCAATTGTGTCATTTTTTAGGCTTTAAACTAAATTCCAAACTGTTGTCAGTCAAATGGTTAACCTCACCCAAAACTCATGCCATTGGTTAAGCCACCGTTGTTCTTTCTAATGCAGAAAAAATATAATGCAATTCTGTTTGTAGCTAAAAGTGGCACAAAAATAACACACTTAACATTTAACGCCTCAACAACATAAAAATATAATGTAAAATAAGTTTAACTCATTCCGCCATCCATTTTTTTTTAAAAAAGTTGCCCACCAGCATTTTTTGTGATTTTTTTACAAAAGTTTCACAAAGTGCCTTCCAGGAAAATTTTCTTCTAAAAATATATAAACATACAAATATATCAAATGAAAGAACAGACCCTCTGCTTTCAAACAAACAATAAACAAACAAACAAAATGGGGGAAAAACATTTCATCCTATCTATATATTTTTTCTCTGCTTATAAACTCTTAAATATGGGTATTTTTCTTTAAAAATAATTTTTTTTTAGAAAAAGCTGAAATAAATGCATTTCTGTGAAGGAATTTTGTTAGAGATGAGATTCAGAACGATTATCAAAACATACACAGGGTTTAAAATTATTAAATAACGTATTAAATAATTATTAAATAAAGGCTTTAGTTTTTTTCATAAATTGGGTAAGTGCGATAATCTAGTGGATCATCACGGTATTGCAGATTAACATAAAAATTCATCAGGAACAAATTTTTTTATGCAAATGTTTTCTCTTAATTGACGATATAATTCGTGAATGGCGGGGAAAGAGTTAAAAACACTACTGACCTATTTGTCCTAATACGTTTCCCTTCACCTGCAAATATTTATCTTTAAAGGTATTAGTCAGTGCATCAACAAAAGCATGAGTTTAACATTTCTGCTTTAAAATATTTAAACCCAGTTGCCTTCTAGTCTTTCATTGTAAAAGCATTACCATATAAACTGTTTTGTATATTTTACAAACTCGGGGATGAGTTGAAATTATAAATAACCATTATATTAAGTTTATTACTTATTAAGTCCAGTTTGTGTCTGTCAGCATCTCAAGGTTGTGCCAACATGCATACTATTCCCTACAACCTGCAAATCAATGTCCAACCAATAGAGTTTATTTCCTGTAGAGTTCATCACAGACAATAGTTAATAACCAAGAGCTGCTCGCCCCTGCAGTGGATTGGGCTTGTGCAGAGTAAATGAAGGACTTTTTCTTCATTTGAATGTCATTTTGAGCGGAGATGTGAAATAGTGAATTTAACGTTTTATGACTTCCATTGAATAATAAATGAGAACATTAAGGAAGCATACTAATGATGAATATAATTGGGTTTGGATTTTTCCTTTAAGCACTTTTCGCTGATTTTCCTCGGCTGGTGCATGATGGGATAGCTCATTTGGAGTAGCCAAACATTTTGCCCTTGAGAAAACAAAGACGCAAAATTTCAGCAGCTAGTTTCTGATATCATTGTCTGACCTTTAAAGTTCCTAAACACACCTGTTCGGATTTAATATGTCACTCGTTAGCTATTCACATTTTTAGCCGGGTTTTGTTTTAATATTAATCACTAATGTAAGATCTGAAAGCAATCAGAAATCGGTGGATCCGGTTAATAAATAATGATTATCTTTAATAGTTAATAGCTGTCAGAATGGATAAATATCAGGATGGACAATGAGTAATTTGCAGTGAAGTATTATCAGATCAATAGAAATGTGTTTCAGCAGAATCGTCCCTCTTATTGAATTCTCATTTCTTGTTGTGGATGTGCAGTCCATGTAAACCTAACAGCGTGTACAAGCATCTTTATTTACCCAGGCTTTTGGAACATGCTGTTTATTGATAAAGCGATGTTACACACTCTAAAGTACAAATCTATACGTTTCACTGCAGTTTTTTTCTATAAGCTCCAGGATTTTACCAAGCAACCTTCCTTTTTGAAAATCTACCTTGTGGTACAGCAAAAAAATACAATCTTTTTGGTTTATATAATGTTTTAGGCTTAACTACTTTCTTTACAAGGTAAACTACATTGTTTCAAAGTAACTGTGGTTTTGTAAATGTTTAAAAAATATTGAGAAATTCGCCTTTAAAGTTGTCCAAATAAGGTTTATAAATACATAGGGATATATTTATAAAATTAAATGCACAAAATGTCTTCATGAAACATGATCTTTACTTAATATCCTAACGATAATTTTGACCCATACAATGTATTGTTAGCTGTTGCTACAAATATACCTGTGCGATTTACAGTATGACAAATTTTAAGGCTGCTATGATGTTGCATTAAGTATATAACCAATGCAGCATCACATCTGTCAATAGCAAATTGAAATGATTGTCTTATTTAAAGTTGGCAGATTAAAAACGGTAACAAGCCGGCTCCTTGTCAGTACGTATATGATCATTTGTTACCTACTATAGTCTCAAGACTAGTCATTACATGAAAGGCAAGAACCAATGATCGTTGTTAGTAGGGGTGGGTTGATACCACTTTTTTCCATACCGATCCGATTTCAATACCTGAATTCTGAGTATCAGCCGATTCCGATCACAATACCGATACTAGTATTTTTCTTGATTTATTTAGAATTGTGAATTGCACACATAACTATATATACACACACATATATACACACAAAATCAGGAGAATATCATGTCAAGTGTAAAAACTTAAAAAAAAGGATCATTGTGTTTATTGATAATGCCAGTTTTGAGTGGCCATACAACTGAGCAAATAAATAGTCAAGGGTACATTTTTACTTAATTGTTTTTTGTGACCTTAAAGGATTAGTCCGTTTTCTTAAAAAAATCCAGATAATTTACTCACCACCATGTCATCCAAAATGTTGATGTCTTTGTTCAGTCCAGAAGAAATTATGTTTTTTGAGGAAAAAACATTACAGGATTTTCTCATTTTAATAGACTTTAATGGACCCCAACACATAAAAGTTTAAAATGGACTCTAAACGATCCCAATCGAGGCATAAGGGTCTTTTCTAGTGAAATGATTGTCATTTTTGACAAGAAAAATAAAAAATATGCAGTTTTAAATCACAACTTCTCTTCTTTCTCCGGTCCTGTGACGCGCCAGCGCGACCTCAAGTAATTGCGTAATGCTGTGGAAAGTTTATGTGTTACATATATGAAACGCATATTTGCGGACCATTTTAAAACAATAAACATACATCATTGACATACATCAACGTCGAAACAGTCCTCTTTCTCCACACTTGTAAACACTGGGGCGTAGTTTTGCATATACGTTATCCGTGACCTTTCGGCGTGATGACGTATTACGTGAGGTTTTGCTGGCGCGTCACAGGACCGGAGATAGACGAGAAGTTGTAGTTTAAAAGTGCATATTTTTATTGTCAAAAATGACAATCGTTTCGCTAAATAAGACCCTTATGCCTCGTTTGGGATCCTTTATAGTCCTTTGAAACTGCAATTTTAAACTGTTAAGTGTTGGGGCCCATTAAAGTCCATTAAAATGAGAAAAATCCTGGAATGTTTTCCTCAAAAAACATAATTTCTTCTCGACTGAACAAAGAAAGACATCAACATTTTGGATGATATGGTGGTGAGTAAATTATCTGGATTTTTTTTTAAGAAAATTGACTAATCCTTTAAAAAGCTTTTGTGACCTTAAATATCTTTATATATGCATTTGTTGTTTTTTTCTCATAAAGCTGTCGAATATATTAGGAAGACTTTAAATATAGTGAATAAAAAGGTTTATGGTGCTTTTATAATAGTCTGAATTTCCACGCACCGTATCGGATTTGTATCGTCCCCGTTAGCCCGTTAGCCCGATACCCGATCCAACAAAAAACGGTCCGGATCGGCCCGATACCCGATCCCAAGTATTGAGCAGTTTTTTTATTTATATGCTTTACATTCAAATGTATCTGTAAATACGTTCAAAATATGAATTATTTTCTCTCACAAATGTATTATTTTGCATCAAAAGACAAATACCTCTATTAACCCACCACAGTCCTTTGGATTCCTTTTTGATGATGATTGGGCTTTAAAAAACAGGCTAGGCACTATTCAATGCAATTGCAAAAATATGAAGATCCAGGATATTATTTAAAATAACTCTAAATGTGTTCGGCTGAAGAAAGGAAGTCATATACACCTACGATGACATTAAGGGGAGTAAATTATGGGGTAATTTTAATTTACCTTTAATTTCTCTCCTATTCTCTTTCACTATCTCTGTTTTAGTTTCAGGCCAATAAGGAGAAAGTTAATAGCCCGGGCTTAGAAGTCGGCCCGTTCAAGTCCAAATTACAGGAAAAGACAGAACCGTCTCAACAGCTGCAGGATCAAATTCTCAAGCAGCAGGAGACTTTAAGTAGGGCAAGCCAAACTCTCAAAGACACCAGGAAAACAGCTGGCAATAAGGTAAAACGAGTCAAGAGTCTCTCTCTCTCTCTCTCTCTCTTTCTCTTGCTCGCTCACATTCCCATTGACTCCTCCACCCTCTTAAAGAAATAATTTCTCCTCTCCTTCCCTGTGATGCCGAATGTGTTGTTTAAAAGAATATGGAGTCCATTACACAGATTTTACAGGGTCTTATCTAAATTTCACCAGTCAGAGACAGCTTGTATTTGTGTTGGCATCGGCTGAAACGTGCACGCTTCAATATTTTATAATCACAAGGACTAACTTTCGGTGGAAAGAAAACAGAGCCGCTCTGTCAAATCCAAACTGGCGAAGGTCTCTACTTAGGTACTTAGTAATGCAAAACTGTCGACTTATTTTCGCTTGAAATAAATTTCAGATGAAGAGAGGGTGGAAATGTCTAAGTGTGAAGCTTTAACCTAATTTTCCCTGAGATGAAGATGTTTGGTGATTTACCTTTAATTCCCCCGCTGCACAAACAACCGTCTATTTAACCTCCTAACCCCTTTGAATAAATATACACATAGCCAAACACAAGTGCCCGGGATGGGTTTCGAATAATCTCCTGGACTTTTATCTTCAGATGTCCTAGGCAAACAAAACAGACGTTAAGTTCTGCTTGGGTCCTGTTACTGTTTCACATCTGGTTCTGTTTCGCTGTGAAAACCTTTTCTCTGATCTCATATGTTGAACTACTGTAACTTCGCCACTGTCTGTTTCCTGTTGGAAAAAAGGAGAGGAGGCTAAAAAATGCATTGAACAGTAATAGCTTTTGTTCCAGAAAGGTTCCTCCGTTAGCGCAGCTGAACAAATACTCTTAACAGTTTGGTTTGAAGAAACCCTCCTCCCATTTGCTGGTGTTATGATATTTATGCTTTCAACAGAGCCGGACCAAGCCCCTCGTTTGTATTTCTAGACAAAAAGAAAGGATTTGTTTGAATAGATTATCCTTTCCACACAATGGAATGAGGTACATGGGGCTTGTTTTTACCTCCGTGCCTGGTTGGATTTTCTAAATGCAACGAAATTAATAAGACGTCAAAGATGGCAAACTCAGTGGCCTCCATTAGAGACAAGAAATGGGGGAAGATCATTTGTCCTTCTGAAGTTAGTGCACATCAGAGGAGAGAGACAATTACATAGCCCTCAATCCGCTGTGGGGGTTATGATACGTTCCTATCCATGCATTACCCATAAGCCCCTGCTCCTGATATTAGGGCTTTGCAGTACTCTGCACTTCTTATCAAATGTCAGAATCACATCAACTCCTGCTGTCTTGAAGTTTTAATGTCTTTTCATTGATTTTTACAGTATGCTTAGGGTCATAGTTGGCCAAATGACATGACAATTATATCGCAGCATATAGTGATTCTTTATAGGCTTCATGTTAATGTAAAAAAGTGTCATAATTATATTTAATGAACAATTTGATTACTTAATAATTGTAGGGGAGAGCGGGGCACAACCTAGCGCTTTTTGGTTTTGGCTCAATCATTCAAAAAATATTTGAGTTTTATTAATTATATTTTTACACAAGCGACACACACATCTCTGCTACAAATGAACATTTGAAGTTTGTTTCTAGTACTTACCATTCTTGGACAATTACACCAAACGTGACAGAAGTGCAAACGTTACAACTTACCCCATAGGTGGGGTTAATTGTAACAGGCAGGGGGTTAGTTGTAACACTTGCTAAAAGTTAAGTTTGCATGCAAATATTTCAATACTATTTTGTTTATATACTTGAAGTGGATATTGTTTATATATCTGTCTATAATAGACAGGTATCCACACTGTATGCATTCATCCAGCCCTTTTATAACAATAGTTCAATTATAAATGGATACAAATATGTGAGAAAAAGCAGCACAATTATGACAAAACATTTTTTTATATGTGACCCAGATTGTAATAACCATACTACAGCTTCAAAATCAAATTCTGAGATAAAGAGCATCAAAGTCTGATTCTAGCCATTCATTTCATTATGATTTCAATCTTTGACGTGACCTTATTCAATCAAAATTAAAGATATGAACAAAAACAAATTTGACACACGATTTTTTAAAGACAGGCACATTTATTTTTTTGGCAATCATTCATGTGTAGCCTATTTAAAACAACGGCAAGAATTACGCTAACGTTAGCGGTTTTAATATCGTAAGTGCTGAGGGGTCAGTTGTAACACAGCGTTACAATTAACCCCGCTGGGTCAAAATATTTTCAAGCCTACCAAAAAAGTTGATAAGAGCTGCAGACATATTTCAAAACGATGCTATGTTTTAGTCAACAAGACACTGATTAATATGACATAGCATTGGATTTGATGTCTTACACACCCAACTTAGAAACCGAAAAAAACATAAGATGAAAAAATGTACTTACATGCCACCAAAACACTCGCTCATCAATAACTCTCTGGAAAAACATTAAACATTTCTAATAATTTGTGGGAGATCAACTTTTGGCAGCGTGAAAAAAATACAGGAAAGACAAAACGCTCAACCTTGTGCAACAATGTAAACAGTCCGTGTTACAACTAACCCCGCGTTAGTTTTTGCCCCGTACACCCCTACTTTTTATTTGAGATGGTAAACGCTAGCATGTTTATACCTGCGTGATTTACAAGTAAGGGACGTCAGCCTGGTTCAGTTTACAAAGTCTCAATAATCTGACTTTCTTTTCCCCTACATATTGGATGTGTGTGTCACTCAATTTGTTTTCTGTTTGTTTGTTCGTTGCGTTTATCACTCTTATTCCCCGCACTCTTTCTGTTCTCTGTATAGGATGTCTAAACGTCAGCTGGGATCGTCTTATTGTCAGCATTTGAAGCCAGGGAGCGGGTTGAGGGGAGGGGCCGTAGAGATGCAAAAGGTAGTGATTGATTTAAAAATACCTTCTCTTTGATTTCAGGGGCTTTGTGTCCGTAATGCACATCTTGAAGTTCTCGTCTAAAAGTTGTGAGTGATTGACCCAGTTGGCGGTGGGTTTGAGCTTTTTGCCAGCTGGTTGCGACTTGCCTTTCTTCGCTAAATATTCAACAAAGGCCCCCGCCTGTCACAAAACGACAGCCGCACAACTTATTAAGAGAAAAGTTTATAGTGCTTCACATTATTTTTGTTATACTTCTTATGCGTCCTCTCTAATGCACCGTAATGCAATTCCATATATTGTTGACCTTTATATTGGGGTCAGCGTGCCACAGCCTCATATGAGATGTGCTTCGATTTTATTACTCAGATCATCTGGCTTCATCTACTGTCGCTTGAGTTTTTCCACCGGTCTTTAAGTTATTTATCTGTTGGTCCTAAATGAGCTCTTGTAGTTTGACATTTAATTTGATGCTGGAATATCGCAAAGGTAAAATGGAAATGAAGTGTATAATAACAACAAGTACAAACGACATTGTTTTGCTACCTCCGTTTCTGCATTTCTAATGTGCTATAAAAGCTGATTTGCTTTTAATGTTTCATGAGAAGGTTACATCCCTCTTTTAGGAGAGATGCTTTCACGATGCATTCTTTTTTTTTTGCTTGATTTTTTTTCTCCTGTTGCTTTCAGATACGGTTAATGTCAGTCGCTGTGCAGTGATGCACATCAGATGTCAGGCCTGTGAAATTGTACTGCAATGAGCCTGTTAAATGTGCTTTGGAAGGGTGTAACGCAATATATTATGCATGCATGAAATGTACAAACACAATGAAATTATGCACTACAGATATGATACAGTTTCTGGAATGCATTCTGTGATGCATTTTAAATGCAATTTTTTTGGGCTACCGGCGAAATGGCGCTGCTGTCTAATGGTGCGTTCATGGACGTGAGAAACTCACTTAAAACCTTCACACATGCGTATGCACACATCTTCATTTTCGTAGCGCAAACTACAGATGACCTGGGAGACTTTTGGTTACCCACAGTATAATAAAGATACTTTTAATGTCTTGGATTTATTTTATTTGTAGCTATGGTTAGACATCTACTAAATTTTCACTGAAAGACCAAATTTTGCCTTGTTTAAGCCTAGACGTCTGTGCTGTGTTTGGATGGCTATTAGATGTCTGTTGAATTGCTTGCTGGGAAGCTAGGAAAGATGGACATCACAAAAAATTAGGGCTGTTTCTCAATATGCATTCTTCAGCGATCTTGCGTCCTTGTGTTCTCGCTCTACGTCATCATTAACCGTCGAAGTTCAAATCCAATTCTCAAGAAGGCAAGTACAGAGGACGCATGAAAATACCCGGATGTGTTCTTGATATCGAGGATGCATCGAGTGCAGACTTGCGCGCTGAAATCGCTTTATGCCCCAGAAGTCATTGCAGCGAAACAATGGCGGAGGTCAGGTGACCAACAGGAAGATCGCAGACATCTAAATTCTCACAAGTGCGTTCTGTGTTCTCGCGAACTTCTGAGTTCGTTCTTCCAAGGTTGCCTAGCAAGATCTCCATGAGAACGCAAGTCTGTTCTTTGCGTTCTTGGAATTGAGAAAAATCTTTTATATTTATTAATTTATGGCATCATTTGCGTCACTACTAACACTTTTGTGCCTAGTGAAGTACTTTTCAACAGATACACAACAAGAGAATGAAGAAGATCAGTGTTTCTCAAAACATGACTTGTTGAAGCTAGAGGTTAGAGGAGAATGGACTGATTCAAGCTGATAGAAGAGCAACTTTAACTGAAATAACCACTCATTACAACCAAGGTATGCAGCAAAGCATTTGTGAAGCCACAACACGCACAACCTTGAGGCGGATGTACTACAACAGCAGAAGAGCCCACCGGGTACCACTCATCTCCACTACAAATAGGAAAAAGAGGCTACAATTTACACAAGCTCACCAAAATTGGACAGTTGAAACTGGAAAAATATTGCCTGGTCTGATGAGTCTCAATTTCTGATGAGACATTCAGATGGTAGAGTCAGAATTTAGCGTAAACAGAATAAGAACATGGATCCATCATGCCTTGTTACCACTGTGCAGGCTGGTGGTGGTGGTGTTATGTTGTGGGGGATGTTTTCTTGGCACTCTTTAGGCCCCTTAGTGCCACTTGGGCATCATTTAAATGCCACAGCCTACCTGAGCATTGTTTCTGACCATGTTCATGCCTTTATGACCACCATGTACCCATCCTCTGATGGCTATTTCCAGCAGGATAATGTACCATGTCACAAAGCTCGAATCATTTCAAATTGGTTTCTTGAACATGACAATGAGTTCACTGTACTAAAATGGTCCCCACAGTCACCAGATCTCAACCCAATAGAGCATCTTTGGGATGTGGTGGAACAGGAGCTTCGTGCCCTCGATGTGCATCCCACAAATCTCCATCAACTGCAAGATGCTACGTAGAATTAAGGCAGTTCTGAATGCGAAAGGGGGTCAAACACAGTATTAGTATGGTGTTCCTAATAATCCTTTAGGTGAGTGTATGTTCATTAAATACTCAGGCCATTTAAAAATACCATTTTGTTGGCAGAATCTGTTAAACGCCATGACGATTTTTCAGCAAAGTCCTCTAAGTGCATGGAAGAAGAATAGAAAGAACGCCAGTGCGCCTACAGTACGTCACACGCATACATGTGCAAGTTTTTTTTTTACCTGGGGAAAGGTGGTTTACTGAATATATTTGGATATTGACCACATTGATTTTACTTTAAATAGAAGGACAGTGAAGAGAGATATTTAGAAGTGAAGATTTTGTGATTTTTTTAAATACCAATGAAGTGACATTTGTGAAAATAAGGCATTTCAATTACTGACAAATAACCTTTTCATTGCCATTAAAGTATAAATACTGAACCTACACATAAAAGCCCGAAAAAATGCTTATTCACAAGAAAACATGTCAGACACACAGGGTTTTGCATCTGAGCTCTTCATACTTTATTTTTATGTTTCATTTGAAATGTATTTTCCATCACAGAGTTATGAAATCAAAATACTGTACATAACTTTGAATGTGATGTTTTTTCTAAAAATTCCCCAGTCCAATAGTAATTGTTGCTAAAGCAACACCTGTAAACTTTTATTTTAAACTGATACTTTACTTACTCCATTTACTTTAAATTGTTATTCTAGGTTTCTCTTCTGACTGGATGTTGAGGGTTTGAACTCAAACCAGACATTTCAGTCATGAGAAATATCAGCTTCACCCTGCACTGGAGCGTTCGTCCTTGCTTTAAGCTAGAATGCCTTTGTTACTTAGTCTCAGAGTTGAAGGCTTTATCCACAGACAGTTGGCCAATACAAAATTGTTTAAGCGCTGTTTCGATTGATCCCGACTATGTTTGCATAGGCCACAAAAGCAATTAAACTCTGAATATAGCTTTGAAAGGACAGCCAAAAGCAAACAGAAATGCGGGAATTACTGCAAATTGGAGACATTGGCGAGCTGTATTGGATGACAGGTTAGCCCTTAATGAAGGGGAAACTGAGGTAATTAAATCTCAGGCTGCATTTGTGTGGCTCTGCGCTCTGTCCAGCCCCTGTAAAAGTCAGCCGGGGAAAAGCTGTGAGAAACGTTTCAGTCCAATGTTCTCCGATGCTCTGTCATTTGAGACTGTTCTTCACGAGTGCAAGGTGAAGGTCAAGGAGGTATCTTAACTTCATCAATCGTGCGGACAGTTACAAACGACCTTTCGCGTCCCATAAGATGCTCTATATGCTGAATTGGGGGCGATACATATTTCTGTGTTTAGGCGATGGTGACGGGCTATGTAAGCGCCTGTCGCGTTTTGCCAGGAGCGCCCGAGCGTGGCGAGATCTCTGGACACGGTTCATTCACTTCACATGCCGATTGAAGCTAATACCTCATTTAAAGAAACAGACTGCTGGTACCATGACCGAGATTGAAGATATTGCTGAAAACAGAGATGAACTCTTTGGAATTTAAAGACACTTATTAGAGCACACGGTCGAAATGAAAGAAAAAGGCAAACAGTGAGTGCGTTTACATGACTATCAAAAATCTGCTTATTATAGAAACCAATTTTTATGCATTTTTACATTACAAGGCTTTACACAAGGCTTCTCGCAGGCAGTGACGTCACACCTATAATACATTTACTTGTTAATCCTGTTTAAAGCTATACTGTTGTATCTCTTCTCATGTCTGCACAACCTGTAAACATAACATGAGCTTTTAATTTCACAGTTTGCCTTTTATTTTGAAATGATAGCCGCATAAGACAAAGCATGTAGCGTAAAAGCAGAAAAGTTTTTCTTTGAGAATATTAAACTTGAGAAATTAACTAAAATTACCTAAAATACTAAATGTTCTCGTCTTTGATTTTGTAAGTTAAAGATTTACAGGAGACAATAAACAAACAATAACAAAAACTCACGGCTGCCTCAAAGGAGACCATGAAAGCAAATGGCTTTTTGAAAAGGGGTCATTTTGAATTGTGTTTTTGTACAATTCGTCCTCTTTTTTTTACAAATGCATATAGTCTGACAGCTTCTTTTTGTGTTTGGCTGTAGAACGTAATTGTGATGGGAGTTTATATCTTTTCTTTAGACACTAGTCGAACTGATCCTTATCCATAATCCATCTATGGATACTGCACTACTTATATTTAATAATATAAAACATTGACACATAGAGCATCTTAAATATCCTATTATAACCGATTCGGTTGTTTATTCAACATGGTTTGTTGGTTGCCTGCAGGTGAGTTTACAGCTGAAGGTTGTGAACCATGAAGAAGATTGCCCAGGATGGACAGCAGGTGGTGAGGAAAAAACATTACAGCAATGGTCTCAGACAATACAAATAGTTTAAAGGAAAACACCACTGTTTTTCAATATTTTACTATGTTCTTACCTCAATTTAGATGAATTAATTAATATCTATCTTTTATCAATGCATACACTTAATCTTTGTACAGCGCATTGTGAATATGTTAGCATTTAGTCTTGCCCCATTCATTCCTAAGGATCCAAACAGGGATGGATTTAGAAGCCACCAAACACTTCCATGTTTTACCATGTAAGTATGGTGGCATAAAATAAAACCTTGGTGCGCTGTAACATTATCACTCCTGACTACTACCCCTCGCTCAAGGTTCCGTCAATATTACTGCATCTGAGAATGCTGCAGACTAAGTGGTTGTGCACACCAAAACTTTTAAATGCAGCTGAAAACGCCTGGACAATGCCGAATGTCAGCAGTTTTTTTCAGCTGAGTGCCAATTTTAGCTGAGCACTTTGGTAGCTGTGATACTTTAGCTGTGAGCCGGTTGGTTGCTGTGGTAATGCCCGGCCCCTCCTCCACTGTGATTGGACAGCCGTGTGAGAACTGACATTGACGAGCGGAGCTTTTCACCCAAAGTGAAATATTTTCCAACTCTTGGCGCTCAGCGCTGAGCGTGGAAGATAACCGCTAGCTGTTGGCTTATTTGAAAAAAGCAGAGCTTCCATTGGAAACAATTGAAAACATGCGCCAGCCGCGGGCGTAAAAGTTTTGGTGTGCACGCCTCCTAAGTGCTCTTCCGCCATGCAATATAGTTCTTAGTTTTTATACGCTTAAAAATTGCCATGTTTTATTGTGTGCCACCATACTTAGTCATGTAACTACAAATGTATTTAAATAGGGAAAACATGGAAATGTTTGTTGGCTTTTAAATTCATCCCTGTTTGGATCCTAAGGAATGAATGGGGCTAGGCTAAATGCTAACACATTCACAACGCGCTGTATAAAGATTAAGTGCACGCATTGAAACAAGACAGGTATGTATTAATTAAAGGAATAGTCTACCCTTTTGCCATATTAAACTATGTTATTACCTCAACCTAGATGAATTAATACATACCTATCTTTTTTCAATGCGTGCACTGTACAGCGCGTTGTGAATGTGTTAGCATTTAGCCATGCCCCATTCATTCCTATGGCACCCAAAAAAAGTTTTATTTTGTGGCACCATACTTACTGGTATAACTCCTCATGTAACAGTCTTTAAATAGGGAAAACACGGAAGTGTTTGGTGGCTTCCCTGTTTGGTAGCATAGGAATGAATGGGGCTAGGCTAAATGCTAACACCATCACACCACGCTGTACAGTGCACACATTGAAAAAAGATAGATATGTATTAATTTGTCTAAGTTGAGGTAATAACATAGTTTAATATGGCAAAAGGGTAGACTATTCCTTTAACTCTAAATTGAGGTAAAACATAGTAAAATGTTGAAAATCAGTGGTGTTTTCCTTTAACTTAATGGCAGAAGTCCAATAAAAACCTTCAGATTGTTTTTTAAAGAGTCAAACCCTTGATTGTCACCATTTATGTCTTTTAGGGGTGTAAAGGATGTGAATTCAAGATACGCCATATTTAAACCCTGGGAAAGAGGTGAGGTCAGGTATGTATTTGTTTTAATAAGAAGGTGTGTGCTTTTGACAGAAGTGGTTTGTATGGTTTAGTCAGAATTAATTTAGAGATCTAACATCTAAAGCTACAGTTTTATATTTTAAAAGTTAAAAAAATAACTAAATCAACCTCTCTGTTAGAAACATTGATGAAAAAATGGTCCCTAGCTGTCACTGGGGTGGTACCCTTTTAAAAAACTACACCTTTAAGGTACTAATGTGAACTCTTCGGGGCGGTTTCCCGGACCAGGATTAGCTTAATCCAGGACTAGGCCTTAGTTTAATTAGGAAATATAACTAGTTTTAACAAACATGCCTTACAAAAAACATTACCTGTGTGCATTTTGAGGTAAAACAAAGGGCCCTGATGTATTTTAAGATATGTACGTGCAAGTTGTTTTCAGTTTGGAGAGCTCTTAAAAGTGTTTAAGTCTAGGACTAGTCT
The DNA here is from genome assembly GCF_030506205.2 of Paramisgurnus dabryanus. Taxonomy (NCBI): domain Eukaryota; kingdom Metazoa; phylum Chordata; class Actinopteri; order Cypriniformes; family Cobitidae; genus Paramisgurnus; species Paramisgurnus dabryanus. Next base: position 21,538,545 of record NC_133358.1, on the reverse strand, counting down.
AATCCCTGTCCGGGAAACCGCCACAATATGTCCAAAGGTACATATTAGTACCAAATGTTTACATATCTGTACGTAAATTGTACATATTAGGACCTTTGTAAAGGTACTGTCCCTGTGAAAGCTTGGGATCATTTTTGATATTCTATTTTTTGACAGTGCTGACCAACAAATGGTTATTTTTAAGATTTAATCTGTTACAAATAACTTCTTATCGTAACAACTGCTTGCACTTCATACAGTGTGGAAAGTCTGTGATGGGAAAATGTGAATGTGTTTTAGCAGACATTTAGATAAAAGACTGTGTATGCATTACTCGAGGGTTTTTACAAAGATGCTCAGAGTTATGTATTGTGCTTTAGGTCTTGTGTGTATGTGTGTGTGCGTGTTTAGAGTAGAAGGTGTGTGTCCTCCCTGACCCCTTCCACAGTTCTACCGCCACCCATATGTTTACTGACTCATGAAAAATTCATGAGTGTGTGTTTGGGAGCAGCAGAATAATTTTCAATATTTAGCCAGGCTATGAATACAGATGATGTTGAACTTTGGTGTATACGCGAAGGTGTCCGGGCATGCGTGTGTGTAGCTGGTTTGGCGGCGGGCTGAGGTTAGCCGGCTTAATGAGGGGGTGAGGAGGCTGCAGGTCCACGCGAGCATGTGCCGAGTGAGACGTATCTCCAAGGAGACGTGTGATTGGCCCGGGAGGGGCGAGGCAGACTGAGGCTCCGCGGGCCAATCGCAACTAATGCCGCAGCAGGTTAGCAGCTGCTGTCAATCAAACGCAACAAATACATGTATAAGTAAATGTAGAGTAATTGAAGCGAATGAATAAAGCCAATAAACATCTTAAAGCTTCAGGCTGATAGCACCAAACAGCTGTAGAAGGAGAGATATAACAGTAAGGCTGTAGTGGAATCAGAAAATCCTGTTACGTCGGAGATGTGGCTTACATGCGCTTACATGTTTATCCTTGCTGTGCATCCCGCTATTGTCCCTGGAAAAAGGCGAAATCAACAAAATTGTAACTGGACTTCAAGAGTTAATACTGTGCAGGTGTTTTGCAAGATTAATTGGGTTACACTGACTTTCTCGCAACGTGAAATAGAGCCCAAATATAGCTCTATTGTTCATTTGTTTATTTATTACTTACTATTTGCATTTTAAATAAATCTAGCATATGCTCAGCTGATATTACACTGCAGGTGTTTTGTTTAGACGGTTTGAAAACATGCTCAAATGAATAAAGCTTAGTTTTTATAGCTGCAATCCTTTAACATACTTTTTAAGGTCACATGTTTGTCAGGCCCGACCCTGAATCACACTGTCAGAAATTATTCCAAGCTGTCACTGTGGCAGTACTCTTTAAAAAGGTCCCAGGTACCATTTAGGTACAGATTTGTATACCAATATGTACCTTTGAGATACTTATATGAAATTTCTGGTACCTATACCTATTTCTAAGGTACAAATATGACCTCTTTTTACTTTTTAAGGTCAGAAATTATCCCAAGCATTCACTGTGGCAGTACCGTTTAAAAAGGTCCCACGTACCATTTAGGTACAAATTTGTATATCAGTATGCACCTTTGCGATACTCAAATAAAATTTCTGGTACCAATACTTTTGATGTACAAATATGACCTCTTTTTACTTTTAAGGTCACATATTTGTCATTCCCCGACCCTGAATCACACTGTCAGAAATTTTCCCAAGCTGTCACTCTGGTAGTACCATTTAAAAAGGTCCCAGGTACCATTTAGGTACAGATTTTTATACCAATATGTACCTTTGCGATACTTATATGAAATTCCTGGCATTGAATACCTACTTCTGAGGTACAAATATGACCTCTTTTTACTTTTTAAGGTCACATATTTGTCATTCCCCGACCCTGAATCACACTGTCAGAAATTATCCCAAGCAGTCAATCTGGCAGTACTCTTTAAAAAGGCTCCATGTACCATTTAGGTACAGATTTGTATACCAATATGTACATTTGAGATACTTATATGAAATTTCTGGTACCAGTGCGTACTTCTGAGATACAATTATGACCTTTTTAGGTACAAATGTGTACTTTTTAAAAGGGTTATGCTTTTCTATAGATAAAAGCCTCATTGCAGATTATAATCACGTTGGGGAATACAACAATTTTAGCTTCATTAATGTGTGATTTGGTGTTGTAAAAGATAAAATAGACCAGCAATCTGACATACTGTAGTGTGTTCAAGGTCGCATGAGGTGTTGTTTTTTGTTAACATGTCATTGAAAGTGCAGATATGACCACAGGTTTTACATTACAGTCATAAGAGCAGCATATCAAAGACATTTTATCAAATAAAATGAAAGAAAGTCTCTTTAAAGCCGTAAAACTGTAATCAGATTCTGGGGTTACAAAACAGGTCTTTCATACAGATTAGCTGGAATGTGTATTCATCAAATCGAAATTAGTAAGCAAATAATGTTTCAGAGTATTTGATCTCTATGATTGGGTTAGACATAAATAAGCTTTAATTGTGCTTACGTCTACGAGGGCTTTTAACATTCATTTGAGGTCATAGGAAACATGATGCCATTTCCCATAAACCTTGAACTTAACAACAGCAATGCGGTAAACTGAGCCAGTGTGAATATTAAACTCCCTTCGCTTCAATCTCATAGCAATATTGGTACCAAAGAGTGCATATTAATACCTCAAAGATACATATTTTTATCAAATGTATACACATCTGTACCTAAATTACTGTATGAGGGGTACTACCCCAGGACTAGGGACATTTTTTTCCGACAGTGTATGGTCAGTATGGTCTGTAAATTATAATATTTCCTATAGCTTTATTCCTGAATTTCTGGAAGAAATTATTCGTTGATTTTTCTTTGCATGCTTAGTAGGTTTAGGGTAAGATTTGGATTCGGGAAGGTGCTCCATATGAAAGGAATTTCAAATGATGAACGAGGGTTTATGACATTAGTATTATTGCTGTGTTCAGATGGCATGTTGGCTCTTTGAAATGTCGCATGCTAAATTCATTACAGGGGTCGATCTAAGTGCATGGTCGTATTTTACAACTTTTAATGACCCCGTCTCAGACTAAACCTTTACTATGGTTCTTGCATGCTACATCACAATGCTCATCATAGCAACATCCAAAGACTAGTTACTACAGTTTTTGATGCCACAGTAAAACCAGTAAATTTTCATTAGGGACCTGGCTAGCTCGGCACGGCAAACCGCCACTGACATCAGAAAGAGGAAATTAAAGAAAATGACTTACAGAGAAAAAATCAAAAGCTATTAAAACTGTTTAAATGAAATTCTTATGACTAGGGTTTTAATATAGTAAAAAAATAGTCTTTGTAACTATGGCAATTTGGCAGAGAATGTGGTCACCATGCAAGACTTTATTGCTTTTTAGAAACCTTGGAAATTATTTTCAATCATTTGTATGTGGTGTTTTTTAGTAATGTTGTGTCCAGGAAGAAGATGGAAGCATTTTTAAGAGTTGAAATCTTTAATAAATAAACTGAATTGAACATGCTGAAAAAACAATGGACCAGCTAACAGAAAGCTGAGAGCAACCGTAGACAATCTGAAGAGCCGAAGAAGAAAAATATGTTAGTATTAGAAGGAAAAAGTAGGCAGTCCCCAAGAAATGTTTTGTAATCAAACCCAAAAATCTGTATGTAACCTTTCTCTGTCCCCGATTTTTGCAAACTCTGCAAAGCATGCTTTAGATATATTTGTATATTTCCATGCATTATTATTTTCTTCAGGGTGATGTGTCCATTTGTTTGGTCTCACGAGTAATATTTCATGTTTTAAAGAAAAGTCTGTTTATTCGGAGCATACACAAAATGTACTAATATCTTCCAGCATTATCCTTGCCAAGCAATTTTGTGCCTGCGTCAGGGTTCATTAATACTGGTTAGCCGAAGTTGCCCTGTTCAGGGCATCCTGGGGTGACAAATGAATCAGGCACCCCTGATGTCACTTTGGTTTTGCAATGTCTGGCAACAAAATGAATCTTTTATATTGCAGAAAGATTTAATTTGTATGAGCTAAACTGCATCCTACAAGGTCAGACTGGCGGAATATAATTTTAATCAAATCAAATTTAATTTGTGTTTTATAAAAGAGTTACCGATTTGAAGAATGACTGCATTTTATACTTTGTTACATTCAGGGACTGATGTTTTCTTCTGCTGTGTTGTAAAATATGTTTTTAAGAAGACAAATGTTGCATCTTCATGCAAAACTCCTGAGTTTGTCTTTATGTAGTGATATCTGTTTTGGAGAGGTTTGTTTGCTGATTTGAATATATAAATGCTTCACTCACAAAATGTTCTTCTGCGTTTGTCCATATATATAGTGTGGTCCAAAAGTCATAGACCACATTAAAAAATCGTGATTTGATGTTGATGTCTTTCAAAAGGTGACTTTTATTCTAAAAGTGAATGTCTTAGTCTCTTATTACATAAGGAAATTTGAGAAGATTAACATGTTGTCCTTTTAAACAAAATGTCTTTTTAACCCTCCATTAAAGAAGATGCTCTTTGTAACATCCTCAGATCATGCGGGTACACACATGGATCATCAGGTTTTGCACAAACAGTTGGAGAACATGCTGCTATTAAAATAAATAAACACAACAAATATAAAGACATTCGATGCAATATGGAGAAAATAATGTACAATTTATGAAACAGCCCTTATTATTTGACTGATGATTAAAATGTATAAATCATAAAATTGTCAAATTTCTTATTGTCTTTAATTACTTATATTTCCAAACTTCTAAGAAAAACTTTTATTTGGTGATTTAAGATACAATTTTAATTTTTATTCACAGATGAGGCAGATGAGGAAGAGTAAGATATACACGTTCATGATATGTACACTATACTTTAAACCTTATATGTTCTAGGTCAATTTGAGCCGTTTTGATTTTTAAGCTGTCTGACAAAAACGGTTAACCTGTGTTTTATTCTTGAAATTTTGTGACTTTCTCATTTACAGCCATGAACGTGCATTGAAAGTTAGGATACGCTGATCTGTTTTAAAGTGTATGCAAATAATTTTGTAATAATTTGAGGTTCGCTGTACTGTACAGACTCAAATTATGTATATATATATATATATATATATATATATATATATATATATATATATATATATATATATATATATATATATATATATATATATATATATATATATATATATATTCAGTGTTTGTTGCTATATTGGTGTTTTACTACCCTGAAATACGAACTACCCTGAAAACTGAAAAGACTTTTACAGACACAGATGGTAAAAGCGAGCTATTAAAAGTGAGCTATCATTTCTATTTACAATGTATATGAAATACTACTTAAAGGGGCCATGGCATAAGACTTTTTAAGATGTAAACTAAATCTTTGGTGTCCCCAGGGCACATATGTGAAGTTTTAGCTCAAAATACCATATAGATAATTTATTATAACATGTTAAAATTTGCCACTTTGTAGGTGTGTGCAAAAATGGTCCGTTTTGGGTGTGTCCTTAAAAATGCAAATGAGCGGATGAAGTGCAAACACTGATCACAATGATGGTGGTTTGATGCAATTCAAACTCAGTTGTGCTGTCAATTATTTTTCTCTTTCTCTTTCTCTCTAAACTAAATGGCTGTGTCGTGGTTGGATAGTACAGATTAAGGGGTGGTATTATTATTATTATTATTATAAGATCTCCTTATGACATCACAAGGAGAGCCAAATTTCAATGACCAATTTTTTCACATGCTTGCAGAAAATGGTTTACTATAACTAAGTTGGTTGTACTTTTTCACATTTTCTAGGTTTGTAGAAGCACTGGGGACCCAATTATAGCACTTAAACATGGAAAAAGTCAGATTTCCATGCCATGGCCCCTTTAAGTTATCTTTTTCTTCCAGACATTTTGTCACTTTGTACGATTTATATGTTTGTTTGTTTTTTAAGATTTTTTTGTTTGCTCACTATTTTCAGTACTGATAAAGACTTCCTCAGACACAGAAAAGTAAAGGTGAACTTCACTTGAATCTTCAATGTATATAAAAAATATGTTAAGCAGTTAGGATGTTTTAAACATAAGTATGTTTAAAAAAAAAAAATGTTGAATAAAAATTTTAAATGTTAAATGTTACAACAGTTTATTTTCAACATTTGTTAAAACAAACATGTGAAAATTGTAGTTAAATGCATTTAAAAAAACTCATACTATTTGATATTAAGTGTTTGTTATGACAAATACTGATACTAAAATGGTCCTGTTCATATATAATTCCTCCTTGTTTTTCATAATGTGATATTTAGGGAATTGCATTGAATCCAATAAGGGTCAATTTGACCCGCTTCATCAAAATTGTCACAAAAATCGAATACAATACAATACATCTGGTACTACCATATTTTGTATATGTCCAAATAAAAACAATATGGTATTACCATCCCAGATGTTTTTTTTATTGCTCAGAGGCTGCTGGATATCTCAAGAGACCTAGTCTTTGTTTCAAATGTGTCCCAGATGTTCCTTTTTAAATTCCTTAATAGACAGAAAGATACAAATTCGACTTGAATAATACTTGAATTTCTTGATATCTAATTGAAGACTTTGGCACATCCGAGCATCATTTGATACCTTATTGAGATCTCTTCTGAAACTCTAGAAGAGAGGTGACAAAACATCTCAGATCCCTCGTATTTGCATTATTTTCACCTATTGCTCATTTTTTATTAGTGCATAACATAAAAATATGTTTTTATATTTTGTCATTTATATCTGTGGTAATACTTTTTAGCTTGTTTTAAGAACAAAGGTGTGCGGTTTCCCGGACAGGGTTTAGATTAATCCAGGACTAGGCCTTGGTTATAGACGGTTTCACCAGTAACAACATAAACAAGCACCTTTCGTGGTCAACACGTAACTTCCGGTAAACTTTGATAAGAATAAATATCAACAAAGTCCTTTTAAAGTAGTTTATTTATATAACAAGCAAAATAAACAACATGTTTACCTAGGAAACCAAAACATTTGTTATTTTCGACAAGGTATTTGTTTATTCGAATATAAAGAATGCATTATGTCAGCTAACCAATAACACATAATGTAAAGCAATTTGCTGGTGCAAACTTACATTTACATACAAACGTCCGTACTTAAGTAATATATACTCTTTACTCTTATAATAGTGATGGTCGCAATGTATCATGCAAATCACAGAAATTTCCCCCAAAGCAACATTCCCATGCTCCTAATCCGCTGTGTGCTCCTGGTATGTGTCAATTATCCTCTCTCACCAACTTCCACATAGCCTCTCAGTCTCCATGCATCGTTCCTCTGTAACGTTTTTTTGCGAGCGCTCCTGTCAAATGTTTGTTATGTTAGCAGCGCTCGCCAGCACTCCCAGTCGCCCCCTTGAAACCTCATTCATTTGGCCTGCCTGACTCTCAGCCCTTGCGCAACTGCATTGCACAAATAATTAAAGGCTTTAGTTAAATACATAGTTGGGGTATTTGGAGACTAGGGGGATCTGTAATAACATTTGCCATTATTCACTCAGGCTTTGATTGCCTGACAGAAACAAATTAGGCCCTAGGATTAATTTCCAGCAAAACGTGCCAAGTGAATGCAATTGACTCCAATTAAAGCATGAAAGGACACTAAATATTCAAATCAGCCGAGCGGGTGATAGCGGGCCGATAAAGAATGGCGTGGAATTGTGCCAAGGGAGAAAACCAGCCGTTCACGGGCACCTGAGGGAAAATAACAGGGTCGTGTAGCAATAATGTGTAGCTGGGGCAACAGACATGTTTCAGCGCTAGAACATGCCCCCGCTGGCGTGTTGTTTTGGTAGGGTCACGTCAACGGTCGTTTTGTGTTTGGAGCTGATTTGACTATCAAGGCCACATTAAAACACCTAAGTGCTGATGTATTATACATGCTAAGTGCTTGTTCAGGTTTATGCGGAGGCACGTTTTGTAATAGGCAGGGTTGTCACATACATGGGCGTAATTAGGGTGATTAAAAAATAATGTCCCAGAATGCAAATTTCACACTGATGGTGGCATCTGCAATCATAACATGTGCACTGTGGGATTGCTTGTAGTGTATGTACAGTAAGATTGTTAATAGCGCGATTAACTCGTTTTCGATTCTGGATTATATGTAACATCAGATACATTCAAATCTGTCTTAATAATTCATTTACATTAAGTATATTTGAAGTATTTCAGCAGGTTGCAGTATGAGGAGCTGGATAGTTTGACCCTCAGATGGAAGTGGTGGCCGTGGATGACTTGCGTATGAACTTTTAAATGCTGCAAAAGTCATCAAACATGTGGTTGAAGAAGATCAGGCCTTGAGAAGCCCAGCTGAGCCAACAGCTGGCTAACAGCCCTGCTAACACAGACATTGGTAAGTTGAATACACTTCATTCGCTCTGAAAACAGCCTTGATGCCCTGCAGAACTTGTTATTTGTATGCATTGTGTGAGCTATAACCAAGTTATTGCACCTGCATACTCTATACACACGGTGTTTGAATTAATAAAACAATATTTACTGTATGTTACTTCTGGGGCTGTCAATTGATTGAAAATATGTAAATGAATAGATTGCATTATATACTAATGATCATCATTAAGATTATCAGATTATCACCTGCTCCCCTCTTGATTTGTTACCCTATTTAATCCTCTTGTATTCATTGTCCTGTGCTTGTGCATTGTTCCAAATACCTGTGAGTACTCTGTTTGAAAGTCAAGTCAAGTCTTTATATATCAAGTGTTTTGTCTAGTTTATTGTTAAGTGTATCCAGTTTAGTGTCACAGTTTAGTCCTGTCTAGTTTAGTGTTCTTAAGTCTTCCTGTTTATATTGTTTTGCCCCCTCGTGGGTTTTGTTTTCTGTTTTGTACATTATTAAAAGTCCTATTTTGAGTTATATCTGTCTGCATTTGGGTTCGTCCTTCACACTTCATAACATATATATACTTGAAGTGGATATTGTTTATATATCTGTCTATAACAGACAGCTATCCACACTGTATGCATTCATCTAGCCTTTTTCTAACAATTTTTCAATTATAAATGGATACAATGTCTAAATATGTTACAAAAAGCAGCACAATTATGACAAAAACAACAACATTTTTATATGACCCAGTCTGTACTAACCATACTAAACTTTTAAAATTAAAATTTAAGCCATTCATTTCATTATGATTTCAATCTTTGACGTGACCGTATTAAATCAATTTTAAAAAATGAACAAAAATAAATTTGACACACGATTTTTGATAAGACAGGCACATTTATTTTGTTGGCAGCCAGCAATCGTTAGTGTGTAGCCTATTTAAAACAACGGCAAGAATTACGCTAACGTTAGCGGTTTTTATATCGTAAGTGCTGAGGGGTTCGTTGTAACACAGCGTTACAATTAACCCCCGCTGGGTGAAAATATTTTCAAGCCCACCAAAAAAGTTGCTAAGAGCTGCAGACATATTTCAAAATGATGCTATGTTTTAGTCAACTAGACACTGATTAATATGACATAACATTGGATTTGGTACAGTATCTTACGCACCCAACTTAGAAACTGAAAAAAACATATGATGAAAAAATTTACTTACATGCCACTAAAACACTCGTACATCAATAACACTCTGGAAAAACGTTATACATTTCTAATAATTTGCGAGAGATCGTCTTTTGGCAGCTTGAAAAAAATACCGGGAGAAAAAACACTCAACCTTGTGCAACAATGCGAACAGTCCGTGTTACAACTAACCCTGCGTTAGTTTTTGCCCCGCACACCCCTACAATCATCCTACATAATGTAAAGAACATTCTGTGAAAATATAACCTTCAATATTGACTGACTAAGGTCACAAGATTGAAATTAAAGTGAAATCAAACTTTGATGCTTTGATTATGAGACTTAATCTGGATTTCACATACATATGTTTTTTTTTCAAATCCAGTATGAACTAATGCTTGTATCTGGCCTGAACAAGACAGCTAAGTCCCACATGTGCACAATGCACACAAACTGTACACACACACACACACACACACACACACACACACACACACACACACACACACACACACACAGAGCCAGGAAGTACAGCTCACCTTAATGATAGGCTATGTGATGGTAGCTGCGTGTGTATGTGTGTGTCTGTGTGCGCATGTGGTAATGATGCGACGCTAGCTGGGCTTTCTGTAGAGAACTACTCATTTGCAGTCTAGGAGGCCTTTGTTGTTTTGTGCAGACAGTGTTGTTACGCATGCAGGAATGTCTCATTAAGAATTAACGTGGGCATCCACAGTAGCGACAGAAAGCGGGAGAGATAGATCAATCCACATCCTAAAGCCAGTGGACCCTCTAACCCAAGCGCCTTGATTATCAGGAGTCATTTGAAACTGCCCTATTTGTCCACAGCATGCTGGTTATGATCTCACGCTGGAGCATGCAGTGCCGACCGTCTCTCACCGTAAACGCCAAACATCTTTACTCCCTCATTACCCTGCCTCTGCAGATAAACACCCCATTGCTTGTTTTTGCACGCCTTCAAATGCATCTTAACTTGGTCCGTCTTACTGTTTTGATGCAGATGTGGCATGTTAGCGTGTAACGTAATGGGTACGTTTTCAATCCTTTCCTTAGCGGTGTCTAATTTTGTGTCAGACAGTAACATCTCATTTGAGTGCTTTTGAGGCCGGTCGCGTTGCCGGGGACAACGCCATCTCACCCGTGCATAAGATCGGTTCATCGTTTTATCACCTCGCCTGTGTTCATTCCCGCGTGTCACGGCAACAGTTTGAGTTGATGAGATGAGCGAAGATCCTCCGTAACTTCAAAGCCTCCCAAGGTGCAGCGCGCCGTATCGATTTCCCTGGCGTTTAAAATTTAAAACGTAAAGATATTGGTGCGGTTTGATTGGAATCGGTGTTGACCGGCCATAAGTGATGGATTGCATTTGAAAATCTCTTTTTTACGGATGAACGAGGGTAAAAATTAGAGGGAAAGAAGGATGTGTCGGTGACCATGAGAGTTCAAGTGGGTGATTGAACCGTATGAAGGCAGCTGGACCGAATCAAACCGGTAGATGAGAGGAGTGTTGCAAGCTTCAACAAAACAGGTGGAGAATAAGGCTCCGCCCCCTTTTCAATTCAATAGAATAGCATGAGCCCTCAGCACGTATAAATGCCATATTTGGGCCGCTTTCTAAGGTTTGTTTGACCTATTCACACACCACGAGTGCAGTATTGTACAGATGATCGATCCAAGACCTTGTTGTTGAATGCCTTATTTGACAACATATAGGGTAGTTAGCCCAGCTCTGAATGTTTTCCTCAAGCAGAAATTCGCTTATCCACGACAAAGTTTTATCCTCGAATGTCTGCGACATTGAAGATATGTCACAGCGAAGTGCTGTATGCCGGTTTACATGAGTTTTTTGACCTCAGAGGTTTGAAGCTGTTAGCTGAAGGTGTTTTTTCAGTTGCATTAAGGCCTTAAAATAAGCTGAGGAATAATACATTACATGCAGGAATGTAAGTTTATGCCGCAGACTGCGCCTATCCAGCAGAAACGGCAGCCGCTGATTGGCTGGCGGTGACATGATTTATGATCCTGATTTGCGCATCAGCGGCGCAGGGGTTGCCGTGGCGAGGGCCTGCTGGAAATGATACATGGCATTCTAATTGAAGAATCCACGCCGCATCCTTCCTACAGTAGGAATGTTTAAATGCAAACGCCGTTAATTCCGAAAAGGTGAAAAATCGCCACTTAATGGGGTGAATGATGGAGGTTGCGAAGCCCGCGGTAGGCAGCGCTCATGATGCATATAAAAATATTACTGTAGGAGAGCTGGGGCGCCCGCTGCGAGCTGCATCAGTGCATTTGAATGAAAGGATTACATTTAGCTCTGAAGCATGTAAAAATCAATGCTAAGTTTTGCTAAATACGGAACACTCATTCCTGTAATGTACATTTACATTGTTTTCACCCTCCGATGCTATAAGTTTGCGAGAAGTGCGATCCTGTCCGAGTTATACATTTTAAACATGATGGTAATATCAGTTAGCTCTTCAGACTGAATCCCCGGAGTGGGGCGGTGCAAAACTCTTCCAATACAACCAGATTACAGCAGATAATTGTGTTACACAGAGTATTGATTGAAAAATTGTTGTACTCCGGAAACATCCAAACACACAATTTCTCCGCTCTCTTTATTGCTCCATCCTACAATGGCCTGTGTTCTCCAAAACGCACCTTGCAGTGATCAGAAAAAATATGAATTATATATGTATTGCAATAAAAGAAAATGGTGAGTTGAAACATCAGAGAAATTACTTCTTCACAAGAATCTATTGATCACTTTATATCAAAGGGGAATGTTTGACATAAGATTACCTGCCAGTTTTAACATTAGGTACACAGTGTTATAGCCTGGGGCCGGTGCACGTCTGCCAAGGGGACTGTAAATAAGGCAGAAGCTGTAAGTGCATTTGGTTTTGGGCTACAGTTGATTCTAAGCCAGAGTACCGATAAACTTTTATTTGATACCCAGTGCCTATTGACCTGCATACGTCTGGATGTATGTCCGAGATTGTGTTTGAAAGCCCCCAAGATACCTTTGGGGGATAGGAGGTTAGAATGATGACACTTGTAGGGGCAGTTACCCATATATAGCACCCCTCCTGGACCATGAGACCCCAGCACCTCAGAACTTAAAGGGACACTCCACTTATGAAAGTGAAGAAAAAAAATATACACTCAAAAAAATAAAAAGTTGGATTTACTTAAAAAAACTTCGTCAAGTGGGTTCCACATAGCTTTGTTAAGTAATGTCAACAAATAAAATGTAAGTTGTATTTACTAAAAAAGTTTGGGTAAAATTGACAATTTAAAAGTTACATGGACTAAAGAAATCCTAGTAAAGTCACTATTGTGAAACATTTAATTGATGAAAAAAAATGATTTAATAACTCCATTACAACGAATCAATCCATCAGAGTGCAGCTGCTCAATACAACCTTTATTTAATTACAGTTTATCAAACATATCACAAACATATTTGAAATGCAATGTAACATTTCAAACCATTTGTTGGTTTGTTTTGTTCTAAAATATATCAGAACAAGTTAATTAACTAATACTTGGCCACTTATTACTCAGGTACCTATCTAATCGTGCTACACTTTTGCATGAGGGTACAACAATTCTGCCTGAACAACAATTTACCCATAATACACTGCAGCATCATCAGCCAATGAGATGCAAGTCTGTATTGGTTTTATTAATCTGTTACTTTTACGCAACAATGTTTCATTGGCTGAACAAATAATTTTGAAGTAAAGCTGACAAGACAGTCTTTTGTTGAAATTACTAAGTTAAATTAATCATATGCCGTTACTTGTGTTTGTTAAGTAAAGTGAACAAGAAATTATTTAGTAAAACTGACTCCAACCAAGTTCATTTTTTTGAGTGTATGCTCATTTTCCAGCTCCCCTTGAGGTAAACATTTGATTTTTACCATTTTGGAATCTATTCAGCTGATCTCCGAGTCTGGCGCTACCACTTTTAGCATAGCTTAAGCACAATCCATTGAATCTGATTAGACCATTACAGTAGCATCGTGCTAAAAAATAACGAAAGTTTTGATATTTTTATATTTAAAACTTGACTCTTCTGTAGTTACATTGTGTATTAAGACTGACTGAAAATTAAAAGTTGCGATTTTCTAGGCAGATATGGCTAGGAACTATACTCTCATTCCAGCCTAATAATCAAGGACATTGCTGCTGTAACATGGCTGGAGCAGGCGTAGTGATATTACGCACTGCCCGAAAGTAGTCCCCTTGGTTACTTTCAATAGCAGGGGACTATTTTTAGGTGCTGCGTAATATCAATACGCCTGATGCAGCCAAGTTACAGCAGCAAAGTTCTTGATTATTACGCCAGAATGAAAATATAGTTCCTAGCCATATCTGCCTAGAAAATCACAACTTTTAATTTTCTGTCGGTCTTAGTACACGATGTAACTACAGAAGAGTTAAGTTTTAAATAGGAAAAATATCGAAACATTATTTTTAGCACGATGCTAATGGTCTAATCAGATTCAATGGATTATGCTAAGCTATGCTAAAAGTGGTAGCGCCAGACCCGGAGATCAGCTGAATGGATTCAAAAACAGTAAAAAAATTAAATGTTTAACTCTAGGGGAGCTGGAAAATGAGCATATTTATAAAAGGTGGAGTGTCCCTTGAACGGCACACAGATTTTGTAGGTGAAAATAAGTATCAGGTCCTAAAACGTACATATTCATTCATAATGCATCATGTTTGCAAAGGCGGTCAGAATTATATTAACGGATAAATTCGTTCTTTTTGCAGACGGAGGAGCCAGACACACTTAACAAACAAAGTGGAGATCGGTGAAAAGCAGTATCCCGTTTCGAGCACTCTTGACCTTTACCTGTTTTGGCTGGTGAGATGAAACAGACTAGACAACATTCATTTGCTCTTACTAGCTAACTTTCAGCACTAACTGTATTCAAAGCTTAAAGTCTCTTCATTCACAATTTCTTTCTTTTCTCCTTGCCGATGTTTATCGATTACGCAGATTTTTAACAACGTTTTACCTTGAGGTTCTGTAAATCTAGTTGAGGCGGACAGAACGAGGGCTCTATGTTTGTGCTTCATTAAATATTTAGGGATTTTATTTGGCTTTTCAATTTCCTATGGGCTCGTGTTTAAACAGTTCGGACCCCGCAATGCTATAAATGAATCATTTATGGCCGTGCATTTTAGTATTCGGTTTTTAGTTAACCTCTTTGAATCTTCCCCACCCGTCACATCTAGTAGACATGCTCAAAGCTGTATACAATATATTTATCACCACTCAGTAAACCTCAGATAAAACTATACTCGCCCTGAAATAAACCTGTATTTTAAAAATATCTGTGTTTTTTGTGACTGGACAATTTTACTGGTGTAAAATGCCTCTGCAAATTGTTTCTAACATTACCCTGTATGTAAAAATTCAGCACTGTATATCTAGAATTATATGTTTTGTATGCACACTTGATGTTGATACATTAGATGCAGGGCAGTGTTTTGTTTTCTGTCTTTGCTGGGGTTTATATGTCAGGCACAAAGCAAAGAGTGCCATCTATTGATGGAGACAGGCATTTTTGCTGTGAACAAAAGATTTGTGCTCTGTGCCGTCTGCTGTGTTTTGCAGAATAATTATTGATGTAAGACAACGAAAATTAGTTAACAAACTAGGATACAATATTAATGTGTCAGATGTCATTTGGTCTTAAAAATATAATTTGCTTTAATATGTATTCATTTTTGAGACATTTTGGATATTGATTTGTCAATAATCAAGTGAAATGGTTCTCTCTCTCTCTCTCTCTCTCTCTCTCTCTCTCTCTCCACACCTTTTGTTGAAGTAATGCGGCAGTTTCAAAATCATTAGCATGTTCAAACATAAAATAATGTTTTTATTGCACTACTGTATTTACCTTTCTCAGGTAAATCAACCTACATAAGCTCAAATGGCTTACTTACTGTATAGCAGCTGTCTTTGCTATTAAAACGAAATAGGGGAAGTATAAAACAAAACAAAATAACAAATGTTAGTTTCACACCTATACAGTTAAATAAACACAGGAACTATAATTTCAGTCCATTACACATCACTCTTGCTATAAATACAGTGTGATTGCAGCAGGCTCATCTTACCAGAACTACAGCTACAGTTACATCCCATTTTAAGCCCCTCCCTGTCCACAGTCTCACCGTTTCTTTTTTTTTCTGTTTCCTCGTATCTGTTTTGTGTATTGAGACAGTTGTATCTACACAGCATCTGGCTGTAATCTGTATGTGGTGCGTCAGTACCAGCAAGCGTTCGTGTAACAAATGCTTTGCCCTTTGCAGTATTTGGTTTGATCTGTGTTTGCCAGATGACTTAATCAGTCCAATTTAGGTTTTTTTTGCAAGTTGTTAACATGCGCGCCCACCTCTTGCAGACCGAATCCCATGTTTGGCACTGAAATGTTAATTATTTAGCTAAAGCTTCATGAAAAAATGTGTTTCAGCTGTTTCTGGGAACTCCCTTGTTCTTCGTACTTTTCCTCATGGCCACGTTAGAATAATCGCCTACTACTGTACACTAAGGTGACCAGATTTTTCAAATGACAAGTAGGAACATATCCTAGTTCAATGGTTAAAATATCCTTGAAATCTTATTTGTTATTTTCTATGAATTTACAATCGGGGACAAAACCCTTTTGAATGTTTTCCTCTTTTTATTGTTGTGGGTTTATGGAGAACCGAACACCAAAAAACGAGACTGCCCCCCGGAAAACAGGGACATCTGGTCACCTTACTGTACACTTGTATGCAGAAAGCATCACTGTAAAAAAGTTGCTGTAATTATGCAGCTGGTTGCCAGTAACTTACTGTAGAAGATAAAGACTGAAAATGTTTCATGTTCATTTAACTTTGAACAAACTGTTGCCAATAAATTACATAAATGTAAAATCTACAGTAAGTTACTGGCAGCAGTTGCCAGTAATACCCAGTAAAACTGTAATTTCTAGAGAAATATTTTACAGTGCAATGTATCTCATGAGGAGTACATCCAGATATGCAGTATTTGAAAAGTTTCGTTTAGTTTTTTGTTTTTTATTTTTCAGAAATCTCGTTTTTTGGTTGTGCATTCCAATTAATATCAATTTAACTGCAGTTGGTTTGTTTTGATTTAAACCTTCATAACTTAAAAAAATACAGCTAAGTAGCACCATAAAACAAAATAATGACATGATAACATAATAATAAACATGTTTTGACAAAAATGTTAAAAACGGAGTTATCTTGTTTTGCAACGAAACTCTTCATTTGTTTATTTGTACTAGACTTATCAATTCTTTTTTGGTTAATGTTAGTATATAAAATCTCAGCGAACGTACAGCCTATGAATTATTGTAATGCCTATTAATGTATTGTAGTTTATTGTTAATATCTGCTGTTTACTACATAACATCATCCTACTTATCCTACATAACGTAAAGAACATTCAATAAAATATAACCTTGATTTCTTTAATATTGACTGAGTAAAGCCATGTCTGAGATCAAGTAAAGCCATGTCTAAATTTGAATTTAGTGTTAATTTTAAACCCTAGTGGCACTAAAAAAATATTTCAGTATTTAAAATCTTTAATTTCAGTATGTAAATTTGAGTACTGTATTTTGAAATCTATTATTCACAGCATTTTTACTGTATTTCACAGCTTCACATTTTTATAATCTATATAATTTTATGCAATTTAATTTTACTTATAACCTATATACTATACTGTCTAATGATATGTATGATTTATGCAGATATAACCTCTCTTCTATCTCTCTTGCTCTTAGGCATGGGCAGGTTACTGGTTAAAAGGCATACCGAGGTTTTAAACGGTCAAGGTTTCAAAACCACTAAAATGTTCTTTGAAACCTTCTCCAAGGTATGAGCTGTGTTTATACAAAATTCATTACATCATTAAGTCATGTGATTGATTTAATGTTTACATTTAATATACATTACGAAAATATTATATATTTTTTTAAAGCATATTATAATTTAAAGCAGTGTTTCCCAACCAGGGGGCCCTCAGCAAATTTCCAAGGGGGCCTCAAGATGACTTTAAATTATTAAAAGGTGGACAAAACAAGCATTAAAATAAATGAAAACAAGCAAATATCAAGATGTTTCTTATTTTTGGCCATTTTAGTTGAAAATATACATATACAAGCTCTAGTTAATTTTATTTGGAAAAAATTGAGTGAATGGGGGGCCCTCAAATATTGTTGTGGGCAACTAGGGGGCCTTGAAGTGAAAAAGGTTGGGAACCACTAATTTAAAGGCTTTATTTTTACCTGGCATTTTAAAAGAACACATTTTAGAGTTGCAATGGCAATATCGCAACACCGTAAAACCGTGGTATTTTTGTTAAAGGTTAGCATACCACCAGAATCGTATATCGGCACATGCCTACTTGCTCTACCATTCAAAGCCCTCTTACAGTAGTTCCCTTTACAACACTCAAATTTCAGCTATGCTGACTGAGATGCATTATTAGAAGTGGCGTGTTGAAACACAAGTACATGCTACAGTCATGTTTGAACCTGTGCCACTCTTTTCGTTTGCCAGACTCATTCCTACATACTGTGTTGTATCATTACTTTGCTCTCCACGGCTTGCGTGCGCAGCGAGTGGACTCACCTTCCAAACCCTTTATTAAAGCCATTTCTGCACAACAACCAACATGCACTGCAATTATTCATAAACCATCATTCAAACGGTTCAGCTCCATAATATCAGCTGACTGATTGTGGCTGAATAGGCATTTGTGAGGTGTGTGTTTAAGTCTACTTTATTTTTTTACCCCCTGCCATTTGACTGCACTAATGCGGGGAGGAGGGGTAACCGCACGCACGTTCTCACCCCGCGAAATGTCCAGTGGAGGTTGTGGAAATTGTAATAATTTGTTGTATTGATCCCGTTTTGCCACGGCACCCAGTTCCCATTGTGGCCGAGCAGAAATAGACACTTCATCGATTTCCTCTTTATAGCCAGACTTCCAGGCTTGGGAACGAGGGTCCCCGCTGCTGCGGGTCCCATTGTCTCCCATGCAGAGAAATTTGAATGACCTCTGATAAAACCATCTTTACGCCGTGCGGGAGGAAAGCTCTGCCTTAATCCAACTTCTCAGCCGCACCAGGACCGCTGCCGCATTCTCTGATGTAAGATTAGTGCGCGCTACCTGGCGCGCTTGCGAGGGGTGTCATTATGGCTGATTTAAGATGCCACGGTTACAGTAGGACTGGAGATGGATGTCAGAAAGCTTTGTGTGAATGACAGTGTTTGAAACCGCTCTCAAGTTTCATGCTAATGTTGCTGAATGAGAGTCATTATGTGGCACTGTGAGAACGGTGAGATTTGATCTGGATCAGAATAACAGACCTTACAGTTTCTGGGAAAAAGATATATGAGTCATGTTGTGCATGATGGGCTAATGCTTCAGTCATGTGTTTCAGTGTAATTGTTCAATAATGTCTCTTTTTAAAACTAATAAGTATTAAGGGTTATTTTTGCTATCACAAAGATTTTAATCAGTGTGCTATTCCTTCAAAATAATACATTCACATGAAGAAAAAAGGATTAGAATATGGTGTTTCACGTGCTCCTGTATAGCTCAGTGGCAAAGCATTCGCAGTGGTAGCAGCGAAAAGGTAATGGGTTCAATCCCAGGGAAACATGTACTGATAAAATGCATAGCCATTAATGACCAACCCTCATGTCGTACCAAACTTGTAAGACCTCCGTTCATCTTCGGAACACAGTTTAAGATGTTTTATATTTAGTCCGAGAGCTTGTTGACGCTTCATTGAAAATCTATGCACGTTATATTGTCCATGTCCAGAAAGGTAATAACAGGGTTCCCACAGGTCCTTGAAATCCTTAAAAGTTTGTGAATCTGAATATAGATACATAGATACAGGTCATTGAAAGTGCTTGAATCTATTTTATGCAAGAAGTTTTCAAAAAAAAAAAAAAAATCCATATTATTCTCTGTGTAGTGTAGGATAATATCATAAAAATTCTAGACTTTTAAAGCAGACGTGCTAAACTGTTCACTTTAAATGCTTATATCTTCTGTATGCAAATGTTGATTCATACCAAAATGCTTTTTGGCATAGTTGTGTTTGACTGTGTAACTGTTGTTCCATGAGATGGGAACGAGACACTGTGTCTCCCTTGCCATACTTCCTGCGTCCCTGTAACACCGTCTTTGGCAATATTTCAGACAGCAATATACTTCCTGGCTCCCGCGTCACCCTGTCTTTGTCGTTAAGCCTCACCATTGGTTGATTCATTTTATATACACAGTCAGATGCACTTACCCCTGGAGGCGTCCACAAAAGTGTCACCGCAGTGACGTAGGGCGAGTTCCCTTGAAAGGGAACCGTAACAATGTATCTTTAATGGTAACACAATGTAACCTTGCTCTAACTTGAAATGTGTCCCCACATTTAGTCCTTGAATTTGAGGGTATTAGACCTGGAAAGTCCTTGAAAGGTCCTTGAATTTGAAGTTAACTAAGGGGTGGGAACCCTGTAATAAAAACATAATCAAAGTTGTCCATGTGACATCAGTGAGTCAGTCAAAATGTGTTGAAGCATCGAAAATACATTTTAGTCAAAAAACAATAAAAATGACAAATTTATTCAGCATTGTCTTCTCTTCCACATCTGTTGTGAAGTACATGCGCAAGATTAAAGTCACGTGACTGCAGTGACGCGGATGAAGTATGACGCAGCTGACGTGTTATCTGGTGCGCCCCAGCTGTTTGTGTTTTTTGTGCACCTGGGCTTTGTTTACAGTCTGAGGGAGACACACGTTGTAAGTTTGAAAACTTCGCAAACATGTCTTTAGTCGTTCCCATGCATTTTACAACAGACGCGGAAGAGAAGACAATGCCGAATAAAGTCGTAATTTTTGGACCAAAATTTATTTTCGATGCTTCAACACATTCTAACTGAGCCACTGATGTCACATGGACTACCATGCCAAATGCATAAAATGTAAATTTGAAAAATAATTACAACATGTTTTCATTTGTCTTGCAGTTTAAAGCCATTCAAGGATTTCCCCAGAAAGAAACAAGGGCAAAAATGTCTCTGCCCTCTCACACTGTCTAAGGGTCCATTCACACCAAACGCGTCTATGGGCAGTGAGCGGTATTGTGCGCGGTATGTGCATGACGTCATCCGCTTTCTTCCATTGTCCAATCGAATAAAGTAAGAGGCGAAGAAGCAAACTCTATCACTCACTGTCTCCTGTGTGTTTGTGCACCTCTCACCCTCGATAGAGGTCAGAGAAAGCCCCCTAATCTGACAGTTAACAGCAAAAGAGCGCTCATGCTTCAATATTTGATTGACAGAACAGCTGCATTGGTGGTTGTCTAGCAATATAAAAATACGCTGCACTGCTCTTTTTTAAAGTGACCAAAAAAGGCAGTGCGGCGCGCCTTGCATTTCCAAGTGTTTAAAATGCGCCTGGTGTGATTGGCCCCTAAGTGTAACACTCCAAATTTCTTCAAAGGCCATCGAAGTCTGTTCCTACACTTTTCACTCACAGCCTTAAAGGTCAGCTAAGTCAAAACATATACGAAACGCAAGTACACCGACTGACACACGTATACCACTACATTCACCACAAGGCTGTAACCGTCTCTTTTTTATTTGTTTATGCACTTGAAGGTTCTGTCAGCAGGCCAGTTCTCCTCCGCAGGAGGTGAACTGGAGGATTTGGGATGTTCTCAGCTCTGATTAGCGGGGAATGTCATGTGACACCACGAGGATTATCTTGTTCCAGTATGAGAGGACTAAGTGTGGAAAGGTACTTTAGAGCCTTAATTCCAACATGTAATATTTCATAATGTCGTACATGTGGGTCTCAGATTGGATAACTGTTGTCAGGTAGGCGCTTCACAAAACCTGAGAGTTCATTAATCCAGGTCTCCTTTGAAATCATTTAAACTCCCTTCAACTCTTTCTGTCTTTTCTGTGGTTAGAAACTTCCAGTGATAAATAATTAATGTTTGCTCTCTCTCTCTCTCTCTCTCTCTCTCTCTCTCTTTCTCTCTTTGAGGTGTGGGGTACGTTAAATACACCAATGGGTTCACAAAGGTAAAGCTTGAGGAAGCTTAACAGTGACTGAGGGAGATTGGGATCATTTTTATGTGCCGTTTGCTTCGTGATGGACCCTGCATACGCCCGCTAATTACAGTGGACTGAGACAGTGTCATATCGACCGCCCAGCTCTCTCATCACCTCTGTGAGAACAAGAAAGAGAGCGAGCGAGAAATGAGAGAGATTTTTAATCAGCTACCTCACACATTCACTTCACACTTCTCACACAGTAGCACCCTTCCATTTGGCAAAAAGCAGGTATTTATTTACCTCATTGGTTTTGTTTGTAAGAAATCGAGGCTTTCTACTCGAGCAAACTCGTAAGCGCTGCTTATTTATTTTGGCCACTGTGTTAAAATCCTATGTAGCGTCACTTTAGCTGCAAGTAAGTTGCAGTAATGATACAGAGTTCCTGTAGTTTAATTGGTAGAGCATTGCGTGGCAACACAAAGGTCATGGCTTTGATCCTAGGGAACACAAACACTGATTAGAAACTAATGTACAGTATAGGTTGAATGCATTTTGGATATTTTCATAAATGTCAACGTAATGGCCTTGTTTGTGCCTTTTTATCAACAATGTCATTCGCATTTTAGACACTGATTAAAATTGATGCATGTAACGCATGCAATGACAGGACCTTAAACAACACATTAAGTTCGGTAAATCTGACTGAATCCAGACACTTAACCAGTTGATATTGCGAACATTTTGTTATTAAAGGAAATTCTCTGTGTAAAAACAAATTTCCTTCTTTTCTAGACGACTCAGATCTGCTGTTGTGATTTAGATGCTGCTTATGCTGTCAAAAATTTAGGGGTGGTTTCCTGGACATGGCTTAAAGGGACACTCTCCTTTTTTGAAAATATAATTATTTTATAGCTCCCCTAGAGTTAAAAATTAGATTTTTACCGTTTTGGAATCCATTCAGCTGATCTCCGGGTCTGGCGCTACCACTTTTAGCATAATCCATTGAATCTGATTAGACCAGCATCGCCGTCAAAAATAAACAAAGAGTTTAGATAGTTTTGCTATTTAAAACCTGACTCTTCTATAGTTACATCGTGTACTAAGACCAACAGAAAATTAAAAGTTGTGATTTTCTAGGTCGATATGTCTAGGAACTATACTCTTATTCTTGCGTAATAATCAAGAACTTTGCTGCCGTAACATGGCTGCAGCAGGCGCAATGATATTACGCAGCACCCGAAAATAGTCCCCTTGGTAATTTTCAATAGCTGGGGACTATTTTTGGTCAGTGCTTAATATCATGTTAAATAGGAAAAATATGAAAACTCTTTGGTTATTTTTGAGCGCGATGCTAATGGTCTAATCAGATTCAATAGATTATGCTAAGCTATGCTAAAAGTGGTTGCGCCAGACCCGGAGATCGGCTGAATGGATTCCAAAACAGTAAAAATCTAATGTTTAACTCTAGGGGAGCTGGAAAATGAGCATATTTTCAAAAAAGTGGAGTGTCCCTTTAAGTCTAGTCCAAGACTAAAATGCATTTGAGCTCTCTCACAGCTTGCAATATCTTAACATATACAGTATCAGTGGCATTGTTTTGTCTGATGATGCACACCAGTAATGCCTTTTGTAAGGTGTGTTTGTAAACCACTAAGGCCTAGTCCTGGCTTGATCTATACCCTGTTTGGGAAATCGCCTCTTAAAGTTTTAAAAATAACCATTAATGCCAAGGCAGCTCTGGATTAAGCTCTTGTAGATTTGACACCACTGTGGGTGTCCACGCAAACGCCCGTTGAAATGCATTCGATCCTCTTTTATTTCTGGCAATCCATAACTGTGTTTATTTAAAATGAAATTGACACCTACACTGCAAATGAATCACGCCGTCCAACACTTAAAAAAGATGAAGCATCTCCGGTTATCCGATCAAAGCTTTTAAATAGTAAAAACAGCAGCTGGCTTTGTCGACAGCCGGGATAAATCCATATTACAAATTGCTTTTGTGAGAACTGGATGAGCAGCCGATTTTTTTGTATTGAACTTTTGTCCTATTCAGTGACCGCAGTGGGAAAAGGATACTGATCCGCCTGCGGATCAATACAGACCCGGAGCGCTCTCAGCTCTGTATCTCTCTCACTCTTCAACGCACACACACACATTTCGTGGGAATACTTTAAACACATAGAAGGGTGAGATGGGAAGGGGGTTCTCCATACTGCGCTTTTAGGCTGGTGTGTAGCTATTGTCCTGTAATAAACAGTCATGCTAAACGTCGGGTAATGCACATCATTTTAAACATGATCATTTCCATTCATGTCACCCTTCCCGTGCATCGCCTCATTACGTGTAATGGCTTGATGAGGTGTGTGTGTGTGGATTCGTAACATTAAAATGTCAAAAGAATTTTAAGGAGTACATTTCTCGCCTCTTACTACCTGTGTGAAATGAAGCAGTTTTGTATCAGTCTATTTTCTCTTTCTCTCTGTTGCTCTGATGGCATCATTACTTCTAAGTGCCCACCCTGGCGCATCAGCTGTCAAATTAGCACGTTGTGTTTTTTTCACCTCATCTACCAAATAAAGCATGCCCATTGGCTCATTATTGATCTTCATTTACTCTGATTGGTCCCACTCGCTGAAATGATAGCGATTAAAAATGATTTGGAAATGCACCGTCGGCGGAGAGACACAGAGCGGGCCAATCTAGATGCTGCGGGAGTGAGGAAGGGAGATGCCAACTAAATGAAAACATGATTGGCAAGTTCCTGGTTGGTGTTCTGGTGTCACAGGTCGCTATGCTGCTTTTACGTGTCCTTCAGGTCTCTATTACTATGCTGAAAATGGGCTTATATGGCCATCATAAAACCACAGTACCTCACCAAATAATGGCCATTAACATTATCAGTACCGCCATTACATAAAAACAACTGCAGCACTGGTTTGGGTAATTTGGCTAATTTAAAAGGTTTTAAATGAATGCGTTGGATGCTGTTTTTTAGATTCAAGCTTTAACATGGTTTAATGAATTAATTGCATTATTGGGGTTTAATACGATTGATATACTTTTGAAGTAAGTGCAACTCTGCATCAGGAGATAAATGCAAATGCACCCGAGCCGCTTTGTAATAATGCTGATTTAATGCAACACAACTGCTGCATGCACTAAATGCAGCCTCAGCAGTCTGATGTGTTTTAATGTACGCGTGCATTTTCCGCAATATTGCTCATCTAATGGCAGCAGGAATAGGCCACACTTCTTTGCTTTCCTCAGACACTTTAATTAGTGGCTTCCATTAAAGGTAATACACATTTACCGTGAACGAGCCTGCTGTCCGCACAAGCGAGCCCGTTTCTCTCCACCATCGCATGCTTTCCAAATGAGGTCTGGAAGATGAAATGGAAAAAAAAGAGAGGGGAGAGGTGAAGACGGTACAGCGGAAGCCAGACCCGTAATCTTAGGCATGAGAACAATGTTCTCACTTTTTCCCAACGTATTTTCCAAATTCATTTATATTAATGTCACAAATCTCTCAAGACGAGAGCAGATGTTCTTCTACCCGAGCATCACCTCTGGGACCAGTGTTTTAATTTAGACTGACTTTACTGTAATAAACTTTTATATCATTCTTTTTATTAAGGATTAATATTAGAGTCACCCTACTGTAGCTTTATTGAACATTTTTAATAAGCACTACAAGCTTTTGCCTGTCAAAGAGAAACAGTTTTTACATGTATGTTAACTTGTTGCCCCTGGTATTTAACTTGGAGTTGGGCTAAATGCTTCATCTGTCCAGGATTCAAGTTCCAATAACATACTAGAGAACAGCTTCTATCTGCCTTGAGCGGAGTTCATTTTTAGGTTTTGTTACTAGGTAGGAAATAAAATGTGCTTTGTTTTTGAAACTTCACTTAAAACAATGTTTCTTTAAGACTTTTATTCTATTTTTAATCACTGGCTTTCTTCAGACTAAAAACTAGCTGAAATTTCATGTGGGTGTGGTTTGTAGGAGGGTCAGGCAGAATGGGTGTGGCATTGAGCGAATAGGTGTGTTCGACTTCATGCAGCGTTGCGCAGACCGATCAACGGCTGACTTGAAGCGGTGCATGCCGGTTAGAAATTTAGTCTGACTTGAGCTGGCGCTGAAGGGATGTGACTGTGATGTATGGTTTTAAAGTACTGCGAGTGCTTTTCGAGAGTAGCTGGCGAAGCGGAATTCTGATGACGAGACAGCTCTTCGTGATTAGTCACCTTACTGATGACAACGATCATGTGCGTTTCATGTTTTATCCAACCTTCAGTTTCACTTAAATAAACTTTATAAATTAATGTTTAAAAACAGGTAAAACTCATTAAAATACCTGAATATGTTGTGTCATGTAATGTAATAAAAATGAACAGAAGCAAAAAAAAATCTATTGGTATTTTAATAATGTAGGCTTATGTTTCCCGTTATTTCCGGGCATACATTATAAGTAGCAATTAAAATATTAAATATAAGGTGTTTCTAGTTGCAACTTTTTATTAAAAGGTTTGTTTTTTAACAAATGTACACCTGCATGTGTACAATGCATACATGTACATTGTACAAAACCGACAAAACCCAACGCTGGCCTGACGTCGAAACCCAACGTTAATCTGATGTCAAAACCCAACGTCAAAACCCAACGTCGGCCAGACATCAAAACCCAACATCGGCCCGGCGTCAAAACCCAACAGCGGCTTCACATCAAAACCCTGACTTTGGGCTTGACAGCATGAGGGCACAGTTCAAACCACGACATTGATCCAACGTCAGAACCCAACGTCAATCCGACATCAGAAACCGATGTCAAAATCTGATTTCGCTTTGACGTCAAAATCCGATGTCGCTTTGACGTCAGAACCCGATGTCGATCCGACGTCAGAACACGTCGAGCCAATGTCAAAACACGACATCCATCCAACGTCAGAAACCGACGCTGATCCGACTTCAGAACACGTCGTCGAGCCAATGTCAAAACACGACGTTGATCCGACGTTAGAAACTGACATCAATCCGACGTCAGAAACCAATGCCAAACCCCGACATATTCAATATAAGGTGTTTCTGGTTGTAACTTTCTATTAAAAGGTTTGTTTTTTAACAAATTCACCATTTAATTAACTTCATTCACGATAAAATAAAGGAAACACGGCACATATGTCACTACGGCAAGCAGCAGGTGTCCGACTTGACGGCTCTGACTCCTCCCTCGACTGCAAGCGGCAAACCTCACTGATCGGTCTGCGCAGCGCTGCATGAACTTGAACACCCCTACTGGCTGTCTAGGGGAAAATCTCACCTTACATTTGTCATGTACCGAAAACACAGCTAAGTTTGATTGTCTAGCACTTGGTAAACTCGAAATTCTGCTGTTATGTTATTTTAACTCAATGCTGGGTAAATATTGGACAGAACACATGTTGGGTTAATAAATAAACCTATGCTGGGTTGTTTCAATGCAATGCTGGGTTATTTCAACTCAACAACCCAGCAAAGGTTTATTCATAACCCAACATGTGTTTTATCCAATACTAACCCAGTAGTGTTGCTAACACAGTGCTTTACCATTTGAGCATGTACAGAAACATATGTTGAGTTCAGAATTAATTTACCATCAAACTATTTCACTTCTTAAAACAATGTCTGTCCTAATATACAAGGTCCTGTCAGTGCTGGAATGAGTTGAAGATAATTGGTGTTCATGATGAGGACAGACAGGGTCTGTTGAATGTAGACATGATGCCTGGATCATGAGTTTTCTTTGTTCCTGTGTGTCTGTTTTCCAATGGAGCATTAAACTTCTCTCTACTCTTGCCTGCAATGGTAGGAGTCAACCTGCCAGAGGATTATTATGGCTGGAGAAATGGTCAAGCTTGATGAATCTGAAGGAAATTGGCTTCGAAACAGCCTCATCTGCTAGGGTCAAAGCCATTACTTGCTATATCTTCTAAGTGGATTTTGAGTGTTGCAGAATTAGTTTAGAATTACCTTCACCAGACAGATATTTTGCCGCCTGCTTTTGTGAAACCACAGCAGAATGAAGGCCATTTGTCAGTATGTGCAGAAGTAATATTTTAATTATCCAGACACTCTTGCATTTGTGTTTACTGTGGGCTTTTCAATGTCATTGTGAGGCCGTGGTGTGAAGTGTGAGGGTACTGTATTTAAAAAACATTTTCCTCTCTGTAGGGCTCATATCAATACAGACAGCCATTTAAAAAAGTCTGGTAAAGACAGGACTGTTTATAAACTGTATGTAGTGTATAACACTACTTATGACAGTATCTGCTCTTTACTTATTTGATGCTTATCCATGAGATTTAAAGAGAACCCCAATGTGTGTCTGTCCTACACAACAGAAATAAAATTTACAACAGAATTTCTATGCTGCTTTTTTCTACGTAAACTTGCATACAATGAAAATTAATGGTGACCACAACTGATTTCAGTTTTTCAGTAAATAATAATATTTCTATCAAAACCCAAAGCCGGCGGTTCGACGTCAAGATCCGACGTCAGTTCGATGTCAGAAATGGACTTCGGTTTGGTGTCACAAAACCCAATAATAAGTTGTATTTAAATATTTATCTATCACAAATTTATCCTTTGATGTCAAACCCAGCGCCGGCATGCCGCCAAAACCCAAAGTCAGTCTGATGCAAAAACCAATGCAGTTTGACATCAAAAACCAACGTTATTTGACGTGAAAGAACCCCAATGTGTGTCTTTTCAACACAACAGCAAAAAAAAATTTTTTTTACAGAATTTCTAAGCTGCTTTTTTCTATGTACATTTTTTGCATACAATAAAAATGAATGGTGACCACAGCTGATTTAAGTTTAAGATTTTCACTGAATAATAAGTTATATTTAAATATTTATCTATCACAAATTTATCCTTTGACGTCAAAACCCAAACGCCAGCCTGACGTCAAAACCCAACGCCGGACTGAGGTCCAAACCCAATGTCAGGTTGACATCAAAACCCAACATTGGTCAGACTTCAAAGTAGTGTTGTTTTTGGCAGCCTGTTTTCATTTTAGTTTTAGTCTAGTCTTTGTGTCAAGCTGTCATTTTAGTTTTTATTAGTTTTAGTCACGTCATACTCTTTTTAGTCTAGTCAAGTTTTAGTCGACTAAAATTCTTGCTATTTTAGTCTTATTTTAGTCAGACTTATCCATTACTATTTTAGTCTAGTTTTAGTCGACGAAAACTGATGACATTTTAGTCTAGTTTTAGTCAGTGAAATTGTATTTAGTCTCTTTTTAGTAATGCATTCTATTTAACCCATATAGTATAATGACCTAATAGTATTATAGACAAAACAATATTTTCTTTTAGCCAAACCCATTTTAAACAAAAGTTATATTATTGTTACCTTATAGACCCAAGAATACATCCATTCCAGACATGGAAGATGCTCTGATTTGAATAGATATTTATTTTACTATCCTCTGAGTGACTGACTTGACTGTTCGTAGGAGTCTACATAAAAGTCTACATAAGCAAACACACACACACACACACACACACACACACACACACACACACACACACACACACACACACACACACACACACAAGGTCAAATGGGTCACACACAACTATAGTATGTGTGAGAATATAAATATGCTATTGTTAACATTTATAATTGTATTTTGACAGCAGCACAAACTACAATCATACATATGTAATTATATATTATTATAGTTTATATTTCTGCATCTGTACGTTACCACCAGTGTACCTAATGGACTTTGGCTTAATCTAATGTGACAAAGCTGATCTTACAATTTTTTACGATTGGTTACACACAAAATCTTTTCATGTCACACAATTTTCAAAACCTCTCACTCAAAGTGCAAAAAAAACATGCCAAATCTTCAAAACCATAAGCTATTTCTCAGCCTTTGACTCAGTTTTCAATTGCATAAAACACTTTTTTCAAAACACTACACACAATTCTCTACCTAAAACACAAAGATCTATGAGGAAGTCACTTGCTTTCCTTTTCCAAACACAACCAATCAAAATGCTACACTCATTCACCAGGTCACACAGACACACTCCTCACATGTGCAAACACTAAATGCTTTACTGATCACTAACCAATCACTGCTTTACTTTACAGTAGTATAGATATGCCTATAAATAGGTCAAAGGTCACTGTTTTGTCAATCTGCACCCCCCCGCCAAATCCTGGAACAGGACCCCACACACAATTTACTGTATTCTACTGTAAAGAATATACTTTTGGTTTACATGTTTATAGTTTTGTTGTATGCTAATGTATACAACAGTAATATTTGGCCTTATAAATATTTTCTGTTTCTACATTGCATTGGTGTTTCCGGTGTACTTGTTACCCCTCTCATCAGATTACTTTCACTGTAGAACATTGTATTGAAATGTAGATATAAGCCCATGAAAGACCAAAGAGCTTTAGATTTTGAACAGCAGTGTTTAGATGGAATATCCAAAAATGCATTATTATGAAAGAAGTGTTTTCCATTTGATGCAAATGTTTCATTCTGACATGTGTTTGTGGCATTTTGAATGCAGTGTTGCATTTTGAAGGAGATATGTGCTATTTTGCATTTTGTGTGTGCAGTTTTGAGAATTGTGTGTAGAGTTTTGAAAAAAGGAGACTTAGTTTTGAAAACGTGTGTAAGCAATTGGCAAAAACTGTAAATGTCAGTATAAATCCAAGCAATTTTGGAGAATTACTAAATGTTTTTCTTGTAAGTAAATTAAAAGTCAGCTTTAAGAAAACATCAGATGTCTATTAAGAAAAGCAAAGTTGGTATGTATGGTTATGTTCTCAACAGTACAGGTGTTTGATTGATTTAATACTCAAGTATTCAGCGAAGTATGTTTTGTTTATTTAAATAATAAATAAGTGTAGTTATTAAGCATATACAAAACAACGAATGTCTTTAGCATAGATATATTTACAATGTTTCAAAACGCAACGCAGCACAATGTCATTTAAACAACTGTTACATGATATAAATTTGTACATTGTTATACTGGTGGTGTCAGCAATCAAAGCTATAGATTTCAACAGGCTTGTTGAACTGACCTGAAAGTGATGCACGGAATTTATTTTGGACTTTTCTTTTACATTTGGAGCCAGAATGCTGCATCTTCCCGGTCGGAATCGCCGCGTGGCTACAGCTTCTCTCATGCAGTGGAAGCGTTTTGTGCAGCATTTAGTGGAAATGTGTTTATCTTCAACAGCGACTGCCATGAAGAGTCGTGTCCGTAAAAGGGATAGGATCTTAGGTGCACGAGCAAGGCTTGTGGACCAACTCCGCTTCACCTCTGTAACCGCCCCCGTTTCTCCGCTTTCCGCATGTCTCGCGGTTGCCGCGTACACTGTTTGAAATGCCCATTAACGTGCAAATGGAGGCGTATGATATCAAAGCATCGCGAGAGCAGACTGCTCCGCATGCTTTCTACTCACTCTCGCGGTACTTTCATGTTTTGATTGATCTACGCAGCGCCAACAACACACGCGATCACCTGCAGTCAGGTGGTGGGGGCGCGGAGATGATGAGATGGGTAAAAGACGAAATAACGTTATAACATTTCGTCTCGTCTCGTTTTGGTCAACGAAAATGAAGAGACATTTTAGCTTAGTTTTTATTTTGTAAACCACTTTTAGTCTCGTTTTTATTCGTCAACAATATTGCATTATACATTTTATTATAGTCATCGTCACATGACCAGCATTTTCGTTACGTCTCGTCTCGTTTTCGTCACGTGAAAAAGGTTCGTTGACGACTATATTTCGTCATACTTTTCGTTGACGAAAGCAACACTACTTCAAAGTCCAACGTTGGAGTGATGTCAAAGCCCAATGTCAGGATAGCGTCAAAACCCAACTTCGGTCTCCCATCAAAACCCAACATCGGTCTGCCATCAGAACCCAACGTCGGTCTGATGTCAGAACCCAACCTCGGTCTGAGATCAAAACCCAACGGCGGACAGTTTTCTGGCAATCCGTATTTCCGCTATTATCCACCAGCTTCCGCTCTTACCTGGCTCATAAAACCCAGAAGCAAACCCTTAGGGCAAACAGTAAGAATAACACGTTTTGATCATCGCTCTAAATCTGATCTCTATCAAAAGTTCTTCACAAAAATGCAATTATCTTTGAAGAAACCTACCCATATTTCAAAGAAAACAAATAAAGGATTTTTTTTAAAGCAGAGGGTCTGTTGTTTATATATTTAAAGAAGGACATTTTCTGTAAGGTGTTAAAAATTTGTGAAAATCATAAAAATGGTGGTGCTGGCTGGCAACTTTTATTTTTAAATGCTGGTGGGGTAATAGTTAAAACACAACGCCGGCCTAACGTCAAAACCCAATGTCGGCCTGACGTTAAAGATAGGGTAACACATTTTAAAAAATGCTAACGGTAGCCGCCTAGCAATGAAATCCCGATCCCACCCTCAAGTCAAATCGCCATCCAAAGTCACGCCTCTTTCCAAACACATGAACAAGCACAGATCAGACGGTCACATCTCATGTCTTATTCAGCAGTGAGAAAACTTTGCAGTACAAAGTGAATAACATTTCCAAAATAACCAAACAACTGGTTTACATCAGAATTAGTTTAAGCACACGTTCGGTTGTGTAGACGTAGTAACTATATCGTTAGTCTAATCCGTAAACGAACACAAATTTCATAAGCAACACAATGTTTCATCAAAGTAGAATATCTGAATCCATCTCAATACAAACATATCGCGTACCTACCTTACCAAAATAAACAGTGCAGCGACCCTTTCAGACTCTGCCTCCTGCAGCTGTTTGCATCTCGTGGTAAAGCAGTAAAGTTACCGATGTTAATTTGGGTTTTTGCTCTTGCTGATCCAGGCAGTTTTTGCTGTTGTTGTTATAAAAGATGCCTTTAGTTTTGTGGCTCCTGTGTAGTTGTCAATTCAGCAGAAAAGTTTGCTGTTCTCGCTGTTTACAGACAGGAGGTGAGCGCACATGAATGCGCCGATGACGTATGGTGTCTGCGTGGACTCGCTGCGCGGTGGATATTCAAATTACGCTTACGTATGAGGGACAAAAAAGGAAACGTCCGCTTGGACCGAAATCTATGATTTGTTGAACATTTTTTGGTCCTACGCCTTTCATAGATGACATAAATTTTTACAAATACATTTAAACAACTTAACACAGTGATTGCTATCAGGATGTGAGGAGACTTTTAACCTGCATAACTAAAAATGTTTCAGGATCAAATCTGTTACCCTACCTTTAAAACCCAATGTCGAGTTGACGTCAAAACGCTGTTGGGTCAGAAAATGTCAGTTGTGATTCAGCAAAAGTAAAAGACTGTAAAGCAACCTGCAATTTTATGTTTAAACAGGGATGGCGATACAGAAGCAAAGTTACAGATTGCAGCTTTAAATAAATGTAGCTTTTTCGGTGTAGTGTAACTTTAAAGCAAGAAACCTTGCCTTTTTAGCCCATTTGTTTTAATACGGCAGCGAAAAGACTACTTTGTATGAAAGAGGGAAATGACTTCGTGTACCTGCTTTGAAGAAGGATGACAGAGTAGACCCTGTCTCCTTTACCTTGTTACATCTCATCTGTGAATCCCTGCTGTTTCGACAACAGCAAGCAATGCATACTCGCACTCATACACAGACCTGATTATCTCCACCACCAGAGCACTGCGTAAGCTCTTCAGACACGATGAGCTGTTGCATAAGTTGTTTTGTGTGACCCTGTACTAAAGGCACAAGAGTTTATAGTTTCCAGTCTGTCAGGTGAGCGTCAGATGGGTCTGTAATGTGGTAGAGTCTCAGACCCCTAAATCAGAACAAATCACAAGGGACTTTATTTAGATATGTTGTGATTAATGACACAATGATGTTGTTACACAGAAATTAAGAAATGTCATTAATTTGTATTATTAAGATCAAATGAAAGTAGATGGAGATCAGAGAGGTCATGGGTTCATTTCTACCTTTCGCCATTTGTTATATCAATATCATTTGCTTTATTTCATTTTAAATGTCAGCGGTTTATACGCACATCTTTACTTCCAGTCTGTAATTAAAGCAACAATTTCTCAACCGATGAAGAATTTGTTATACTTGGCAAACACGCTCCGACTGCGGTTTCTGTTTCTGTTGCGACTGTGCTATCATTTAAATCTCGTCTAAGAAGTTTTCCTACCGAATCAGCTTACATAGGGGTACATGTTCTGTGTTTATGATGATTAAAGTTGCTGTGTGTAATTTCTTTGCTATTAGTGGCACCAAAAAGAAATGGAGACAAAATGGTTTCCAACACAGAACCTCCTGCCATTGTTCTGCCGAACAGCACTGATTTAATGCGATCGCTTACTGTCTGAATTTTAAACTTCAGTACAAATGTGGCCCCGACTGTGAAATGCAGGGGAAAGTCTCATCATGTTATTATGAGATTAGGAACATCAACGTTTGATCCAATCATTGATTTAAATCATTGACATGGCCTTACTCAGTCAATATCAAATATATCAAGGTTATATTCTCATAGAATGATCTTATATACTGTAGGGTGATTTTATGTAGAAAACCGTAAATCACAAAAATGACTTTAGCTGGATTTTTACACAAATGTTTCACTTGTAATTTCCTGGGAATAAAGAGAAATGATTGAAAATTACATACTTCTGTCTACCAGGTAGCTATGGGTACAAGTCACACACAAAGACTAACATTAGTAAAAATTTAACAATTGTGATGTTATTTTGTATAAAATGAGGTGTTAGTATATTGAGAAGCTGCCTATTTGTTCTTTACTTCCCAGCATGCAACTGCAATTTTCAACCGTCCACTGCGTTAGGCTGATTAGGGTCTGCGATACAGTGATGGAGAGGAGACGTCATTGGTGGTGAAGCTGAAGAAAACTGTGATGACCTGCGCTAAGAAACTGAATAACTAAAGCAAATCTTCACTGACCTTCAGTGGCAGCTGTGGTCCACGCAGATGCTGCAACACTAAGGTACATATGTACAAGTGTCCTTCATCTGTTCTTATCTTTCTCCTCTTCCTCACCTCTCACATAATTCTGCCATTCCTACAGACACACATTCATGGTGTCGTCCTTATTCAGGGGTGTCATTCATTCTGGTCTTGATTTGGGCATTTCTGAGTTTAAGTTTAAGTCTTTGTATGTAAGTCTAGTTTCTTTTGTACTACTACCAACATTAAAAACTAAATCCGTTAATTGTTTCAATGTTTATAACTAGGGGAGAGCGGGGCACAACCTAACGCTTTTTGGTTTTGGCTCAATCATTCAAAAAATATTTGAGTTTGATTAATTATATTTTTACACAAGCAACACACACATCTCTGCTACAAATGACCATTTGAAGTTTGTTTCTATTTCTTACCATTCTTGGACAATTACACCAAACGTGACAGAAGTGCAAACGTTACAACTTACCCCATAGGTGGGGTTCATTGTAACAGGCAGGGGGTTAGTTGTAACACTTGCTAAAAATTAAGTTTGCAGGCAAATATTTCAATACATTTTGTCTACTTGAAGTGGATATTGTTTATATATCTGTCTATAATAGACCGGTATCCACACTGTATTCATTCAACCAGCCCTTTTCTAACAATAGTTCAATTATAAATGGATACAAATAAACATATGTTTTATATGTGACCTAGTCTGTAATAACCATACTACAGTTTCAATATAAAATTCTGAGATAATGAGCATCAAAATCTGATTTTAGCCATTCATTTCATTATGATTTCAATCTTTGACGTGACCTTATTCAATCAATATTAAAGATATGAACAAAAATATATTTGACACACAATTTTTGATAAGACAGGCACATTTATTTTGTTGGCAGCCAGCAATCATTCATGTTTAGCTTATTTAAAACAACGGCAAGAATTACGCTAACAGTTTTCCTATCGTAAGTGCTGAGGGGTTAGTTGTAACACAGCATTACAATTAACCCCGCTGGGTCAAAATATTTTCAAGCCCACCAAAAAAGTTGCTAAAAGCTGCAGACATATTTCAAAACAATGCTATGTTTTAGTCAACAAGACACTGATTAATATGACATAGCATTGGATTTGGTATCTTACACACCCAACTTAGAAACCGAAAAAACATATGATGAAAAAATGTACTTTCATGCCACCAAAACTAACCAAAACTCACCAAAATAAATAACTCTCTGGAAAAACATTATACATTTCCAATAATTTGCGGGAGATCGTCTTTAGCCAGCATGAAAATTATACCGGAAAAACAAAATGCTCAACCTTGTGCAACAATGTAAACAGTCCGTGTTACAACTAACCCCGCTTTAGTTTTAGCCCCACGCACCCTTACACTTCAAGACGTCGCCACAAAAGGCCGTGTCACGCACAACAACCGTGCCGTTCTTTAGTGTCCCTACAGTTGTGAAGGCCAAGCACACGTTTTTGCCCCATTGTATAGTGCGACACAGGGTTACACGGACCCCCCGCCCCCTTCCAATCACACATCAGCTTTTACCGAAATCTATTTACCATCTGGCCCTGATTGAAAACACTCATCCGCTCTGATTTAAAAAGGCCACACGTTTCAAGATGGAAGGACATGCCATCCGCCGCAGATGATTGGCTGTGACGAAGAGAGCCCTACAGCACGCCGTCGTGAAGGGCATTTTGGACCATGTATAGGGGCTTGCTTAATTACTTTCCATAGCCCTGTTTTAAAGCATCTCTTGTCCTGTTTCTCCATCCCACCAATTATTCATCACTGGAGTGCCGTTACTAAGGCATTAGGATGGTCGGGATGAAAATCGTTGCTGGTAGCGGAGCAATTAACGAATCCATTAGTGTTATCTGTAAGGAATCGCGTGCACTCTGTCCACTTCTGGTTTTTAAAACGTAACTACGCCACGAGAGCAATCACATAAGTACATACTGTACTGTAAGATGAGTGTGTTTCTTATTTGTCAGACGCAGATGTTTAATTCAGTAGCGTAGCATTATAAATGTAACTATTTAACTAATTCATCATCTGCAGAGCCTTTTAATTTGCAAAAGAGATCAATGTTTAATGTTATCTTTGACAATACATGTGTGCAATATTTTAATTCATTAAGTCATATTGATTATAACCCTGCAGTGCTTGATGGGGCCTGGTGTCTCTTATTTAGTTTCATATTTTAATGCTGAACATAAGCAGACATGTAGTTTCACCTGGTAGTTGCTTTAGTTTCCATGTGCACTTGGTCATGCATTGTTACGAATTCTAGCGATCAGACGCTACAGATCCTTCACATACTCATGCATTCATCTCCAGTTTAAATCTTATTACTTTCTTCACTCTTTTCGGATTAGAATAATTCTTGAACCCGCATCTCTAGTGAACGTGGAGACCTCCCCATTTTGGGGCATGCGGTGTCAATAGCTGCCGTTTAATCCCTGATCCCCTGAGCACCAGTGCTTGACACATCATATAACAGATGTGTCTTTATTTCAGCGCTTGAGCGACATCCCTACTATTCTGCGTGTGTCTGTCTCTAATCCATGCAGATGTGGGACCATTGAATCCTAGGAAAAGGAAATTGACACAAATCACTTCTGGATCCGTTTGTGTTTGCGTGTGTGTGTGTGTCATAGGGGGAAAAGCAAGGAGCCTGATTTACAAGACAGCTAGCATCTGCATTGTTGACATCTTCCGTGTAAAAGAGGTTTAATATGCATAAACGCAGTGGTGGATGAAAGTGTGCGGGTGAGAGAGAGACAGAGAGGGATTGAGTGGTTTAGGGAGCAAACAGCCATCTAAAAGTGCTTAACTTCACAAAGCGCTACAACACTATTTAACACCTACCTGTATATCCCGAGATTCAGAAGCGACGTACTTAGATTCCTGTTATCTTGTGGATCTTCATCTTCTTTGTAAGCCAAACATAAACTCCATTTGAATGTTTACTAAGGTTCACTTTGATGTTCACTTGCGTTTTATTGCTCTGTGAAGAAGCTCACCTCTAGTGACTTTACAGGTCTTTCAAAAGTGTTAAGTAACTGGTTGAATGTAAAGTAGTTGGCTTTAATAAAAAATGTCCAAATTAAGCCAACAGTTGTGGTGGATCTCATGGATTTAAGTCTAAGAAACATTTTTGCATAATATCTTTTATGCAGGTGATGTTTACATTAATATATTTGGTAGACACTTTTATTCAAATCACCTTACAGTGCATTTATTTAAGCGTTTGCTGACACTTTTATCCAATGTGATTTATAGTGCATTCAAACTTTACAGTTTTCATTAGTATACAGTATTTCCTGTATTTCCTGGTGCATTCTAATAAAGCAACTGAGAAATAATTGTATATGATCACTATACAATTGCAAAAACAACTAATCTAATGCTAGCATGGTGGCCTAAGACTTTTGCATAGTACTGTATATCATTCATAACGTACAATCAAACATTCACTATTCAGCCACCCTCCTGACAAGTGTCGTCAAACTCTTGGATTTTGTCTGGATCTTGTGTTGATGTTTGTGCTTATGAATAAATCTGACTAATCGTGCCTCGCAGTGGCATTCAGATTGATGGATCTATAGATTACCTTTATTTTACACCGTTGAAATCTCATTAGACTGTTGCTACTGAAGCTTTCTGTCTCTACAGGGAGTCTGGGAACACTTGGGAAGAAATGCCTTGCTTATCTTATAGCATTAATGTGCGCGTGTGGCACAGTTGTGAAAAATATGGGATATATTAACAAAAGAGCTTTGCCCGCCTTTGACATACATAAGAGTGAGGTGCTCTTAAGTCACTGTATGCGTCGCAGCCGTAATTCACACATTATAGTGAACACTGTGTGTGTTTCCTTTTCTCTTAATCGCCTTTCTTTAATCTCTCTTTTGATTCCTATATGTCTCTCTCTCTCTCTATTTCTCTCTCTCCTTTTCTGTCTATGTCTTGTTGTAATAAGTTCAGAAAGCCATTGGTGATTACACAGGAGTGAATTTGGTCGCAGAAGGGAAAGTGATTGCTGTTGTCGCTTTGATGTACCAGAATAAACTTTCAAACATGGGAAAGGTGATGGACAAAGCCAAAAAAGAGAAAATCATATCATATTAGCACTTTCATATTTATTAAACATCAGTGTAAGTGAGACTGCCAAACATTTGAGAAGAATACAATAAATTGCTATACCCAAATTTTTATAAAATCTGATCATTTACACTAATGTTTATCTCATGTTGGCAACCAGAGGTCTCTAAAAGTCTCTATTTATTTTTTACCATACACATTATATTACCACGATACTGGTGAGGGGAAACATTGAACTGAAAAAAAAACTTACATAAGGATTATTAGGAACACCTGTTCAATTTCTCATTAATGCAATTATCTAATCAACTAATTAAATAGTAGTTGCTTCAATGCATTTACAGTAGGGGTGCGGTCCTGGTCCTGAACTCCAAACTGAATGTCAGAATGGGAAAGAAAGGTGATTTAAGCAATTTTGAGCGTGGCATGGTTGTTGGTGCCAGACGGGCCGGTCTGAGTATTTCACAATCTGCTCAGTTACTGGAAATTTCACGCACAACCATTTCTAGGGTTTACAAAGAATGGTGTGAAAAGGGAAAAACATCCAGTATGTGGCAGTCCTGTGGGAGAAAATGCCTTGTTGATGCTAGAGGTCAGAGGAGAATGGGCCGACTGATTTAAGCTGATAGTAGAGCAACTTTGACTGAAATAACCACTCCCTACAACTGAGGTATGCAGCAAAGCATTTGTGAAGCCACAACACGCACAACCTTGAGGCGGATGGGCTACAACAGCAGAAGACCCCACCAGGTACCACTCACCTCCACTACAAATAAGAAAAAGAGGCTACAATTTGCACAAGCTCACCAAAATTGGACAGTTGAAACTGGAAAAATATTGCCTGGTCTGATGAGTCTCAATTTATGTTGAGACATTCAGATGGTAGAGTCAGAATTTGGCGTAAACAGAATGAGAACATGGATCCATCATGCCTTAACACCACCACCACCAGCCTGCACAGTGGTAACATGTTGTGGGGGATGTTTTCTTGGCACTCTTTAGGCCCCTTAGTGACAATTGGGAATCGTTTAAATGCCACGGCCTACCTGAGCATTGTTTCTGACCATGTCCATCCCTTTATGACAACCATGTACCCATCCTCTGATGGCTACTTCCAGCAGGATAATGTACCATGGCACAAAGATCGAATCATTTCATATTGGTTTCTTGAACATGACAATGAGTTCACTGTACTAAAATGTCCCCCACAGTCACCAGATCTCAACCCAATAGAGCATCTTTGGGATGTGGTGGAACGGGAGATTCATGCCCTGGATATTCATCCCACAAATCTCCATCAACTGCAAGATGCCATCGTATCAATATGGGCCAACATTTCTAAAGAATGCTTTCAGCACCTTGTTGAATCAATGCCACGTAGAATTAAAGCAGTTTTGAAGGCGAAAGGGGGTCAAACACAGTATTAGTATGGTGTTCCTAATAATCCTTTAGGTGAGTGTATTACATACAGTGTATTGATAAACAAAATATGTAAAATTTGACATTTTTGTATTATTATTAAAAACAAGTGGCATCTGAAGCCCTTTTAGGGATTGAAAGCCACACACTACATGCTATAGTAGATGCTAAATAAACTTTTACATTTACACTGTACATTTGTGAGATGCTTTTATAAGTGACTCATAGCACATTCAAGGTATTTCTGTTTTACTCACCGTGTGCTACCTAGAAATGAACCATGACCTGGGAATGAACCATGACCTTTGCATTGCTAATTCTGTCCTCTACCAGTTGAGCTACAAAAACAAATAAACAAAGCCACACGTCTTGCCTATACTGTGGTGTAATGAAAGTCATACACAAAGAAAGAGATAATGTCAAGCGATGTCACATCTATACAGAGAATATGTACACAAATCTCTCTTTAGTGGACACTTTGTCTTCTTTTTCGTTTTCATTGTACACATCGCAGCTGTACAGAAATGAATCTATCCTCACACACACCCACAAAGGCACAAATATCTTGTCCGCCACCCCCCATTAGGAGAAACAATCTAAATGTTAAACAGGTTTCTCCTGAAGTGGTCCGCATTCCCCTTCTTTTGAGAAATTTGGCCTGTGGTGCTTTTGTCAAGATGCCATTGTTCTGTCCGACACACACGGAAACAAAAGAACGATGTGCAATTTGGACCTAATCATAACATCTGTACTTCACTGCTATTTACATTTTCTCTATCAGGGCGGAGTAGAAATGTTAATTTTAGATGGGTCTTTTTATGAGTGGTAATTACTGTCATTAAGAACGCTCGAGAGACTCCGGGGGAGCCGGGACTGAGATGTAGTTTGACGTGTTGTATAATTAATACTGAATTAATGTCTTACTTTATGAGGTGGGGAAGAAAAGCCCCTAACAGCTTTGAGAGGTGGCTTGTGCCATTGTCGCACTAATATGCACACACACACACACACACACACACACACACACACACACACACACACACACACACACACACACACACATTTCCACCGGCTCAGCACTGTAAATTACAGTGGTCCGGTCCTGTTGATGAGTTTGTTAATATGACACCCCACTGGCTGTTATTGTCTTGTTTAGTCATTCCACATCTCATCTGCAGTACGAAGAGCGACTACCTGGCACCTTCAAATCTGGATTTTTGAGAGCAACTTTATGCTTGGACGTACAAAATTGTACCATAATTTACTATAGTAACAGTGTAACACACACTGTGAGCTGAGATGTTGATTCATATACTAAGTTTAAATTACATGTTAACGTGCACCTATTTCATTGCTAAAAACAACATAATATTGTGTATTTGGTATTATACAATGTGTTTGCTTGCTTTATGGTTCAACACATTATTTTCCACATAGCGTACATTTTTGTAGCTCCAGATTTCACTCTCTTTCTGAAACGCACGGATTTGAAAAGCTCTGCGTCCCTCATTGGTCAGCTAATCTGTACGTTGTGATTTACCTGAATACCTCTGACGTCATCAGGAAATGTGACGCTTCTTACCCTGTTTGAAAGATTTGTTCACAATGCAATGCTAATGCTACGTTCAAACCAGCCACGGTAGAGGCGTCAAGCGCGACTGACGCGCATCTGGAGGTCTCGCGGTGCGAATGAGGTCTTTAGCGCAGAGCGATAGACGCGATTCCACCTCATTCGCGCAAATGGCCCGAATTGAGCGTTGCCGCAGGAAACGCGCGAGTTGGAAAATTTGAGCTTTGGCGGAAAAACGTGCCACGTTAACAAATCTTGAGCTTGCTCTAGTAGTGACGTGATTACAGAAAGTTGCAGAAGCCTATGGAAGGCCCTCCCATGACGCGAATTTCCGCGTGAA
This sequence comes from Paramisgurnus dabryanus, assembly GCF_030506205.2. NCBI lineage: Eukaryota > Metazoa > Chordata > Actinopteri > Cypriniformes > Cobitidae > Paramisgurnus > Paramisgurnus dabryanus. The sequence goes on along the minus strand of NC_133358.1, from coordinate 21,496,352 downwards.
TGTCTCGATGACTAGAATTTCACGCGCGAATAAAGCGAGTAAACTCAAAATGTTCAAGCGGCAAGCTAGACGCGGTAGACATGAATTTTACGCCTCAAACGCGGCTGGTGTGAACCCACGGTAACAGGCTGAGTCCGAAGCGGGGGGAATAATGATGATGTCGGCCTTGTCTACATCACCAATCCCAGGAAGTAAACTGTTGCCTACAATCCGTGTGTTTGTTGTAGTCCAAAAAAAGAGATTTATGTTGGCGACGATAACTCGCGTCATCGTTGACTTTGGGGTTTGTACCTTTTGCATATTGTTAACATGTACTAATACACTAGCCTGGCTCCGCCCTCCTACGTGCTTCCACTTAATTTTCATTTCGCTTCAGCAGTACGTCTGGGCCTGCTCTGTAGAGTTTCGTTTTCTCCTGCAAAAATCTGCAGGTCCAATCAGCGAACAGAGGGGGGTGGCTATAAAATGATGACGTTGAGGTCGTGCATCAGTTTGAGTTGTAGTTCAGTAATGGCAGCGGAGAAAGACATGAGAAAAGCTATTCGGTCCGTTGTTGCAAAGCTGCAGAATATACAGAAGTTAAAGCCGGAGCAAGAACCAGGTTTGCTAAGTTTTGTTGGTCTGATTATTCGTATTTGTTGTTTCCGGCCGGTTTCGGCGTATGATACACGTCACGACCACACGTTAGCGACTGCGTATGGCAGATCCTGAGTGACTCTGCGCAGATCCAACAGTTTTAAACTTCAACAGAGGACCCTCCTTAACGGAAGTAACGCTTTGCAATGGAGCGTGGCAAGACCCTACTAATACACACCTACACAAAGGAAATGTAAAATCGTGAATCAAATAATTGGTGCTAGTTAAGCCAATTTGTGCTAAATATATTAATGAAGAAAGGGAATCTACTTATACACTGTCTCATGATGTCACTCGACACTACCATCAAAAAGGTCCTAATATGTACCATTTAGGTAGGGATAGGTATACATTTGGTACCAATATGTACCTCTGATGTACTAATATGATTTTTGACCATTTGTTTCCTGACAGTGTAACAGTGACATGCAGTTTATGTAGTTCTAAACGTAGGTTCGGAGGAGCCTAAACATTCAGGCTTGTCAATCATCATTGTGAGCGTATATACAGTAATGCAGCCTCCAGGCCTCTGCATCCAGGTGCAATTCTTCCGGCATCCCTTCTTCTTCCCATCTCCTCCTTCACCGCTCTTTTTCTTCCTTTGTGCAGTTCTATTGCGCTTGGGGGTTGAACTTGGGGTCCCAGCCTTAGGTTCGCTTTCTCTGAAGGTTCAGAGCTCAGGTACAGAGCTCCCTTCGAGGACAGCAAGCCAAGTTTATTTACCGTAGTCATTAAGACTGAATGCACAGGCGAACAAGTGAATAGTTTATAAAAGTGTTCAGGCAGTGATTCAAAATGAATGACATATTTCTCAGAATCTAGCTGCATTTATATATCCATAGTAATGCAAAGCCACTTTTTAACCTGTAGTTGCTGTAGTCTTGGCAAACACCAGTTACTACTATGGTAAATATGAAGGTCATAAAATTGTTTAGACAAAAAAATCACCCAACAAGTGTATGCTGGCAAAAACTGTGGTACTGCTGTAAAATATTGCATGTGTTTCTTTTTTCTTACTAATTTCATTACAAACATCGTAATAAGGAAAACTGCAAACCCAATCTCACGGCAAGTTTGATTCATTTATAAGTGTTCATGGACACGATTTTCCGCTTTTTTTCGTGCCATTAAGCACAAATGTCTTTTGTCAGTCAACATGAATTTCTATAAATAGTTTTTGGTGTTTGTGGCTCGACTTTCGTTTTCGTGTCATTTTATGTATTGTTTTTTCATTGTCTTTTCATTGTCGCTTGGGGTTAGGGTAAGAATAACTTTTTATTACATTTCAGACATCCTAACCCAAACCCCAACTCTGACCCCTACCCCAAGCAAAAATATTTTTTTAAATCTGAAAATAAAAAACATGTAGAAACCAATACATAAAACAAAAAACCTAAACCCAAATCTAACCCCAGCCTCAAGCGACAATGATTTAAAAAAAGGAAAACAATGAGGAAAACAATACATAAAATTACACGAAAAAGACAGTCGTGCCACAAAAAACTATTTATATCGAAATTTATGTTGACGGACACGAAAATTACATTCATGCTCATGCTCAATGGCTAAAAAAAAAAAAAAAAAAAACCCTGAAAATCGTGTCCATGAACACGAATAAATTAATCAAATATTTTGTGACTATAACACGACTTGCCGTAAAATTGTGTTGAAATTGCACACACATTCAGCTATACCGTATGTCAAGGTGTAAACTCGTCTCACGCTGGGAGGGTAATGCAGCTAAATATCGAACCCTATTAAAATTCATTCCTGGAAAACCTGTTAGCAGCTGTTTTTTGACACTCGTTGCATGTTAGAATATGAGATCAGATGCACACCCAGATGTCTGTGTACTGTCAGGGCCCGAGCTTCTCTGAAACAGCATTTCTTTGGAGATGACTGAGACGTGCCTACAGGAGGCGAGATAACTGCCAAACCAATGTGCATGCTGATAACAGAAATTACTTAATCTCCATTTTAATCATCTCGAGCTGCCACCCTCCCAATCTCTGGCAGTTTTCTTTTGCTATCTATTTTTCTTTTCTCAATCTTTGTAATTTCTCTTGGAAAATCTCTCTCTCTCTCTCTCTCTCTCTCTCTCTTTATAATCAGTTCTGGATGTAGTATATATTCCCACAGTGCAGCCATGCATACAGCTGCCCCCATTAACTTAATCTGCAGAAGGTCCAAAGCGTTCATACAGCCTCTGGTCATTAGACTGGAACTCATGTAAAAACATTTGACATGGAGCTTGAGAACTGGCACATTATGGGAACAAAATGGAAGTAAGACAGAAGAATGTATGGGTGAGGGAATTGAGTCATCATTTAAAGTTCTCCGGTCTCTTCGTACAGCATAATTCTGACAAGCGTTGTCTAGACAGAGTATGTAGCGACTGTCTCGGCTTCTGGAGAAATATGAGGATTTTCTGTTGGAGCCATGAATCACTTTGGCAAACAGCGTTGCTTCATATGCACAACATATGGCTTACAGAACATTCAGGAGGTTTCTCCGTTTCTCCTCTTCACAAACTTTTTCTTGGTCTGTATGTGTCTCTCTCGCTCTCTTTTTTCCCCATCTCTCTTGCCCACTTTCTGACATGTTTAACTTATTAAAATCCAAGGCGAGCACATCATGCATACCGTTTAATGCCTGCCACTCACTACTCACTATGTTTTTTGTACTGTAACACAACTGGTAGAGCATTGCATTAGCAACACTAAAGGTCATGGGTTCGATCCCAGAAACACATACAGATAAAATGTATCGATTGAATGCCCAAGATCATTCAACATTTGTTTTTGTGTAATAATCAAGGACTTTGCTGCTGTAACATGGCTGCAGTAGGCGCAATGATGTTACGGCAGCAGTCTTGATTATTAGGCCAGAATGAAAGTATAGTTCCTAGCCATATCGGCTTAGAAAATCGCAACTTTTAATTTTCCATTGGTCTTAGTACACAATGTAACTTCAGAAGAGTGAAGTTTTACACAGGAAAAATATCAAAACTCTTTGGTTATTTTTTTACCTGATTTTTACAGTTGCACTGTAAAAAAAATTTTTGGTTTAACTTATAAGGTAAGTTATCTGGTTGCCCTAAAATTTTTACCCAACCAAAAACTCAGCATGTTTTCGAGTGTGGTGTTTGCTCTCAATTCTTTGTAGCATATTAAATGTCATGCCCATCGTGTTGTATGTACATAGGTATATATTTCTGCTTGGCTGCTAATAAACACTGGACATGGAGCTAAAGCTTGGCACATTTGTTACACATTAGCCCATAATACATGCCGTCTGCTTTTGTTTTAGGTGGGGTCCCCCTTTTGTAATTAAATCCAGTTATGAACTTCAACCATCGGGCATAATGTTTAATACATGCATGCCTCAAAAAAGTAAGAGAGGTGGGTGGAGTGAAACACAGAAACTCCAAAAGACAGTTTTAAGCTGACACCAAAGTGCGCTCTCAATGGGACCTGTTGTGTACTCGGACCCCGGTAGAAAATCAAAATCAGAAGCTCTATAATTGAATTCACCTGATTAGAATTCCACCCCCTTGAGAGTGCGGGAGTCTCGTGTACGGTTAGCATAATAAACAAGAAAATCTGAGACATGGGAATGCGGTAACCACTTCTTCCAAGCATACTGAATCAATTAATAGCATGTAGAAGGAAACCCTGATTATGTGAGCCGAGAGCCGGGCCAGCAAGAGTACAGACTGGATTCCGGGCCGAGGTGGTTATTATTAGTGATGGAGAGAGTGTGTGTATTCATATAGTGTGTGTATTGGGTGTGCTTTGATCCTGTCTCTCCCTCCCACAGCTGCGGCGGTTAAGCTGGCCCCGGAGGAGTTCAACATAGACGGCGTTGACTTCTGCCAGGAGTGCACACCGCTGGTCAGTAACCTCAGACGCTGGATCAAAGAGCAAGAATGCGTCCAGCTACCTCAACTCGGGCGCGTTTAATGCACACACACACACACACCGATCAGAAGTTTTTTACAGAAATACAGAAGTTTCCAGAATTCATATGCCATTCAGAGAGTGTCACATGCATATACATCAGTGATGGGACCTAACTAAAAGCAGAGATGACAAGCTTTTACATTAACAAGATGTTTTATTCAACAAGTAGTTGTGTGAGCGTTGTATTGTACTTGCAGCCTTAAAATAATCAAATTATCAGATGTGTCCTAAAGGTTGGCCCATTGGAAAGTCTAATTCGTTTCAGAAAAAAGTTCATTCAGATGGTTTGTGTAAGTGAACTGGTTCAAACAGAAACTATTCTAATCTTGTTGTGCTTCATTTTGCAAGGTTTTTTTTTTTTTTTTGTGTAACCCTGTTAAAAAGTTCATTAGTATAAGATATTAAAGTTTGAATTAATAATTTCATAATTTAATAAATAGAATTTAAGGTTAAAACAAGCTAAAATGTATTGATCAGGAATGAAGTTATCATTTTGCAATGAGAGAACTGCATATTTGGTAATGTTCATGGTTTAATGAATACAGCATTTAAAGTGTTAAATATTTTTTGGTAACTAATATATGTGAAAATGTGTTAAAAAATGTCTTTAAAAATAAGAAGAAAGTGTTACACAAATGTTTGTGAATTTATTTTATTTCTGAAAGTTTTGTTTATGAGCCAATCAGAGTAGAGGTAAAAAAACCAGGAAGTAGAGACGCACGCGAGTTGTGAGCAAGCGAGTGAGATGGACGGGGATTGAAAATGTAATGTATGCACGTGTTTAGTGAAAGTGCTCAACAAGGACTCTTGTACTGAACATAAAGTGTGGTAGTTTTGTCTGTGTGAGTGGTAAACTCATCACACAAAGACAGAAATAAGTAAAAGTTAGCCGCTGATTAAGTGGTTAGTGTTTTTGCATGGACTTTTCTGATAAGTTAGCGGCCAGCGATCTCATTCAGTTAAGCCTGTGTGTAACTGGAATCGACGATGATGAAAGACACTGACGAAGCCGGATAGTGTTATCGAGTTGTGGACTTTTCTGAGATCGTCAAAATATCTGAAATCTTCTCTTCAATCGTCTTCTCTCCATCGTGAATCCTCTCGTCCTGTTCTCTGCTGCTGATGCCTTTGATCCTGTGCGTGTGAGGCTATTCACGTTGAGTAAAGGTACCATATTTTTTGTTTGGCCTGTGTGGTGAAGCAGCCATTTGGTTTGAGGCTACAACGTACCCGAGCTACATTCAGGCCTGCATCGTTTTGAACATTTTAAAGGGTATTTTCACTTTAAACTAGGGTGTTGCCGGCTAGTTTATTGTTTTGGGCCCTTCTGTGTTAAATGTGAATTTGAATGCCTTTGTGATCTGAACAGTGATTTGATTATTTACATTTAATTTCTAATCTACATTTTACTAAGTAAATCTGTTATTTTTTTATAAACGGTTGTGATTACTGACTCTATTGATAATATTTTAAGTTAATTAAGAAAGAGTTTAAGGTTTATTTAAAGGTGAACGTGTTTATTTAAAGGTGAAAGTGTTTATAGGTTAAAAGTAAGTCAAAGACATTTCAGTTTCTGTTAAAAGTGTATTTTCTGTTAAAGGGTACCTATTACTGCTTAAGTAGTATTTAAAGGTTCAGAGGGGAAAAGTATTTCATATTTTTACAAGTAGTAAATACACACACAAGTTAAACACTGATACATTTATTAGTGAAACCTCACTTATTTAATTGAAAAGGTATTTAAAGAACTCAGGATAGCCACCTCTCATTATAGTCAAGCACGCTAGAGAGGCGCTACATAAAATGGAGGCACCGCTGGGATAATAAGTGTGGGTTTTTGTTAGTTATTTTTTTTTCTTCACTCTTCATTGAAAATTAGCTTTTGAGACTTTAAATAGAGCTAATATGGAACACCAGAAAGAGCTAGTTTCCGAATTAAAAGGTTGGTGCCGTGGCGAGGCATTAGATGAGGCTCATGCAGTGCTGGTGCTCATTCGAGAAGATGTAGACACAAGTGCAATAGAAGAGACAATGCAAACTGTAAAGTGTTTGGGACGTGTGCGCGTCAGAGGCCGAACTTACAACCGTCAACTAAACCAATACCTGGTCTTGTGTGAATGTAAGGAAGTAGTAAAAAGTGGAATTGTCCCCTATGAAGTGTTTCCTACAGATGGTGGAGGGCCATGGCCGGTTATCACAGCACATGCAGCTACACAAGCCGGTCCACAAGTTGATACGTCCGGAACGCAACAAGCTCCAGATAAACCTGTTGAACACCTGCGCGCATTGTTCCCAGAAGATGAGGCTGCTGCTAAGTCAACCGAGGCCATTCTGCGAGCTGTGAGTGATTTACTGGACAAGACATCCAAGTCCTCAAGTGAGCAGGGAAGCTATCGCCGCCTACGAACTTTCTCTGGGTTGTTGCCCACCCCTGCTGGAGAAGAGCAGTTCGACCACTGGTTGGGTCAAGCACGGCTCATGGTGGAAGAGTGTGACTGTTCTCACAAAGAGAAGAGGCGGAGGCTGATGGAAAGTCTTAGAGGCCCGGCGCTGGACATAGTAAAAGCAGTACGGGCCAGTGATCCTGACGTGGGCCCCGAAGACTGTTTGGAGGCCCTGGAGCATGCTTTTGGGACAGCAGAGTCAGGAGAAGAGTTGTATTTCGCATTTCGTTTACTGCAGCAACAACCAGGTGAGAAGCTGTCTGACTTCCTCAGACGTCTAGAGCAGTCCTTGAATAGGGTGGTGCAGAGGGATGGACTCCCCCTAGGATGTGCAGATAAAGCAAGACTCGACCAATTGTTGCGTGGTGCGATAGCCTCTGATCTAATGCTAGTTAACCTTCGTCTGAGAGAGAGGAGAGCAAAGCCCCCAACGTTTCTTCAGCTATTAAAGGAGATACGCACAGAAGAGGATTATGAGGCCTCACGAAAGAAGATTACTCCTGTCATGCAAGGTGGAAATGTAAGGCAGAATGTTGATGTGAAACAGACTGAAATTCAGAACCTGAAGTCTGAGATCAAAGAACTTAAGGCCTTGGTTGCTGCTGTCGTGTCTAAGCCTGCAAACGACCTGTCAGTTAACAGTGAGAAAGTTCCCCCACCTGTAGTACACAGTGAGTGCGGTTCGGACAGTGAGATAACAGCTTTGAAGAAACAAATGAAGCGTTTGCAACAGAAAGTAACAAATAAAGTAGCTGGACATCAAGCTGCCATTTCAGCTGTGAACACCTCAAATCCAGTAGTCAGCCCCCCACAACGATCATTCAAAGTATCGGAGGAACATTTCTGTTACAGATGTGGTGAGAATGGGCATTTTGCAAGGAAGTGTCAAGGCCCAGAAAACCAGGCTAAAGTTATTAAGAGACTTATACAAGCTCTGAAGCTGTCCAAGAACAACCAGTCATCAAGTGAGGCCACAGCTAATTCAGTTAACTGTTCTGTTGAGAAAAGTACAGCTGAGATGCCTGAAGGTGTGTCTATTCCAGATGGATTAGTTGGACCACCTAGCCTGGTGCCGCTGAAGGTCAATGGACAACCCTGCACTGCTCTTTTAGATAGTGGCTCTCAGGTGACGATCATTTTTGAACCCTGGTACCTGAAGTACTTGTCTGATATCCCAATTCAGCCAGTATCTGGTCTTTCCCTGTGGGGCTTAAGTGAGTCTGGATCTAGTTACCCTTACCGTGGCTATGTGGTAGTTGATTTGGAGTATCCAGCTGAGGTTTTAGGAACCAGTCATACTGTAACTGTCCTAGCTCTCATATGTCCCAATCCTAGGCCTGAAGATAAGACATCTGTCATTGTGGGCACCAATGCAAGCCATGTTCGACGTTTGGTGACTCAATGCAAAAATAGTGGCATTGATATCACTCGTACACTAGGCCTTCGTGTTCATGTTGAGGAAGATCGACCTGCAGTAAAGAGTGTGGAGGCTCCAGTCCAAGAGGAGGAGGCTGGCTGTGTCCGATGGATGGGCCCAGGCCCCTTGGTCTTACCCCCAGATGGTGACACGCAGGTTGTGTGCAAAGTTGAGCTAAAGAAGCCTGTTGCTCAAGAAATCCTGATGATAGACACCTCACCAACTGCTGCCTTACCTGCTGATGTAATTTTTCATCCCATGGTTGTGCCTAGTGGAGCATTGGATGTCAACAGTTTGAGAATACTACTAAAAAATGACTCTTCAAGAGAAACTTCCATACCTGTGGGATCATTGATTGGATGTGTGTACCACATTGATTCAGTTGCGACGATTCCCCCTAAGGAGACTGCTTCCTCTGGTTTCGATGAGAGCATGATCAACTTCGGGGACTCTCCAATCTCAGAACAATGGAAAAACAGACTACGTAAGAAACTGTCTCAGAAGTCTCATGTATTCTCAATGCACGAGTGGGACGTGGGATTAGCAAGAGGAGTAGAGCACAGGATCCGTCTTTCTGATTCCCGGCCTTTCCGTCAACGATCACGCAGGCTAGCCCCAGCAGATATCGAAGATGTGAGAAAGCATTTACAAGAGCTGCTGCAGGCAGGGATAATAACAGAGTCGCGAAGCCCCTACGCATCCCCAATAGTTGTAGTCAGAAAGAAGACTGGTGCTATTAGGATGTGTATAGATTACCGACTGTTGAATAGCCGCACAATACCGGACCAATACACAACACCATGCATTGAAGATGCACTAAATGCCTTAACAGGGAGTCAGTGGTTCTCTGTACTGGATTTGCGCTCGGGCTACTACCAGATAGCTATGTCTGAAGAGGACCAAGAGAAGACGGCATTCATTTGTCCTTTAGGATTTTTTCAGTTCCAACGAATGCCACAAGGCATTACGGGGGCACCAGCAACCTTTCAAAGGTTGATGGAAAAGGCTGTCGGAGACATGAACCTTTTACAAGTGCTGGTGTACCTTGACGACGTGATAGTGTTTGGGAAAACTCTTGAGGAGCACGAAGAGAGGTTGCTCAAGGTCCTAGATCGTCTCGGTGAAGTTGGGCTGAAACTTTCAGTAGACAAGTGCCAGATCTGTCTGCCAAAGGTCAAATACCTGGGGCACATCGTGTCTGCGGAAGGAGTTGCTCCCGATCCAAACAAGATTGAGGCAGTCACTACATGGCCCATGCCAACAAACCTGAAGATGTTACAATCTTTCCTTGGATTTTGCGGTTATTACCGCCGATTCATTCAGAACTATTCTGAAATTGTTAGACCACTGACTGAACTCACAAAAGGATATGCTCCGACGCAGAGGAGAAATAAGTATGTCCAAGATGTGAACAAAGTCTACTTGAAAGAATCAGAGCCGTTCGGGGAAAGATGGGACAAATCCTGTACAGATGCATTTCATCTCATCATCCACTGTCTGACACATGCGCCTGTCCTGGCATTTGCCAATCCACAACGTCCATACATCCTGCATGTTGATGCCAGCTTGAAAGGCCTTGGTGCTGTTATCTACCAAGAACATCCTGAAGGCCTAAGACCAGTTGCCTTTGCAAGCCGAAAGCTTAGCTCTGCCGAGAGAAACTACCCCATACATCAGCTAGAATTCTTGTCACTCAAGTGGGCAGTAGTCGACAAATTCCATGACTATTTGTATGGGGCAAGATTCACCGTACGCACAGATAACAACCCACTTACGTACGTGTTGTCCACAGCCAAGCTCAATGCGGTGGGACATCGCTGGCTAGCTGCCCTATCGACATACGAGTTTGATGTGCAGTATCGCCCAGGCCGACAGAACATTGATGCTGACCTGTTGTCCAGGAATATGTCAGAGGAGGATGATGATGGCTGGGTAACTATACCTCAGTCTGGAGTGAAAACCATCTGCCAAAGAGTCTGTGTCCCAGAGTCTACAAACAGTACTCCAGTCTGTGTTGCTCAGCTTGGAGCATCTCCTCACTGTGTTCCTGACCTGTATGCGTTTCCCACACACATGGAGTTAAAGTCCCTAGAACTCATGTCCAAACCAAGTCTCAGGAAGGCTCAGGAAGAGGATGAAGCCATAGGACCAGCCATCCAAGCCGTCAAGAAGGGATGCTGGCAAGAGGAGGGAAACATGAGTCCTGAGTTGTCCAGATTGAAAAGGGAAGCGGGAAAGCTGACAATGAAAGATGGATTATTGTACCGGTACAGCAAGAGACCATCTGGAGAGGTGATTAGTCAACTCGTTCTGCCAAGAGAGTTCCGTGAGATGGTTATGAAGGCCATGCATGATGACTTAGGACACCTTGGACAAGAAAGAACTGTGGACCTGCTCCGTAGTAGATTCTTTTGGCCTAGGATGTCGATGCAAGTGGAGGAATACATCAAAAACTGTGGGGAGTGCATCACTCACAAGACCCCTATACAGAGAACTGCTCCATTGCACCAGATCGTAAGCCATGGACCTATGGACTTAGTGTGCATGGACTTTCTTTCCATGGAACCTGACTCCAAAGGAATAAGTAATGTGCTAGTGGTCACAGACCATTTTACAAGATACGCTCAGGCTTTCCCAACTAAAAGCCAGAAGGCCCATGTTGTGGCACAGGTCCTAATTGAGAAATATTTCATACATTATGGACTGCCTTCAAGGATCCATTCGGATCAAGGAAGGGATTTCGAGAGCCGGTTGATCCGAGAACTGTTGACCTTGATGGGGATACGCAAGTCGCGGACAACGCCGTATCATCCGCAAGGAGACCCACAGCCAGAAAGGTTCAACCGTACTCTGCTCTCTATGCTAAGTACATTAGGCCGGGAGAAGAAGCGTACGTGGAGTCAACATGTTCCTCACTTGGTACACGCGTATAACAGCACCAAGTGTGATGCCACAGGATACTCGCCTTATCATCTAATGTTTGGGCGAGAGGCAAGACTTCCTGTTGATCTGTGTTTTGGAACATCCCCAGATGGCATAGAAGAAGTGTCTCACACCCGATATGTCACAAAGCTGAAGGAAGACTTGAAACAAGCTTACAAGTTAGCTTCTGATCCTGCAGACAAACGGCACCAGAGAAACAAGAGATTGTATGATCGCCGAGTTACCTTTCAGTCCATAGAGATTGGCGACAGAGTACTGCTCCGGAATCTAGGTTTGAGAGGCAAGCACAAACTGGAAAGTAAATGGAGTCCTGATCCGTATGTTGTCATTGGAAAGATGCCCAACCTACCTGTGTTCAAGATCAAACGAGAAGATGGAAGGTTAGGAACAAAGACTATACATCGGGACCACCTTCTTCCGATTGGACAGCTAGTAAGAATGCCAAGCACTGACCAGGAGGCTGATCCGCCTAAGAAACCTAAGACCAGAGCAGACACTCATAAGAGAAATCAAAGGGACTCAAGACCAGTGAATCCAGAGTTACAGGAGTTTTCTGATTCGTCCTCTGACATGGAGTATTATGTCCCTCACTATGTCACTCAGAGAGAGCCTGTCCCAAGGGGGCTAAATACTGCCAGACCAGTAATTGAATTAGAAGATGACCATGAGACAGAATATGAAAATGACCTTGAAGCGGAACCTGTTCCTGAAAATGATTCAGACTTGGAAAAGAGTGACCACAACACTGAACCAGAATCAGAGGATGAGGAGTGTGATCCAGAAGTAGCTTCCGAAGAGGATAGTGAAGTTGAATCAGAGTCTGAAAACAGAGTATCTGAGGTCCAGGAGGATAGAAGGCAGCACAGCCCTGAGCCTAGACCTAAGAGAACTGCCAAGCCAACTATTAGACTTACCTATGATGAGCCTGGTAAATCAAGAGATGAGCCTTTGACCATAGTTCACAGAGGGATAGTCATTAAAATAGGAAAACACTAGACACCTTAGTTATTATGCCCTTCAGACTTCTTGGTTAGTTTTTTAGTGTCTGATGAGGACATGCAGACATTTAAAAGGGGGGAGGGTGTAACCCTGTTAAAAAGTTCATTAGTATAAGATATTAAAGTTTGAATTAATAATTTCATAATTTAATAAATAGAATTTAAGGTTAAAACAAGCTAAAATGTATTGATCAGGAATGAAGTTATCATTTTGCAATGAGAGAACTGCATATTTGGTAATGTTCATGGTTTAATGAATACAGCATTTAAAGTGTTAAATATTTTTTGGTAACTAATATATGTGAAAATGTGTTAAAAAATGTCTTTAAAAATAAGAAGAAAGTGTTACACAAATGTTTGTGAATTTATTTTATTTCTGAAAGTTTTGTTTATGAGCCAATCAGAGTAGAGGTAAAAGAACCAGGAAGTAGAGACGCACGCGAGTTGTGAGCAAGCGAGTGAGATGGACGGGGATTGAAAATGTAATGTATGCACGTGTTTAGTGAAAGTGCTCAACAAGGACTCTTGTACTGAACATAAAGTGTGGTAGTTTTGTCTGTGTGAGTGGTAAACTCATCACACAAAGACAGAAATAAGTAAAAGTTAGCCGCTGATTAAGTGGTTAGTGTTTTTGCATGGACTTTTCTGATAAGTTAGCGGCCAGCGATCTCATTCAGTTAAGCCTGTGTGTAACTGGAATCGACGATGATGAAAGACACTGACGAAGCCGGATAGTGTTATCGAGTTGTGGACTTTTCTGAGATCGTCAAAATATCTGAAATCTTCTCTTCAATCGTCTTCTCTCCATCGTGAATCCTCTCGTCCTGTTCTCTGCTGCTGATGCCTTTGATCCTGTGCGTGTGAGGCTATTCACGTTGAGTAAAGGTACCATATTTTTTGTTTGGCCTGTGTGGTGAAGCAGCCATTTGGTTTGAGGCTACAACGTACCCGAGCTACATTCAGGCCTGCATCGTTTTGAACATTTTAAAGGGTATTTTCACTTTAAACTAGGGTGTTGCCGGCTAGTTTATTGTTTTGGGCCCTTCTGTGTTAAATGTGAATTTGAATGCCTTTGTGATCTGAACAGTGATTTGATTATTTACATTTAATTTCTAATCTACATTTTACTAAGTAAATCTGTTATTTTTTTATAAACGGTTGTGATTACTGACTCTATTGATAATATTTTAAGTTAATTAAGAAAGAGTTTAAGGTTTATTTAAAGGTGAACGTGTTTATTTAAAGGTGAAAGTGTTTATAGGTTAAAAGTAAGTCAAAGACATTTCAGTTTCTGTTAAAAGTGTATTTTCTGTTAAAGGGTACCTATTACTGCTTAAGTAGTATTTAAAGGCTCAGAGGGGAAAAGTATTTCATATTTTTACAAGTAGTAAATACACACACAAGTTAAACACTGATACATTTATTAGTGAAACCTCACTTATTTAATTGAAAAGGTATTTAAAGAACTCAGGATAGCCACCTCTCATTATAGTCAAGCACGCTAGAGAGGCGCTACATTTGCAAAATGTTTGCCTAAATGCTATACGTCACTTATGCTCTAGTGTGCTAGTTGCTTTTACATTTACATTACATTTAGGTGTTTAGCATGCTTTTATTAAAGTGACACACTTATACTGTTTGAAAATATATTCAACCCACAAGCCAATCGTAATACATAGTGCACAGTAGCTTAAAATGTTGTGTTCATTCAATTTAAAAATATATGTAAAACAAATTGTCAAATAATATTTTTAAGTTGAATTATTTAAATATTTTAAGGCAACCAGTTAACTTACTTTTTAAGTTGAACTTTTTTTACAGTAAAGTACTGTAAAGGGATAGTTCACCTAATAATGAAAATTTTGTCATCATTTACTCTCCCCATCTAAGCCCCATTGGCATCCATAGTAGGAAAAATAATACTATGGAAGTCAATGGCGCTTCTGATCGGTTTGGTTACAAACGTTCCTCCAAAAAATATTCCTTTGTGTTCTGAAATTGATGTCATTACTACAATGTCAGAAAATTATGTTACAAAAGCTTTCACTGGGATGGTACCCTTAAAAAGGTCCTAATATGTGCCATTTTGGTACAGATATGAGGTATAAATATGTATTAATTTATACATATTATTCAGTTTGATGAATTATATTTTTACACAAGCAACACACACACATCTCTGCTACAAATGAACATTTGAAGTTTGTTTCTAGTACTTACTAATCTTGGACAATTACATCAAACGTGACAGAAGTGCAAACGTTACAACTTACCCCATGGTGGGGTTAATTGTAACAGGCAGGGGGTTAGTTGTAACACTTGCTAAAAATTAAGTTTGCAGGCAAATATTTCAATACTATTTTGTTTATATACTTGAAGTGGATAATGTTTATATATCTGTCTATAATAGACCGGTATCCACACTGTATTCATTCATCCAGCCCTTTTCTAACAATAGTTCAATTATAAATGGATACAAATGTCTAAATATGTAAGAAAAAGCAGCACAATTATGACAACACATTTTTTTATATGTGACTCTGTCTGTAATAACCATACTACAGTTTCAAAATCAAATTCTGAGATAATGAGCATCAAAGTCTGATTTTAGCCATTCATTTCATTATTATTTCAATCTTTAACGCGACTTTATTTAATTAATATTAAAGATATGAACAAAAATAATTTTGACACATAATTTTTGATAAGACAGGCACATTTATTTTGTTGGCAGCCAGCAATCATTCGTGTGTAGCTTATTTAAAACAACGACAAGTATGACGCTAAAGTTAGCGGATTTCATATCGTAAGTGCTGAGGGGTTAGTTATAACACAGCGTTACAATTAAACCCGCTGGGTCAAAATATTTTCAAGCCCACCAAAAAGTTGCTTAGAGCTGCAGACATATTTCAAAACAATGCTATGTTTTAGTCAACAAGACACTGATAAATATGACATAACACTCGTTCATTAATAACTCTCTGGAAAAACATGATACATTTTCAATAATTTGCGGGAGATCGTCTTTTGGCAGCGTGAAAAAAATACCGGAAAACCAAAACGCTCAACCTTGTGCAACAATGTAAACAGTCCGTGTTACAACTAACCCTGCATTAGATTTTGCCCCGCGCACCTCTACACTTTGTTAATGTTATTTATAGTGAACTGTATAGTGTAATATACCTTACGATTTACTATGGTCAGGTTCAAAAAGTAGTATGGTATCTTGGAATTTTTCTACAGTTTACTATAAAGTACTTAAGCATACTTCAGTATTTTTCATGTGTACTAATGGCTGTCATGCCCAAGCAACCACCTTGTTCTTTTTTTTTTCTTCTCCCTGTTTTCCCCTTTTTTTCCCCCATTGCTATTCTCTCTTCCCTGGTTATTATTACCATTCATATTAAACACTTATGCCTTCCAAGCACATTGACGAAGACCTCACTGCAAATGAGCTTCATAAAACTCGGCCCGTATTTCACATTACTTTTAAATGTTTGAGTAATGCCTTTTTTATAGTGATGTCTGTGGTAATGCTCATAGAAGGGTTATTGCCTAATGATGTGTGGCCCGGTGGCACAACAGCGTTCCTGGACCACCCACATTTTGTGGTTTGGTTGAAAAATAAAGAGTTGCATTAATTTGGCTGGTTAATTAAGAAATGTCAAAAGAAAATATCAAAGCCCCTACGGGTCCCCATGCAGGCCTTTTGAAGAGCAGGGCAGGTTATCTTTAGAGGTCAAACTCGCTTTTGTTCTTTATTTCAAGTTTGTACTGGTAGAGGGCACATTTGCTTTTCTTTGTATCTCTCTCTCTTTCTCTTTTCATCTGTCTCTGATTACAACTACAGTGTTTGATTTGCAATTTAAGTCCAATCATGATACAATCAGCTCTGATGAAAGCCATTGAGTCTTGGATCATTGTTGTTACATGCTGTTTAGTAATGCTTTATCGCTCACAATTACCTTCCTGTGGATTAAACGCCACAACATTTACGCATGCATATTGCGTTCTGTTTGCTGAAAATCGAATGACGTTGAGAATCCCGTTGTTTAAAGTTATATAATTCTATAAAGATATACAGTTATACGATTTAAATCCAACATAATCTAAGACCTGTGGTGTTTCAGGCCACTGTCCATGTTTGTCTTTGCAATAATGTAATTTAGAGCAAAGGAACAAAAATGCAGTTAAGTTTGTTGTTGACACCTCACTCTGAACTCCATCGCCCAGGGAGTCAAAGTTGGGTCAGGTTGAGCATTTAATACTGGAAATATGTTTCTGCATCTGTCTTTCATCTACAGTAAATACAAAAAGTGCTTAGTTTATGTTTGAGGGTTGTCAGAGTTCATGTTTTGGAGCTTTTCGCGACTTGGCGCACCAATGTTCCCAATCTCTCAACATGTATGCTGCCTGTTTTCCTAAAAGTCGTCAGGGAAACAATATATTGCATGATTTAGTCAGTTAGGGTGCTTTCACATCTGTCCAGACCAAAAAAAATACATTGTAGCTTTTTTAGAAGTTTTGCTTCCTTTTCACATCACATGGATTGCTTTGGTCCGAATCAGTTGAAACAAATCAAAATGCAGTCATATGATAACATCCACATTACTCGTTGGCCACATGTTTTTGAACGTATTTCCTAAACTGCTTTTTGGTTGGTTGGAAAAACGTGCGGGAAAATCCAATGGAACCTCGGAAATTTTTGCACACTGGAAAAATTATTCATTTAATTTACTTCATTTTTTTTAAGGTAAGTGGTTGCAATTTAAGCTACATTTGAAAAAAAGAAAACAATTTTTTGTTTTCTTATATAAATTTATTGCGACCACTTACCTTAAAAAATTAAGTAAATTAAATGAAAAAAATTTTTCATGCAGTTAGGTCAGTTCGAGGTCTGATCGCATTCTCACCACAAACAAACTGCTCCAGAGTTTGTTAAAAGCGTACCGAGACTAGCTCGATAAGGAGGTCTCGGTCCGCTTGTTTCATCCGCTTTTGGTGCGCCCCCGCGTTCGATTACTGCATTCTCACCTGCCCAAACAAACCACACCAAGTGAGCTATCGAACTCAGGTATGATTTAACAGAAATAAATAAGGCAGGTGAGATAGCACCCTTGAATACAAAAACTTTTGTAACTGAAACACCATTTTTTCTAATAAATTATACAAATACATATTTTTTAATAATACATTTTCCATAATTTTCAGTAAACAGAATATTTGTGAAAGATATACTGGATTTTGTAATCCCAGACACAAATTGCATTAAAATATTCTTTTTATTGTGAGTATCTTTCCCAAATGCTCTATTTTATTGGACAGTACATTAAAGGTACAATTTGTAAGATATTTGCAGTAAAATATCCAAAAACCACTAGTCCGGTGATATATATTTTGTCCAGCTGATTACTAACAATATCTATAATGTTATCAACTACTTGTAAATTATGAGAGAATTGCTGCCCTAAACAGTGACATGGGACAGTGCAGTCGCCTGTAAATGACGTTAATATCTACGTTACCCTTTTTTACCGCCTTAACTGACACAACCACAAAACCACATGACAACAGTGTCGTGGACAAATGCGGAAGTAATAGCATCTGTCGGGCCACTCACTTTTTTATGGTAAGTTTGTTCATCTGAACACTTAATTCTGTGCTGTGTTAACAAACCATCGTATTGGACTAATACTGTAACATCTATGACTAAAAATTGCGTTTAGAACATTACCTGAAACCTTACATAATGAAAAAAAATGATGTCATCAAACACAACATTTATAAAACTTGATTACTTTACCTCGTGTGTAACATGATTTCTCGTTCCCGTCTGATTGATGGCCATCAGCGTTTGAGTTAAAGACAACAAATCCCATCAGTCCATGCTGCTTCAGAGCGTCACTAATCTACGTTATTGTTATTGATTTGATCTGGCGCCCTCTAGTGGCACGGATTATACAAATTGCATCTTTAAATTGAAAATAAAAAAGTGACCCTGCCTGGGAAAACCCAGCTAAAAAAAATTCCGTAGAAATTACAGTGTTACTTGCAGCTGGTTGTCGGTAACTTACCGTAGATTTAAGTTTATGTTATTTAATGCAAGAGTTTGTTCAAAGTTAAGAATAAAACTATACAATAACAGCCTCATGCAAAGCATTCTGGGAAACAGAATCATCATCAACCTTTTTCTGTTTTTTTGCTTCAGATTTTGTTTCCCAGAGTGCTTTGCTTGATGCTGTTATTTTACTCTTTAAAGAAAAAGACTTGTAAATGTTTATAATGCATTTAACTTTGAACAAAATGTTGCCAGTAAATAACATACATTTAAATCTACGGTAAGTTACCGGCAACCATCTGCAAGTAACACTGTAATTTCTTCAGAATTTATTTACTGTTTTCTGCATTAAATCATCCTATGTAATGTGTAGATCATTCTGTGAAAATATAACGTTGATATCTTTAATATTAACTCAGTCCCCGTCAGCCATTTTTTTAAAAGTTGCACAACAGCATTTTTTGTGATTTTCACAAAATTTTCACACAATGCCTTCTAGGAAAATTTTCTTCTGAAAATATATAAACATGCAAATATATTAAATAAAAGAACAGACCCTCTGCTTTCAAACAAACAAATAAAATGGGGAAAAAACATTTCATCCTATAACTGTAAAAAATTGCTGTAATTATGCAGTCAGTAACTTACTGTAGAAGATAAAGACTGAACATGTTTCATGTTCATTTAACTTTGATCAAACTGTTGTCAGTAAATAACATAAATGTAAAATCTACAATAAGTTACTGGCAACCAGCTGACAGTAATACTGTCATTTCTACAGAAAGTTTTTACAGTGTATTTATAAACTCCTAAATATGAGCATTTTTCTTTAAAAATCAAATTTCTTTAGCAAAAAGCTGAAATCATTGCATTTTTGTGAAAGAATTTTGATAGAGATCAGATTCAGAAAGATTATCAAAACACACACAGAGTTTAAAATTAGTAAATAATGTTTTTGCTTCAGTTTTTGTATAAACTGGGTAAGTGCGGTATATAAACGCGGTATTGCAGATTAACAAAAATCCATCAGGAACATATTTTATGCAAATACTTTCTCTTAATAAACAAGATAACTCGTCATAAGGTCATGTCAAAAATTAAAATCAATGGTTGAAATCAAACTTTGATGCTCCTATTCTCATAATTGGATTATGAGACATTAGCATGGATTTTACAGACAGGGTCACAAATAATAATAACATTAATACCAGCCAATAATTGATCACTGTCAGCCCGGCAATGGCAAAGACAAACATCTATCAGTTTTTGCTTCATTTGCCTTAAAGAGTTGTCAGTCCTTTGTTTCTAAAGTTCTTTAAAGTTGCTTTCACCTTCTCACATGAGATACACTTGGCTGGGAGACCTAACATCCCTCCATTCAATTTACAGCTTTCTGTTAATGAACCCAAGCAGCCAGGTCTAGCTAGACAAGCTGAAGACTCTGTGGAGCTTTGAGCTGCTCTCTGGTTGACTAATGGTGTACGTAAAGGGCCGTTCATCCGCTACTCTCCTGGCTTCACGCCATCTTGTCAATTTGGCTGAGGATTGTCTCCTGCTTTCAGACAGAATCAAAAGGTTTGAAAGCCAAGTGGTTTGTTAGCCGTATGTTAGAGCAATGCTACCCTGCACCCCTCATTTCGACAGTCCAGGTATCTGACACAAAGACGTTAATGCTCACTGCTCTGAGCACCCTTTGCTTATCTCACGCTACACCCAAATAAATGAGCGGGTGTCATGTGATCTATGCGGTTAGCTGGGAAATGGCGATGCAGGAAGGCCATTATAAGAACGAAGAACTGGAGGGAAGGAAAGAGAGATCCGCTTGCACGTGAAGATGAACGTATCATGAATAATGCCTCTATTTTCCATTCAATTCCCAATTCCATCTCTCAGCCCATTGTCATGGGCGCTTCCATTACCGAGTTTTCGGCCCTGAATTCGATATAGGCGAATTTGCCTCATGCGTATTTAAAATAAGATTGTCTTTATTAAAACAGATTTCTTCTATTGAGATAGTAAGTCTCATCTTTGGCAAACATTGATATTATGAAGAGGTTGGCGAACTGCTGAATTGTCTGATGCCAGATTAATCAGATTTCATTTTAAGTGAAAAGAATACTGATGTCTGATATGAACAGATTTTTCTCACTCATATTTTATCTCATGCTTATATTTCATTCTTTATTTTTTCCACTGATACTTTGCATGATGAAGATATGTCAGCGAGGATAACGTGTCCTCCAAACATTAAAAATGATTTGTTGGATAAATGAAATTAGTCATCAAACAAAAATACATTAGATTTAATTTTTTTTTAAATCTATTCAGTAGAGTAACAGTATGTGACTGTGTATTTGATACATGTACTGGGGGTCCCTGTTCCTCTTTATCCAAAAGGTTAAAGACCTCTGTACTAAGACATTATCGCTTAACTGCTTTCCTCAGTCGTTTCATTAGGAACATCTGGCACATCTCCAATAGATGATAAATGCACAGCAGTAAATAGTACAGTATGTATGTATGTATGTATGCATGCATAATGTTTTGTTGATCAGTCAAGCATATAAACACAGATACCCACCATCCCTAAAGGATATGCTTGTAAGTGTAAGGACTCTGCCATAGTCTGGTTTGGTAATTATATCTAGTTGTGTATGGCAGGGTCCTGACAGTACAATGTTTTGTGTGGGAGAGCGTGGTTTTGATATTGTCATATCAGACCACGTTTTTCCCATGTCTTGTGACTTTTCCCCGCTCCCTTGTATTCTCTTGTCATTGTGTGTTATTTTTCCCCGCTCCCTTGTATTTTCCAGTCTTTGTCTTTTAGGTCTTGTTTAGTCTAGTGTTCTGTTTTCATGTATGTATATGTGCATGTGGATGTATGTATGTGTATGTATGTGTATTTGTATGTGTGTGTGTATGTATGTGTATATATATATATATATATATATATATGTATGGATGTTATATGTATATATGTGTATATTGTATGTATGTGTGTATATGTTTTTATATATTTGTATATATTTATATATATATAAATATATTTATGGTTTTGTCTTGTGGGTACTGTGGTTGTCTTGTGTTTGTATGTGTTTTACAGGTTCACTTGTGCTTCCCTCACAGGTGTTCCTGTTCAGTTTGATTGCCTCCTCTCGTCTTCCTCACCTGTTGCTTGTTTTCCCGTCATCATGTCTGTGTATTTAAGCCCTGTGTGTTTGTTTGTTCCTGGCAAGTTCGTTTGTCATAGTTTGTTGAGATACTCGCCTGTCACTTTGTCTTTATACTAGTCTGTCACAGTGTATGTTCTTGCCATTTCTAGCTACGCTAGTTCCTAGTCGTGTTTTGTGTCTGTTTCTTGTTGTGGAATTATCTCTCCTACCCCAGTCTGTGCTCTCTGCTACCCGGGAGTTTTTCTGTGGACTCTGATTACTCGACGGCTCTCAGAGACTGTTTCTCACTCACCAGTTACGGACCACTCTCCTTCTGCCTGCTTAACTGCCTGCCTGTTTTATTGACTGCCTTTTGTGCTTACAGCAGCGCACACTCGCCGCGGCATTGCCGCTGTCCAGTAGGAGGGTCCTTCAGCACTGAAGCTGCACGGCTTCTCCCTTCAGCACCACTAACGCTCTCTCTCTGCCCGCCACAGGATCTCCTCTTCCATCTGCCTCGAGTGCCTGTAGTCAGACTGTCATCTGGCCTTTTGTGGTTGGCCCCCACATATACTCTCTCCCACCGTTCGCTGTCTGGCCGGAGCCCGAACGTGTGTGGCTCTCCTCCCCGGTGCTTGTGTGTGTGCTCCCCGCCTCAGCCGTCTGCCCTGGTGTGGCTTTATGCCCAGACGCGCAATTGTCTGTTTACCCACATTATTATTTAAATAAAACCTTCTGTTTACTGCATTGGGATCTTCTCTGTTTTCTTGAGTCCTGACAGAACGAACTTGCCATAAATGGATCCCGCAGATACAGAATCTGGCTGTTCAGCGACCGCTCAGCTCTCCACTACTGCCCAGGAGGAGGATTCGGCCTTCACTGCCCACCGTAACCACCATGCCCGTTTACTCTTTGGCATGCGGCAGAGAGGAGCAGAGATCCGGTCCTTCGCCTCCAAGTTCTTGGAGGAGGCTCGTCTTGCCGGTCTTAGCGGGAACGAGCTAAAGGTCATCTTCTATGCCTGTCTCGATGAGCCTCTCAAATCCAGTGAGGTGGAGTTGCTCAAGCCCTTAGACTTCGTTGACATGGTGAGCTACGTCATGAACAGGCCCGAACCCAAGTCCAGACCTCTGTCACCTGTCCCAGAGGGCCGCGTTGTCGGGAGGATGGTCCTGGAGAGCTCAGCACCCACCACATCTAGCTCCATAAGCTCCGCCCCGCCAGCCAGCCTTCGGGGTAGTCGTCTGGCGATAAGGGGAAGGGGCATTCAGACCGGGGCGATCAGGTTGGGGAGGTCGACTTTCATCTCTCCAGCGCCGGAGCCTACGCCCGCACCCGATCTCCTTCCTGCATTACCGGTCTCCGGACGGAGGAAGAAGAGGAAGAAGGACTCCTCCGCTCTTTAACCAGCTGCCACCCCTCAGTTCTCTGAGAAGCTGCAGCCCCTGCCGTCTGCGCAGCCTCCGCTGCAGCCCCTGCCGTCTGCGCAGCCTCCGCTGCAGCCCCTGCCGTCTGCGCAGCCTCCGCTGCAGCCCCTGCCGTCTGCGCAGCCTCCGCTGCAGCCCCTGCCGTCTGCGCAGCCTCCGCTGCAGCCCCTGCCGTCTGCGCAGCCTCCGCTGCAGCCCCTGCCGTCTGCGCAGCCTCCGCTGCAGCCCCTGCCGTCTGCGCAGCCTCCGCTGCAGCCCCTGACGTCTGCGCAGCCAACCGCAGCAGCCTTTGTCTCTGTCCCGTCTCCGCTGCCGTCCGCAGCGGCCCCTGCCACTGTCCCTGTCTCGTCTCCGCTGCCGTCCGCAGCGGTTCCTGCCACTATTCCTGTCTCGCCTCCGCAGCCGTCCGCTGCGCCCCCTGTCACAGTCTCCATGTCGTCTTCGCTGCCGGATGCAGCGCCCCCTGTCATTGTCACTGTCTCCATGTCGTCTCCGCCGCCAGACGCGGCGCCCCCTGTCATTGTCCCTGCCTCGTCTCCGCTGCCGGCCGCAGTGCCCCCTGTCACTGTTCCTGTTTCCCCTCAACCTGTAAACCCTGACCTAGTTGTTCCTGCCTTGCCCCAAGCTGTTTCCTCCCCACGGAACCCTGTTAGGCCTGCCCGGCCTCCACGTACCCAACCCTCAGCTACTCCCCGGGGTCAGAAGGCTCGCCCAGTTCCCAGTCCCATCCCTCCTCCTGTGAACGTTGTTGTTCCCCCGCCCCCCCTCCCTTGTTTGTTGTTCTTGTTGTCCCACCCGAATCCTCTAGTTGTCCTGTCTTGTCTTCCCTTGTTAGTGTTTGTCATGTTTTCGTGGGTGCTGTCCAGTGTCCAGTCTGTCTTGTCCTGTGTCTCTCCTTGAGGGCCGCCAGGTGGCGTCCCTTGAGGGGAGGGTCCTGTAAGGACTCTGCCATAGTCTGGTTTGGTAATTATATCTAGTTGTGTATGGCAGGGTCCTGACAGTACAATGTTTTGTGTGGGAGAGCGTGGTTTTGATATTGTCATATCAGACCACGTTTTTCCCATGTCTTGTGACTTTTCCCCGCTCCCTTGTATTCTCTTGTCATTGTGTGTTATTTTTCCCCGCTCCCTTGTATTTTCCAGTCTTTGTCTTTTAGGTCTTGTTTAGTCTAGTGTTCTGTTTTCATGTATGTATATGTGCATGTGGATGTATGTATGTGTATGTATGTGTATTTGTATGTGTGTGTGTATGTATGTGTGTATATATATATATATATATATATATATATATATATATATATATATATATATATATATGTATGGATGTTATATGTATATATGTGTATATTGTATGTATGTGTGTATATGTTTTTATATATTTGTATATATTTATATATATATAAATATATTTATGGTTTTGTCTTGTGGGTACTGTGGTTGTCTTGTGTTTGTATGTGTTTTACAGGTTCACTTGTGCTTCCCTCACAGGTGTTCCTGTTCAGTTTGATTGCCTCCTCTCGTCTTCCTCACCTGTTGCTTGTTTTCCCGTCATCATGTCTGTGTATTTAAGCCCTGTGTGTTTGTTTGTTCCTGGCAAGTTCGTTTGTCATAGTTTGTTGAGATACTCGCCTGTCACTTTGTCTTTATACTAGTCTGTCACAGTGTATGTTCTTGCCATTTCTAGCTACGCTAGTTCCTAGTCGTGTTTTGTGTCTGTTTCTTGTTGTGGAATTATCTCTCCTACCCCAGTCTGTGCTCTCTGCTACCTGGGAGTTTTTCTGTGGACTCTGATTACTCGACGGCTCTCAGAGACTGTTTCTCACTCACCAGTTACGGACCACTCTCCTTCTGCCTGCTTAACTGCCTGCCTGTTTTATTGACTGCCTTTTGTGCTTACAGCAGCGCACACTCGCCGCGGCATTGCCGCTGTCCAGTAGGAGGGTCCTTCAGCACTGAAGCTGCACGGCTTCTCCCTTCAGCACCACTAACGCTCTCTCTCTGCCCGCCACAGGATCTCCTCTTCCATCTGCCTCGAGTGCCTGTAGTCAGACTGTCATCTGGCCTTTTGTGGTTGGCCCCCACATATACTCTCTCCCACCGTTCGCTGTCTGGCCGGAGCCCGAACGTGTGTGGCTCTCCTCCCCGGTGCTTGTGTGTGTGCTCCCCGCCTCAGCCGTCTGCCCTGGTGTGGCTTTATGCCCAGACGCGCAATTGTCTGTTTACCCACATTATTATTTAAATAAAACCTTCTGTTTACTGCATTGGGATCTTCTCTGTTTTCTTGAGTCCTGACAGTAAGAAAATGATTTAGATGTTCCTTTCTATTAAATGTTTTGGAGCAATCAGTTGTTTTGAGAGTAGTCACAGCCGACCGTATTATAAAAAAGTTCCATCTCTAACTTTTCCATCTTTTTCCTCACCATCAGATGGGAATAATTTGTAACAGATGAGACCTGAATGCTGAAGAGAGGCAGATGTCATGAATCCTGGTATTTACATTCTCTGGTTCTAGTTGGAACGTTCTACTGTCTGAAACAGGAGTCAACAGGCAACCAAATCAGTCTGTCTTCTCTACGAGCTTTTTGTTAGCTGTAACAATAATCAGATTTTTGTCCCTTAGATAGTTGATGGATTTTTAATTTGCAGCTGAACTTTATCCGTCAGACTGTTAAATGATAGTTTAAATGTTATTGCTTGGTCTGTAACTCATTTATGTTGTTCTGTTTGCTTTATTCCAGTGCTGTTATCACTGCGTAACCAAAGCATATGGTCATCACTGTAGTTGGAATCTATGTAGAACAGTTAACCTAAACAAAAACTGTGCCATCATTTGAACAGCTCATGAAAAAGCCACTAATGCCACCTCTGTCAAAAAATGAGATAATGATATTAACAGACTGATCTCACGGAAAGTCGTTTTGTAGTCACGCAAATTTGATCAATTTATTTGTGTCAGTGCACAAAATTCAGCTTTTTTGGGCCTTGAGCACAAATGTTTTTTTTTGTGACACTTGCACAAATTTCTATAAATAGTTTTTTGTGTGTTGCACGACTTTCTTTTTCGTTTCGTTTCATTTTATGTATTGTTTTCTCGTTTTTTCCTATTTTCTTACCATTGTCGCTTGGGGTTGGGGTAAGAATCACCTTCTGTTACATTTTAAGACATCCTAACCCAAACCCCAACTCCAGGCGAGAATAGTTTTAAAAGCGGAAGAAAAACATGTATAAACTAATACATAAAAATACATCCTAACCCAAACCCCAAATTTAACCCCAAGTGACAATGATTTAAAAAAAGGTGAAAAAAGGGAAAAAACCTATACATAAAATGAAACAAAAAGCGTTGTGCCATGGACATGAGAAACCATTTATAGAAATTCGTGCGAGTGTCACGGAAAAGACATTATTGCTTAAGGCACGTAAAAAAGCAGAATTTTGTGTATTTACACGAATAAATTGATAAAATTTTGCGTGAATATAACACAACTTTCCATAAGTTCATGTTAGATATTAACCTAATGCTCTCTGCTTGTATTATACGTTTAATACTTATGTAAATACTTTAGTTTTAAATCTGCTTAATCCCGGCCTCATGGCATTCAAAAATACAGTTTTTTGGCAGAATTCGTTAAACTCCTCAGCGTGCATGGAAGATAAATATGAAACAACCGTGAATCACATTCAAACTTGCATCCCTTGTTAGACTTGAAGCTGAATACAACCTGAATGTGGCAGTCACATGGATCACAGCGCCCCCTAATGTGTGGTTCAGTTTGTCATTTTTATATTCAGACTTTGATCATTTGCAGTGTTTCTAGTTGCATCTTTAGTGATTTCGCAACTTTAGAAGTGTAGGTTTTTGCAAAAAATAAATAAAAACTAAATAAAAACATGCATGCACTTAGAGGGTTTTGCAGTGAAATATGTTATTGTTAAAAAAAAACAATGAAAGACCGAAGTGACATTTGGAAAGAACAATAAGGCATTTTAATTTCTGATTAATAACCTTTTTATTGACATTAAAGTTAACTCATTCCCCGCCATTGATGAGTTATCTCATCAATTATGAGAAAACCTTTGCATGAAAAAACGTGTTCCTGATGAGGTTTTATGGTTATCTGTAATACCGCTATTATCCACTGGATTACCCAATTTATAAAAAAAACTGAAGCAAAATGTTTTTATGAACTTTACACTGCGTGTATGTTTTGATAATCCTTCTGAATCTGATCTCTTAACAAAATTCCTTCACAAAAATGCAATTATTTCAGCTTTTTGCTGCTTTAAGATCTTATAAGCTGAAAAAAATATAGATAGGATGAAATGTTTTTTTTTCCCCATTTTGTTTGTTTGTTTATTTGTTAATTTATTGTTTGAAAGCAGAGGGTATGTTCTTTCATTTGATATATTTGTATGTTTATATATTTTTAGAAGAAAAATTTCCTGGATGACATTTTGTGAAACTTCTGCAAAAAAAAACTTCTGCAAAAAAAAAAAAAATGGCTGCCGCGAAATGTGTTAAAATACTGAACCTAGACTTAAAAGCCTGATAAAAATACTCATTTACAAGAAAACATCTCAAACGCACTTTTTTCTTCCTAACTCTTCATTTTTCACCTTCATGTCTTCACAAACATTCATGTCTTTCCACAGACAAATTTTAGCTGACATTGCTAACTGACCTGCACCATACAAAATAGCTAATATTGACTTTCTACATGAAAAAACAGTATGAAAGATTTACGGGAGAAGCCAGCTGTACATATGAGGAACAAATCGCTAATATGTTTCAAACGCTGTTCTCAATTCCCCACGTTTATCAAAAGTTATATTGTTAACTCCCAATGCTACAGAAACTACGCTAATAGTTGTTTTTATAAACTAGGTCATATTCATCCATCAGTTTTTATATCTATAGAGATCAGTATCTCTGCACTGAGTGTGCAGGACGGGAACTGTCAACTGCAACTGACAGATGCACCGTTTCGTCAAACAGCTGGCGACGTGTCGCACGGTTCCCTCCGTGTGATCAAAGCCACGTGCTGAGCGACAGTGTCAGGCCGCAACGTCCCGTGGTCTCCGCAGTGAGACGCAGGAAGCGCTTGGAGTTTTTTGTGCCGTCACATCTCACCTGTCAGGCTGCACCCAGATTGAGGCCTCAGATTGGTTCACCGTACTACGCTATTGATGTTTTATTAAGCTTTTCAGGGTTTCTAGGAGGACGCGTTTGAAGGTGGCTAGATTTCTTCGATCAGATGCCGAGGAATGTTGACTCCCATAAGTGACTGAGACCATCGTGAGGCTGTCAGGTCAGATCATCAGATCAGATCAGATCAGATCAGATCAGATCATGAGCTAAAACAGCTTAGACACATCCCATCTCACAGCAGGCAGGAGCGGGAGTCTATGGATAATGTGGATAAGAAACAGATTGATGTCTAGTTTACTTGTAGAATGTGTTAAGTTTTTTTTGTGTGCTAATTTATGATCAGCTGTATACATACTCCTGATTTTTTCAACATTAAAATAGTACTATGCACAATGCCACCATTACATCTGTTGTTTTTGCAATGCTATAGTGACCATATATAATTTTTTCTCAATCTCTTTATTAGAATACAACCAGAATATACAGGAAATGGAGCATTAAAAACATATATTTACATATATAACATGAATTATAAGCTTCAAGATGTACTTAGTGCAAAGAGAGGTCACACTAAATACTGAAGTTTGCCTGACAATCGTGTTTTTTTTTTTTTTTTTTTTGTAAATAATTCCTGCAATTCTGGTTGTATTCCTATAAAGAGAGAGATAAATAAATATGGACAGTCATTACAAACTTGCTAAAACAACAAAGCTGGTGGTGGCCTAAGATTTTTGCACAATATTGTAAATTTTGTCTGAATACCGTATCTTTACATTAAAACCCATCAAATACATTTTAGAAAGAAGTTAGTATAAATTAATTTGGCAGACGCTGAACCTATTTACTTTAATTTTATGTTTTGTCCGCATGTTTGTTCCCTGGGATTCGAACCCATGACCTTTATGTTGCTTATTTTTCTGTCCCTGAAGTATATTTTGTAATACATTTTGAGAGGACAATTTTAACAAAATGTATTTTTAATTTGGAAAATGCAGCGTACCGTGCAACTCTGTTGTTTACAACTTATATTTACAATGTGTTCCTAATATATTTTGGCCATAGAAGTATTTTCGTCATATGGGATCTATGATGTTATGTGCCACAGATGTAAAATGTCTTTTTAGAAATGTGTCTTAAATAAGTTTGCTTACAGATGTTTTTAATATGCTTTCTAATGCATGACAAAGCTGTACTGTATACATCTACAGGCAGGCATTTATAATGTTTGATTGTGCACAGTGTATTTAATGCATTGTAAAGTTTGCTAAACGTCACATGCAGTGTATGTTTACGTGTGTGAGTTTTCTCTGTGACAGCCATCTGAGGTGATGCTGAGGACCCTAACAGTTTGAGTAGATGAAAAGTAGGGGTACACTGATATGCAGCCGATGATGCTTGCTATGCTTCTCAACGAATTACATTGAAATGCAACTACATCCAAAACCCCCTTTCGCCTTCAGAGGATAGCATCTTGCAGTTGATGGAGATTTGTGGGATGCACATCCAGGGCACAAAGCTCCTGTTCCACCACATCCCAAAGATGCTCTATTGGGTTGAGATCTGGTGACTGTGGGGGCCATTTTAGTACAGTGAACTCATTGTCATGTTCAAGAAACCAATATGAAATGATTCGAGCTTTGTGACATGATGCATTATCCTGCTGGAGTCAGAGGATGGGTACATGGTGGTCATAAAGGGAGGGACATGGTCAGAAACAATGCTCAGGTAGGCCGTGGCATTTAAACGATGCCCAATTTGCACTAAGAGGCCTAAAGTGTGCCAAGAAAACATCTCCCACATCATTACACCACCACCACCAACCTGCACAGTGGTAACAAGGCATGATGGATCCATGTTCTCATTCTGTTTATGCCAAATTCTGACTCTACCATCTGAATGTCTCAACAGAAATCAAGACTCATCAGACCAGGCAACATTTTTCCAGTCTTCAACTGTCCAATTTAGGTAAGCTCGTGCAAATTGTAGCCT
Source organism: Paramisgurnus dabryanus (assembly GCF_030506205.2). Classification (NCBI taxonomy): domain Eukaryota; kingdom Metazoa; phylum Chordata; class Actinopteri; order Cypriniformes; family Cobitidae; genus Paramisgurnus; species Paramisgurnus dabryanus. The sequence continues at coordinate 21,466,178 of NC_133358.1, read as the reverse complement.
CTTTTTCCTATTTGTAGTGGAGATGAGTGGTACCCGGTGGGGTCTTCTGATGTTGTAGCCCATCCGCCTCAAGGTTGTGCGTGTTGTGGCTTCACAAATGCTTTGCTGCATACCTCGGTTGTAACAAGTGGTTATTTCAGTCAAAGTTGCTCTTCTATCAGCTTGAATCAGTCGGCCCATTCTCCTCTGACCTCTAGCGTCAACAAGGCATTTTCGCCACAGGACTGCCGCATACTGGATATTTTTCCCTTTTCACACCATTCTTTGTAAACCCTAGAAATGGTTGTGCATGAAAATCCCAGTAACTGAGCAGAATGTGAAATACTCAGACCGGCCCGTCTGGCAACAACAACCATGCCAAGCTCAAAATTGCTTCAATCACCTTTCTTTCCCATTCTGACATTCAGTTTGGAGTTCAGGAGATTGTCTTGACCAGGACCACACCCCTAAATGCATGTGTTCCTAATAATCCTTTAGGTGAGTGTATATGCTAATAAGCTGTGAGGTCACAGTGCTGCCCCCTACAGAACTGACGGTCATGGAATCTGGACTGTTCCTCTGTCCTTTTTGGCTGAGAGGATCCATAAGAGTTCCCAGGCCATCCACAGTCAGTCTGTTAATCAGAAAGCACTTCATAATCATCTTCAAGGTCTTTTGGAGGTGGAAAAGTGAGTACATTATTATGACAAAAAATTTTACCCACAAAGCAACCAATTATTACGTCTGGCCCCTCCCCCTCTACAGATAATTTATGACATCACAGGTTTTAATAAAAAACAGGCCTTACAACCTCATCTCTCTGTCTATCAAAAATAAAGCCGTCACATTTATAAATAATGTACGCCTCGGCTCCAAAGGAAATAAAGATAGATAAAACTCCAAACTAATAATTCCCAGACTCAGTCGAACGCTATTAATCAACCGCCGCTCAACTATTAGTTTCATTAGGTGAATAAGAGATTAAAAGGAGTGATTTAATGATGATCTACCTAAAGCCTGACCCCTCATTAGGAATCATGAACTGTCCTTAATGCATCCTTAATGACCCACCTGGGTTTGTGTTCATACCACTGATCTATATAAATGACTGGATTGCGCATGACGTCACACTTGTGAAGCCACCGCGCTGCCATGTTGGTATACCCAAACGTTTTATTAAATCAATGGACGTTATCAGATTTTAATGATAAAACATCACTTTTCTCGTCTTCGTTTTTATATGTGAAGTTACCCTGTACATTATTACAACACAAACGTCCAAAGCATGTAAATAGTTATTTACTGAAAGTTGTACATTTTGCGTTTTAATCAGTTATTATACATTCATCTTTATTACAGTATCAGATCAGCAGACAGACCGCAGCATATTTAGTATTAATGACAATAAACGTGCTCATTCTGAAATCTAAATACATAATCATGTATTAATAATCAATATAATCAATAATTTGCTAGTTTTGTAATTATGTTATCTAAACTTACAAGTTACCTAAACTTATTTAGAGAAATAACGCTGACCGTCACAGTGTAGCTGCATGTCAAACAAAACTTTATTTATACCCGTGTCATTAACAAATGCAACAGACACACTCACCTCAACGGTTTTTTATAAATCCATTATCCTGCCCGATTAAAACATAAACATTGCAAATAACACCAGAATTAACAAATAATTAACGTGCACATATCCTAAAAATTAACCTTGTGTAACTGATACGCTGTAAAGGGGGTACATTTTGATCATGATTTTGAATGGAAGTCAATGATGCTCTCTGCCGGTTGGGTATACCAAGATGGCGGCTCGAACTCTGCGCTGGCTTCACCTCACGCAGTTACGTCAAGCGTTCTATGCGCAATCCAGTCATTTATATAGATCAGTGGTTCATACCCTTCTTGTTTGTTTGAGCTCTGATTGGCTTCAGATGCATTGCCAAGCTGTCAGTCAGTTTAATGATGGATAATGTTTGGAGGCTGACAGTAAGATCCATGACTATTTTAATAATTGCCTAAATGGTATTCGTATAAATCTGTCGATCAGATTTTGATAAAAATGCATATAATGATTTAAACTGAGCCAATAAGGGCAGTTGAATGTTAGGGAAGGTTGTGTCTTTAAATTTAAATATATGATCCAAATTTGTATTGCTTGCTTCTTGCATAACGCGTGCCATGATAACTTACATTATTTGCATAGGTGTCAAACATCAGTTAGTACTATTACGCAGTTTTTAAATCTTATGCACGCCACTTTCATAAGTGAGGGTTCATATCTTTCATGCTTGTCCTGTTGTCTAACTATATATCCAGATGTTCAATCATTTTTTATTTCTATGCAAATGTAAGCTTCTATATTGAGCACAAGCCTGAATTAGCTGCTAAAATTAGCTTCTAATCGGCACCTTTATTGGAGCAAATGCATTATAGATGAGGCACTCAGGGGCGTCCAGACCTGACCGTACGCCGGTCCGCTGGTCATCTGTGCCGGGCCTCAGCTGTCTCATTCTGTACAGATGGCATACTCAGAAATTATAATACACCGGATAGACCGGATTGCCTACATTATTATCGTTTTACATTGTTATGCTTGGAAAACAAAACAATAACAGAATCATGCAAATTCTCTCGTGTTGTGTCAACCTTGCTGAAAAATATCCAAGGTAAATATGTTGAAATAGGCAAATTGCTGCATGCCATAATGTTATTTGAAATTTGTAGCTGTGGTTTAATAGTCGCTGATTAGAGTGACAACATGTGTTAGGAAAGCGTTCCTACACAGATTGCCGTGTATAAAAGCTCATCTTTCTCCCGACCCTACCAGCTGCCTTCGCAGCCAAACGCCGGCAATAATTTGTCAGCATTCAGCAAGAGCTGTTAAATCAAGCCACAATTATCTGCTCTTAATTAGCAAACGGAAAACGATTACGACCGTGGCTTGCTATAAACACAACGCCAGGCGCTTAGACACCAGAAGCCATCATCCAGCCTGTAATCCAGTCAAGCTGTCAACAGATCACAGGCTAATTAGTGAAATTACAGGAACGCTGATTGGGATTTAAAATCGGAGAGGCATGCGGGGAGGTTTAGTGGCTTTGGTCAACATGAGTGCTCAACTCGGGTGAGAAGTGTCACATAAATTTTATGTGAAGTTGCTTCCAAGCCGCAGTGAACTTTAGCTTTTTAGGATTGAATTAAATAGTAATAATATTAAAAAGAGTCTTGGCCATTTTTATATAATCAAACACATGGGCAAGACTAAGGATAGCTGTTACACCCATCACCAGTACAGATCATTCTTTAAAAAAAAGAAAAAAAAAAAGGTTTCATAAAGGTTCCATATAAAAACCTAGCCTGACGTTGTCATACTCAATTCTAGTCAGAATTTGAGTCTGATACCGCTCCATTGGGCTATGATTATGAGGCGTGTCTCAACCGAAAAATGCCTCTGCACTCAATTGGATAGACCATTTAGAGCAACGGAGTGTGTGACGTATGTTGAAATGACGTCTTTTGCAGCCTGACCGAACTGCTAGTTATTTCGCTACAATGACACTTGTGATTATACTAAGTCTGAGTTAGCGAACGTACATCAACAGCTACATTTCATTTATATTACAACAAGACTATCTCTTACCATTTGTACATTAGGTGAACTTCATCCACGATACCCATTACGTTTGCTTGAAAAATATCGGAGCCTAGCATGTCCCTCCACTTATTCAACAGCCACGATTTCGGGGTTCCGAAAAGAAGCTGGCAACGGCCGCTAATTATATCCATCTTGTCATGCACGCCGAGTTGCATCGCCATGATACCCATTTCAGTTGCTTCTTTAACTTGGTCCTCCATAAGTGTGACCAACTTTTGCCGAATCCCGTAGGAATGACGGCAAAAACATATTTCCGATCAACAAAAGCCTTGATCGCGTTTCTCTGTTCCTCTTTTTAAATCAATGCTCTGTCGATATCTTTTAGAACAGACTCAATGTCAGAATCCACACATCTGAATTCTTCAGCGGCAGCCATTTCGTTGTACACAGATTCAACACACGCGCTCTTTTGTGACGTGGTTGATTACGTTACTGTTGATCATCTGTCCATCATCGTATAAAGCCCGCCCTGACAATTTGATTGGTCGACCAGCTTTGGGGTCTCGCATAGTAGCTCCTCAACGGAGAAACCCCAGACCGATCTTCCCGTCCTCAAAATGTTGTGGGTGGGGCTAAGATCGGCTGGCACCCAGGCTATAAAAAGCCTTAAACATCCCAAAAACCTTTCAAGTTCACAAAAGGTTCTTTGTAGTGAAAACAGGTTCTGTAGAGTATAAACGTATATTTTTATAAGGCAAAGCTGTGAAGAACCTTTTAAGCACCATTATTTTTGGTGAATAAAGGTTCTGTAAGGTGCACTCACATCATACTTAACCAGACCAAACCGTACCAAAGTAAGATTATCCCCTACTCGTCTGCACTCACACTACACTTTATGATCTGTGCTTGAGTACGCTTAAGGGTGTTTACACACATGTTGCTGCGCACCGTGAAATTACATTGTATCATTTATCAGTTAGAGCGGTTCGTGGTCACATATGTTGTTTTTACTGTACTCGAAACGCCTAACCGTACACCATGTGACAATGGTCAGCTCTGTCATTGGTCTCTGACAGCTCTTACCCCATGACCACACCCCACGTTTCCATGACAACCAGCCTGACAGGAAGAGCGACGCTAGCAAGATATGGAGATAAACGATGCACATCTTTGCGAAGTTTCTTTGCTTTAACGCAAAATTGCGCAACTGTTCTATTAAACCCCTTCCCACGTAGCCGTTTGCTAAAAATGAAGGACAGCTATGCATTTATAAAATCATCAGCTCAAACATCCAAGAGACAGCAAATCTCTGCAACGGACCAAGATTGCCCTGTTTGTTGTTAACCCACAATATAATACCCGGCTCACGTCACGACGGAAAGCCAGTGGCTCAAACATGTGAAGAACTTCCTGTATTTGGTTTGGCCCGAAAGTCCAGCAGCGTTCACACCACGGATGGGTCGCAGCAGAGTTCGGCGATAGCCGGTCCGAGATCACCTGTTTAGAGCGGTTTGGAGTGGCTGTTTAGTGCACACCAGAGTACGGCTGTTGTGTTCACACTGACCTAAATGAACCGTACTCGGACCGATACATGATTTGGGCCGACCTAAACAGTGCATTGGTGAAAGCACCCTAAGAGGCTGTTTACACTTGGCATTAACATGCGTTTTCGTCGATTGGATCACAAGTGGACAACGTTAATGCCAGGTGTAAACGGTGTTCAAAACGTTTTGAGCTCGTCCACTTTCGACCACTTTCAATCACATCCAGAGGTAGTCGAAACCACTTTCGATCGGATAGCTTTGGAATTGCAGAACGCATATGTGGTTGAATGTGTTCGAACAGCCACACGCGACCGCCTTCTCTCCGCCCATTTATCTAATCTGAGGTATTAAACACAAGTTTTACGTCTTTTTTTGACTTCTGGCGTGAACATACGGTGAACAGCGCTATTTTTAGCCTTTCATTGATAAACCTAAAGCGGCTGATCTCCGTAGTTTCGTTTTGAAAGTGTGTGAAAGTTGCGTGATCCTATTTCATCAATTGCGCTGAAAATTCAGAGAAAGCTCTTACATATACACGTACAAAACACTGTGCAGCATGTTTACTTGCTAAACAAGCAGTGGACTCCACCATAATATTAGTTTGCGTCCATATAAACTCATAATTACTCGCGCTCGCGTTTGAATGACAGCAGAGAGACTCGCCCACCGTCTCGACAGACCGCCCTTCCACAGTATTCAGGACAGAAGCGGTCGAAAGTGGACAAAAGAGACGGATTTAAATACCAGGTGAAAACGTAATGTGTCTCTCTTGTCCACTTGTGATCCGATCGATGAAAACACATCTTAATACCAAGTGTAAACAGCCCCTAAGTGTCACGCACCCTGGTACACTACGGAACGATCACACTTGCCAAATGAACCATACTTTGGGGTCAAACCTACTTGGGTACGACACGCCCTTACGAAACCCTTAGACTAAAAAAGATGGTTCTTTTGAGACTGAAGGATTCTTTGGGGAACCAAAAAAATTCTTCTAAAGCAACATTGTAGCTGCTTTATTTTTAGAAGTGTTTATTTTTTGCATATATTGCTTTAAAAAGCAATTGAGTATTTCTGTTAATATTGCCCAGAGAAAGATGAAACCTTTTTCTATTTTTAATTCTATTGATCTTTTGTGATATTGTGCATTATTTATTTATTTATGCACTTTTTTATATGTAAAAAACAAACTTCAACCTTTTGGGTTATAATCTCACAGTACTTAATTATGTTTGTCCCTTGCCTGAATGTATTCTGGTGTGCTTTGTTGTGTTCATTTGTTTACCCAAGATCTATTTCAAAAACTACGGAGGGTCGAATGTATAAGACGGGTAGAATTCATACACTAATTTTGGACAATTTGCAAAGTCCAGCTCTTAAAACCCTTACTAAAGAAAGCAAGCATTTGGGCGATTGATCTTTTGATTCAGAATCTTATGTTTGCTTTGTGTGCTATGCTTATTGTTGGCCCTTGAGACAAAATTTTGAATGCTCCCTTATTTGTCGGTTTGGATAAAAGCATCTGCTGAAGGATTGAATGGAATGTAAATATGTTTTCTGAGAAACCGAAAAGCTTACAGACATTTTTCTTTGTTAACAAAGCCTTCAGTTCACTCTTCCAAAAAGTAAAATCTAAAAGTATAAAGTGACTATTTGAATAGTACAGAATGAATATATTCATTTATAAACAGATGCGATGCCTACCTGTGCAACCAGTAATGCAATGTGTTGAAGAGGTGCTGATATGTACAGGAAATAAAACAGCCCTTGCAACAAACAGTTTTCAGTGTTTCATATATTTTAAGACTGCTAATATAAAAGCAAGCAATGAACATGGATTAAAAGTGTATAAAAATGAAATATACCAAGATTGCATGCCACCACATTTCCTGTGATTTTTACCTTCATTACTTTTATGATTTACTTCTGCACAAAGGCAAAAATAAGGCATATTCATACCATAGGGATGTATCGAGCTCAACCTTGTTTATTAGCAGCTGGCACACAATGACAGGAAGACGATGAATATCTTGGCTCTGGAGCTGCTTTGCTATCCTAATAAAGCGCTCAGATGTACAGCTGTAATATAGATCAGAATTAGCGAACGCTTATTCCCGTTCCAGAATGCCACAGACAGAAAGCAGAGAAGGTGCAATTAGCCCTTTATTAGATGAAACTTCATATAGTTAAAGAATATGTCTGGCAGAAATGTTACAGATATTAAATATTTGGCTGGTGAGATCTTGGAACGGTGTACAGTTCTGCTCTTCTAATTCTTTTTCTCTTCTTTTTATTAGTTTTTTTCTGCTTTTTGTTCTCTAGACGTGCAATTTGTATGCTAGGAAATGGGGTCTCATTACCGCGGGCCACGACAAGGCCTGTGTTATTGCAATCTTTATTAAGAAATACTCTTGTTGCTCTTGTTTTCTTTATGGCCATGTGGACTGCGGTCTTTAATATCGATTGATTAGACGCAGTTTGATATTTTTCGTTTTTTAAATCATCATAATTGGCTTGTTACATCTCAGTCTGCATCTTGTTGTATCTTGTAAGTCTTTATCGCTAATAGGATACAAAGTTTGTGTGAGGGATATGGAATTCATTAAAGATGAATAAGTAACCCAAGCATGATGCTACTCTTCCTGTTCATTGCTCTTTACGAAAACGAGAGACTTGAGTTAGTCAGTACAAAGAAAATTAAGATCAGAAGTACTTTAATGGGCGACACAGACTGACGTTCATAAAACACAGAAGTATTTAAAAAGTTGCATCCTGCCCTCAACTGTACTGTATGAGGTCATCTGGGCATAAAATGAGGTATTTGGAAGGCTGGAAGAGAAGGTTATGTTACGCTGTAGATGATTAATTAGACGGCCAACTCCTTTGAAAAGATTCAGAGACTAAATGGATGTCATTTTTAAAGCATTTTAATAGATAGTACATTCTTTAAAACTCCCCCTCACATTTTTCAGGTCCATTTGAGGCCTCTTATGGAATCTTCATGATGTTTAATAATGATCTTCTTGCGCTTTGATTAAAAGAAAAGACATCTTCTGTTCATAAACAAGGTCTTAGAAGCATAGAACAAAGTATTTATTATCTGCATGAAAGCAATGAAAGAATAGGTTTAAAAAAAAATGTCATTACTCATCCTCATGGTGTTTGGCTTTTTCGTCTGTGGAATTGCTTTTCTCTCGTTATAGTTAATGATGAGAAGATTTATAAAGAATACAAAAGTATCATAATAGTAATCCATATGACTCAATGGGCCCTATCTTGCACCCAGCGCAATTGACTTTGTCAGTGACGCATGTATCATTCGTATTTTGCACCGGCACACAGCGGGTTTTTCCCTCCATAGACGCACGTCGGCAAACTAGGGAATGAACTTGCGCTCCCTGGGCGGTTCAGCGCAAAAAAAAGAGGCGTGTTCTGGCGCAAACCATCCCTGATGCTATTTTGCAGTTTCAAAAAACAATTGCCCCACTGACCAGAAAAAAAAAGTTTAAAGTCAGTGGCGCGTTGCGCGTTGTTCATTATGCTATTTTAAGGGCGCATGCTTGACCATAATGTATAGCGTGCACAACGCGCACACACTTTGCTTATCTAATCTACACAGATGCAACAGTTATTTTTGCAAATCATAAATTGTTACACTAAAAAATATTAATACACGAGATAAGGGGAATCACAGTGGTGAGCATTGTGGTGATAGTTTTTATTTATTGTGTGGCTGCGTTAAAAAATTCTCATGCAAATAACGATTAAAATATTTTCATAAGTTTGTTGTGTGGCTGTATTACGTTTATTTTATGAAAATAATAATTCAAATGTTTTCATAAGAAACCTTAATGTATATGATTTGTAACAGTACTTTGGGGTTGGACCTTCCTTGCGTTTCTTGGGTCCGATTTCAAAGCCCCCAAACCCTTTCAGCGGTGAGGGTGGACGCAGCGATGTCCTCTGCTGGCGTCAGGTCCTGTGTAGAGGCAGATCCACCTCCCGTTAGACGGCGTGCCCGATTTATGCTGGCAAGCTTGGGATTCCCCCGTCTCCTGACATCATTGTAGCGCTTGGCGCAACGATTGGGGATGCCAGCTGATGAGACAATTGTGGCTATTTCCTCTCACGCCTGTTTAACCTACGCTGATTTTGGCGAGTTTCTCCTATCCTATGCGTTTAAAGGGAATGTTGGATAGCGTTCTGATTGGTTTATTTGACGTTACGCCCAAACCACACCTATGAATAATGAACCTACTTCAGACCAACCCCTTATTGATTTGCGCCCGGCGCAAGAGTTATTTCTCACGCCGGGAAAATAGCAACAGCGCCCAAGATCCACCCACAAACTCACTTGCGCGTTGCGCTTCGCACTTGCGTTTCAGATCGTTCAAATAGGGCCCCTTGTGTCTTATAAAGCCATATGGTACATTCGTGTAAGAAACAGATAAAGTTATAAATTATATTTACTGAAAACGTTGCTACCTCGAGATATAAGAGCCAAACCATTGAACCAGGTAGTCAATCAAACTTTATTAAAATATTTTTTCTAATATCTCTTGACCTCACATAAATGCACTGTTGGAAACTTTTTTAGCAGACCAGGAGACCTAGATCGTCTTTTTTATTGCAGTGATGAGCACATGTCTTCAAATCTGAGCTAGTGGCATTGCAGTCATCAAGTCTGACTGGTCTGCTAGAACCCATCTCTCTGCTTTAAACTAACCATCTTTACCTATACATACAGTATTGGTACCATTTAGGTACCTCAGGGGTACATATTGGTACCAAATGTATACATATCTGTCCCTATTAGGGGCTTTTTAAAAGAACACCCAGACTTTTTGGGACTTTAACTTATTCATCGTATCCCCCAGAGTTAGATAAGTCCATACGTACCTTTTTCATCTCCGTGCATGTCGTAACTCTGTCTGATGCATCCACGGCTAGTCTAGCTTAGCACAAAGACTGGAAGTAAATGGCTCCAGATAGCATAGGCCTACTGCTCCCAATACCATATACATACTGGGAACTATATTCTCAGAAGGCGAAGCAATGCTACTTGGGCGGAGTGATTTGCTCGCAGCACCTGAGAAGCACCGTGGTGAGGAGCAGAGAGATTGTGCAAGTGTTGCGTTAATCACTCCGCCCAAGTAGGAGTGCTTCACCTTCTGAGAATATAGTTAAAAGATGGCTCATATGACCTTGTTATTTGTACACGCTGTGAATATACAAATCTAGATAGCAAAATTTTAGCGTTATTTTGTCACTTATTGGGAGCTGTATGCTAGCTGGAGCCATTTACAGTACTTCCAGTGTTTGTGCTAAGCTAGCGATGGGTGCGTCAGACAGAGTTACTTGACGCATGGAGATGGAAAGGGTATGTATGGACTTATCTAACTATGGGTGATACGGTAAATAAGCTAAAGTCCAAAAAAGTCAGCGTGTTCCTTTAAAGGCTGCCTCAGTGAAAGCTTGGGACCATTTTTAGACCATTTTTTCTGATAGTGTAAATGACAACTTGAATTTGTCACTAAACTGTTGTATGGCTTTAGAAGATAATTTTAAAAGCTTTAAAGCCTCAGTATAGTCCTCAGATGGTCTTTCAGGTGTTCAACAAAGTTGTTTTAATCCTCAATATGTTTTAGTGCCTTGTTGGCTCTGTTTTCTCACATACGGCCGTCAAAAGAATAATCTGATTGACTGTAACTCGAGCAAAATTGATGACGTTCCATCAAAGTGAAATCCAATATTGACACCGTTAGAGTTCATAGACCGCAGGTATGTTGCGAGGTTGTTACGATGATAGTAAAGCACACGTAACTAAATCCATTTCCCTTGCGAACAGTCAATAGCTCAGCTGAGCACTTTAGCGATGCCATTTCACCCTTAATGCCAAACTGCAGTTCAAAAACCTTTAAAAGCAGTAGATGAAACTCTTTTTACAAAGAAAATCTCTCGCTCTTCCTGACAAAGCCCACACGACCCAGCGTGTGAGCGGTTGCTGTCTTAACTAGCAGGTGAAGTCACTCGGCCCTCCGTGAGTCCACCCATCAGAACAGCAGGCTCTGATGCTCTACCTGCTGTCTGATTTCAAAACCATGAAAGACTTCGACTTGAAAAAGCAGTTAAAAGTCGTTTCGCTTCCTCAGATAAACAGCAAAGGCCCAAAATAAAAAGAGAACAAATCTTATCAGGAAAAGTAAAAGTAGTGACATTTTCCATGTGAGTTTCCTGCTTGATAGATATACAATGTATGTTCACCATACCATGCTGAGATAAAAAAAAATGTGAATTAGTCATTTATGTTTTGTGTTCTGCCTCCTGTCAAGCTGATATTTGTTTGGTTCCTTTCAAGTCACTAAAAGGGGTCAGCAAAATTCCAGACTACTTTACAATGAATTGAACAGAATGTAATTGCTTAAAAAATACATTCGTATAAAGAAGAATTAATGGTATAATTATCTTGGAAACTGCCCCACTTTGAATGGACAAAATTTTGATCTAAACACAATTTGAATGGACAAAATATGAATCTAAACGCACTTTGAATGGACAAAAAATTGAATCTAAACGCACTTTGACTTACCTACATTTTGATCTAAACCAAAAACTCACATTAAATGGACAAAATTTTACACTAAACTTACATTGATTGGACTAAGTTTGGATCACAACCCACTTTGAATTGACTAAATTTAGTTCTAAACCCACTCTGGATGAACTATAGTAAGTTTGGATCTAGGCACACTTTGAATGAACAATATTTTGATCTAAACCCACATTTAATGATCACAATTTTATCTGAACTCAATTTATATGGACTAAATTTGCCAGCCTTTTTTGAAAAGTTGCTTGCCAGCATTTTTTGCGATTTTCACAAAAGTTTCACAAAATGCCTTCAAGGAAAAAATTCTTCTAAAAATATATAAACATACACATATATCAAATGAAAGAACAAACCCTGCTTACAAACAAACAGTAAACAAACAAAACAAAATATAAAAATATATTTTTTTCTGTTTATAAACGTATACATATTTATTATAAGATTATACAATATTTTTTTTAACAAAAAGCTGATTGCATTTTTGTGAAGGAAAATTTTGAATCGGATTCAGAACGATTATCAAAACATAAACGTAGTGTAAAATTAATTTGCATCAGTTTTTTTATAAATTGGGTAACTATTACGGTATACAGTATTACAAATAACCATAAAAATTTATGTTTTTTCATGCAAATGTTTTCTCTTAATTGACGAGATAACTTGTCAATGGTGGGGAAAGACTTAAAGAGTTTAGTTAATGTTCGGATTTTTTGAATCACAATGATTTTTAGAAATTAAAGCTGCATCAACAACGTTGTCATTTACATTTTGCAGAAAAGCATTTGCTAAACAAATTTTAGATTTTTTTCAGGAGACACACTTTGACTACTGACTGCCATATCCACAAAAAATCATCAGGTATGAAACATACAGTTTCTCAATTCTGTCTGTAATACAAATAAAGGCCAGCTTAGCTTTTTTATAGGCAAATGTAATGCATATTAGATAGCAATCGTTAATAACAAAGAGATGAAAAGCAATATTTATCATTTAAATTTAATGAGTAAACATTATTAAACATGTAGAGTTATACACTATATGCATGTTATGAGGAATTGTTGCCTAGAGGCAACATTTTGTGGAGGTGTGGACAATGGATATGCTGCTGTATGTCACACATAAGGCTGCTAAATAGAGATTATTGTGATTTTTTTTTATTTTTCGATCATGCATAGAACTTCCTCATCTGCTATTCCAGATTGCTTTCTTTACAGTTGCAAAGTAGACTTATTGCTGTGTTCATACTGTATATGCCTCCACTTAACCAAAAGAGAGAAAACCCACCAGGATCCTAAAAAAAAAGTTCAGAACAAACCGAATGTTTAATGCCTTTGGAGGGTCTCGATTTGGTTATTTTACAAAGACCTCTGAGCTTTTCCTTTTCTTTTAGGACCATAACATCTGCCTTCTTGTTGTGATCAAATCTACTTTCTTAGCATCGTCTGACTCGTCTAATGAGGTTTCCTCTTACACAAGCTAATCAAGTACCGCGAGACCCCGCATCTCTCACCGCCGCGGCCCGGCCCCGAGTCCGTTGTCAGTGACTGATAACTGTGGACAGCTCTGATGAGAACAGGCGGTAATTACCGCACCGAACGAGAGAGAGAGGGAACAGGGGGAAGCGAGTAGATAGAGACAGAAAAGGAAAGTGGAAGTCTTGTGAAATATTCTCATTACAGGTCATCGCGGTAATTACCTGACACTTACAGATGGAGTTGCCTCTTAATCAAAAAGAATGAATCATTACTGATATTGATTCAAACTAAGATGTTTGAAGTAATGACCGCGCTACGGGTAAAAAAAATCAGCAACTTCCCTATAGCCGTCATTCCCGCTCTAAATAATAATGGAATGTCTTACTTCATTCCAGTGTAATGGCAGGAAAATGAGCACGGCAGCTGCGACTAAATTGCTCCCGTCTAATCTGCATAGATTGCAGGGCAGGAATAAAGTCGGACAGGATTTGATTTCTAATTTCTACACTCTCTGTTCATAACAGCCTGTAATTCAGGTCCATTTATGAATGAAATGAACTAGATTGAATGCAGGGACTGCCAAAAAAAAAAATCATACTGTTTACTCACCGTGATTTGTTGTACCTTTGTTTATACTTTAGATTTGAAATTAAATTCATTTCAAGGTCTCTTGTTATATTGTAACTTTTTTTTCAACACAGCCTGTCAAAACTCCATGTGTAATTGGATGTCACTTTTATTTTTGTATGTTAAAAATGAACCTGTGCCATACAGACGAGAGTTTATTCTCAATAGTGGTACAGTAAGTAAACGTGAGGCAGGTCTGTTTTCCTCCCTCATTTCCACCTTGATGTGGAAAATGACACTTAACTAGATTAGGTTAGTTAAGGGAAAGACCTCCACCTCTTGTAATCACTTGGGTTAATGTTTGAGAATGTTTATTAGCTGTTATAATGAGGTGATACTCCTCTGAAGCCGAGAAACATTAAATGGTCCTGAACTCAAAGTTAATTAGAAATTCTTTAAGATGGGTCATCCAGATAAATAATTAAGATCACTTGGGGAGAAACAGTTGAGACGGTCTACAAAACAGGTGCCAGTTGTGTCCCTTATGCATATGTGTATAAAAGACTAAGGAGTGTGCACACCAAAGCTTTTTTACGCGCTTGAAATCGGCTGGCGGACACCAACCACCAGCTTTTTTTCAGCCGACTGCCAGCTTTCTTTAGCTGAGCTCTTTGGTTGCTGTTTGCTTTGTTTATTAGTCGTTGAACGATGCGCCGATTGGTTGTTTTGATACTTGTCCCGCCCCACCTCCACTGTGATTGGACGGCCGTGTGAGAACTGACATTGACGTGCTGAGCTTTTCACCCAAAGTTGAATATTTTTCAACTCTCGGCGCTCAGCACTAAGCTTTTTTGCCCGTGGACGGTGCATGTTTTCAATTGATTCCAATGAAAACTCTGCATTTTTAAATAAGCCAGCACTTAGGGGTTTTTTTCGCGCTGAAAACCGGCACTGTGGTTTTTCCGTGTTCTGCGCTGAGCGTAATGAGTTGAAGGAAATTGAATCAACCGGCTCACAGCGGAAGTATCACAGCTACCAAACCGCTCGACTGAAGAAAGCTGGCGCTCAGCTGAAAAAACAGCTAGCAATCGGTGTCCTCCTGGCCTTTTTAGCCGCTTTGATAGCTGTGATACTTGAGTTGTGAGTTGGTTGGTTGTTGTGATACTTGTCCCGCCCCTCCTGCACTGTGATTGAACGGTCGTGTGAGAACTGACATTGTCGAGCGGAGCTTTTCACCCAAAGTTGAATCTTTTTCAACTCTCGACGCTCAGCGCCAAATGCAGGAAAATCGCAAAGTGACGGTTTTCAGCCCGCAAAAAATCCACTAGCTGCTGGCTTATTTGAAAAACGCCAAGCTTGCATTGGAAACAATTGAAAACATGCGCCAGCCGCGGGCGTAAAAGCTTTGGTGTGCACACCCCCTAAGCATGGAAAAAACACTAAACGCCCGCTTTCAGCGTGAAAAAAAAACGCCAGCTGCTGGGTTTTTAAAAATGCAGAGCTTCCATTGGAAACAACTGAAAACATACGCCAGCCTCCGGGGTTAAAGCTTTGGTAAGCACACCCCCTTAAGCCGATTAATAACTGATGCCAACTTTTACTGTGTACACAGACAGTTTTCATAAGCATATCAACTAAATTTTAATTTATAATTTTGTTCTTTCATACATTGGTAACACTTTATAATAAAGTTCACTGTAAAAAATACTTTTCTGCCTTAAATTTTTTTGTTGTGTCAACACGGATTTACAAGTCATTTCAATTTATTATTATTTATCTTGACTAGAGATTTAAGGCAGCAAAGAGTTTTACAGTGTAGTAAATGCATGAGTTAACTTGAACTAACAATGAACAATATAGTTCTGCATTGCCCCTGTATGGAAGACCATTGCATTAGCAGCACAAATGGACATGGGTTCGAACCCAGGGAACACACATGCTAATACAAATGTATACTGTACCTTGCTGTAAGTTGCTTTAAATAAAAGTGTCTGCCCAAATGCATAAAATGTAAATATAGTTTATCAACTTTATATTATTAATCTTAGTTAATGACAATAAAGTTGTTCATAGTGTATTAACTGTTATACAACTTTTGATTAAATGCTAAAAATGCCATAAAAGTATTGTTCATTGTTTGTTCACGTGTCTCATTCTTTCCTTTTTAACCCATCTAATATTTAATTCGATTAAATTCACTACTATCTGTAAGATCAGAAAGACTGTATATGTGTTGCATATAATAAAGTGACGGAGGTTTAAGTATGAGCTGATCAAAACAGGTTCTGACTGGGAGGAATTATGCAGATGAGAAATGCATATGATTATACTTCATATACTTCCAGGGGTGGCCACTCTATTGATTACTGTTAGATGGGCTTATAATCACAGAGTCTCCAGGCCATATGATTAGATAGATACTCTGGAGTGTGATTCATATCAAATTCATGATGAGAGGCCTTAATATGATGGGCATAAATCACAGTGTGAGATTAATGCACCTGCAGTATCAACTCTTATCTGGGATCTTTTGATTGGACAAAGACACATTTTCCATTCCATTATTACTCCTGTATTTATAAGCATGCCTTTAGAATCATCCAGAGCTAAGATTGTAATGCTTAAGAAAAAATGAATCGTTTTGCATTTGCTTATTTGGATTTAAGATGATTTTTATTTACTTAAAATATGTGACAGAGGAAGTGGACAGCTGAGTGGTCTTGTGCTATCAGAGCGTTTGTCCAGGTTTAACACAAATTGAGCTGTATTGACATCTTCGATTGCATTGTGTTGATTATATTTAAACCCCAAAATATTTCATATTTATATTCATGAATTGAGTACGCACCCCTTTGAATTGTTTGCCTGGTTTACTGCTGTAACGAATTCTGTATTATAACTTGTTCTACCAGGATGGCTTATCGTCAGTCAAAATGCCATATAAATGGTTTATCATTGTTTTCTTTGAAGCGATTGTCTAATCACGTTTAGTGGCTATTATTTGTTTTGTTTCACGCCTCAGGCTGTAAATCGTCTGTAAATGAACAGCTCTAATCTATTAAATTGGTCATTTTCATGTGAAATTGCGCCGGTATATCAAGCCTATGCGTAAATACCGAACGCAACACGACCGAGAAAACAGATTATAAATCCCATTTGCATTTTCAAGGCCTTATGTGTGAAACCAGCCATGAGAAATATTCTTGTGGCATAATGGTCGTCGATTAATGGCTCTTAAACGTCACGCGTGTTTATTCAAACATGTTTGGAAACTTCCCCTCTCTCGAGGTCTGAATGGCAAGTTCTGTGGGCGGATGATCAACAAACCAATGAAGCGAAGCGCCAGTGTAACAGTTTTCATTAAGTGTCCCGTGCAATTTGGATCAGCACGCGCCCCAAATATTCACAGGCGAGCTGCTGTACTCCAGGCTTGTATAAATATTGCCTTGTTTCCCTTAGTGGATTCTGACATGCATAAACACACACTGTGAGTTTAATTGGACCAAATGTGCTATAATTCCATAAACAGTGTAGGTAATGAGAAGCCAGTGCATATCCCTACAGCTGTGCAACAGAGGGAAACGCGGAGAACAGGAAGCTGGAAGGTGGAAACTCTACAACGCAGCTGGACTGGCAGCTGAAGCAGGCAGTTCACAATGCTCCATCTCACCCTTTACTGCCCTCTTCCAAAACCCTTTCACCCACCCCAGTTAGTCCTATTCAGTCTCTGGCATGCCACTACATACAAGAGAGAAGTGTTGTACCTCGGCACATCTTCCCCAATTTGTCATGTTACTCTTATGTCACTTGAAATATGATTTTTGTTGTAGATGTTATCAAACTGTGCAACATGGAGTGTTTAAACTTGGGTACCCATACGGAAATGTAATATATGTGAATATATGAAATATCCCTATATGAAATATATGGTAATATAAAGTAGAAACATATATGTACATATATGTACAACCATATATGACACCTATTCGAAAATGGAACAATTTCATATATTGACATATATGTCTATCCCATACAAATATATGTCTATGTGTGCAAAAAACATACATAGACATATATGTCATCTATATAATTATTTATATATGTGACATACATGACTTCACATATATGTCTAATATATGTTGCATACATATACTTATCATATATCATAAAATAATTAAATTTGAACTGTGGTTTTTATCTATTTTTCGCATGTTTCAGACCACAGGTAGGCCGTACAACCCATTCACACAACTTAACACACAAACACAATTTATTATTTGTAATGTACCTGATGAGTCCAGTCGGGCCTCGAACCCGGGTCCTCACGTTGAAAGTCGTCCACGCTATCCACTGATCCACCCAGCAGTTGGATGGGAGTGGTAAACAACTTAAGCTATTTGTGTGTTACTGAAGTAGGCGCTGTTTAGCTTGTATTTTACAGTGTTCGTTTTATTATTCCTCCTGTTTTTATTTTATGCAGGGGTACACAGTGCAAATTTAACCCTTGTGCATTGTTCAAATTTAATACATCCACTAAATTAAACATCTGTAAAAATGTATCAGATTATTTTTTCACTTTTTTTGCATAAATTTGTTAGTCAGTTCTGATCAAAACTACCAAATTTTTACAAAAATTCCATGATTTTAACTCTTTAATTGCCAAGTTCATAAGTGGATTTGGGGAAAATCTAAATGACAAATTTTAAATACAAAAAGTGATTGTAGACTGGATTTTTTTAACCTTTTTCGCAGTCTTGGGCATGTCAAATATAAAGTAAAAACATTGGCTTTTGATTATTGTTTTCTTCCTCATTTATTGTTAGTGGCTGTTTTTGCCCCATTGACTTCCATTATAACCACATTTTTTGATTGCAGAGCAATGACACCTTGTTATCATGCATTTTTTAATGTTGGTGGTTTTTCCTTTTGCAAAGAGGTCAAATTTGTCATTTTTACTGTTGATCACCATGTGGCACCATTAACCCTTTAGTAGACCTGTGCTGTGCAGAGCTTAATTTCTAGCTTGTACATTGAGTAATATGGGGGCGGTTTCCCGGACAGGGATTATCTTAATCCAGGACTAGGCCTATTAGTTTAATTAGGAAATATAACTAGTTTTAACAAACATGCCTTACTAAAAACATTACCTGTATGCATTTTGAGGCAAAACAAAGGGCCCTGATGTATTTTAAGATATGTCAGTGCAAGTTGTTTTCAGTTTGGACAGCTCTTAAAAATGTTTTAGTCTAGGACTAGTCTATCTGTCCGGGAAACCGCCCCCATGGAGTATAACTCCATAATAAAAGTATAGTATTGTGCCAAATGCATGCAGTTTGAAACTAGGCAGGGTTATAATGTTATGACCCTAATAATTTTTAAACAATATATTTACAGACCTATATAGGCTATGTTGTTTTAGAAATCTAGACATAAAACATATTGATATCATATGGTTGGAGCATACAGTATCATGTAAAAATCCATCTTATATGGTTGTAAAATACAAACCCATATAAGAATTCATACATATACATATTTTAAATATATGTATTTAAATACATTTTAATATGAGTATTCCATATAGGTTTAAAACATATATCTTCATATATCAAGAGTATCTATATATGTGATATTAATATATGTATTTATATACATTTTAATATGAGTATTTCATATAGGTTTAAAACATATATCTTCATATATCAAGAGTATCTATATATGTGATATTAATATATGTATTTATATACATTTTAATATGAGTATTTCATATAGGTTTAAAAAATATATCTCATATATCAAGATTATTTATATATGTGATATTCATATATGTATTTATATACATTTTAATATGAGTATTTCATATAGGTTTAAAACATATATCTTCATATATCAAGAGTATCTATATATGTGATATTAATATATGTATTTATATACATTTTAATATGAGTATTTCATATATGTTTTAAACCTATATATTCATATATCCAGAGGATCTATATATGTGATATTAATATATTGCATATATATGTAACATATATGCCAAGATCGGTTTTGATATAGGGACATATATGTCATATATTACATTTCCGTATGGGTAGACAAGCATGTAGACTGTGCGATGATGACACCTATTGAATCGTTGGCTATGACTGCTATGACACACGTTAGCACAACTTCATCAGCATGGGTGATTCTCACGAAATCCAGCTTTAAAAAGGTATCCATCATCAGAATTTTTAAAAGCCCTTGAAGCCATTTTTTGCACATATTACACTGAGGCTATTTTGGGGATTTTTGCCTGGATTTGGCCTACCCAATTTCAAAAGCTTCCCATACCCACATGCAGAGGTGCACATACAAAAGTTTGGTATCATTTTACAGGAAACCCTTTGAAATTACATAAAACACTGTTAAAAGTGCTAAACATGGTTGTATGTGTTGTCAGTTCTCTAATAAGCACAAAAATAAATAGGCGCTTTTTGATGTTTTTTTTCTAAAGTCTGTATTTAAAAGTGTATAACTCTGGCCCTGAGTGGTAACGAAACCTCCAGACAGTTTTGTTTGATTCCAGCAATTGCCAGCTTACAGAGGAAAAAGGAATTTTTTCTCTATCATAATAAATGCAAAAGTTATTTTACTCCAACTGATGGGAGGACTAATACGCTTATGGTGTACAATTTCTGCCAAAAAACATTTGAAGTGCTCCCATAACCACATACAGTGGAATAAATGCAATATCTCTATATCATTTTGCAAAAATCCCTTTGAAGTTACATAAAAAGCTGTTGTTTGTGACAAATAGTGTTATTTATGTGGTTTTTCATATGCTAAAACACCAAATTTTCTTTTTTTATGTTGTAAATACTATCTTTGATAGTGTATAACTCTGGTTCTGTGTGCTCTAGCAGACTGCAGACAGTTCTGGTTGTTACCAGCAGCAGACAGTAAACACCCAAAAAAAGAATGAACTCTTTAGCATGTTGCATTCAAAAGTTATTCTCATTTTACTGAAGTGTGCGAAAATAAATTTTTCATATAAATATTAATTTTTTGTTTTCCACATATAATAAATAGCAAGGGATTAATTATGCACACAACCAAAGAAAATGCTGTGAATGGACTCATTTTTTAGAGTAGGACCTAAAATAAAAGATGGTGTATCATTTGTGGCTATATGTGCTATCTGAGGCAGTCCACACTCAAGTTTCCCATATGTTTACAAAAGACAATTTTTTACCTCATTATTCATTCGATGATTGTTAGATAGGTGATGATAATAGGACAAAAATAACGCTGCAGACTTATTCCTGAGACTGAGAGCTTTCATTTGATATAAGACTTGCCCATGTTTGTCATACTTGAAAAACATGAAATATATGAATATTAAAAGATATTAAAAAATATCGGGGGGGTGATGGTGTAAATTAATTGTAAATAACTTTCTTACAGTAAAAGATATGTCAAAGTGATGCATATCTGCAGAAAGTAGAGAGTCTAAGCTTTCAAACAGTATCTCATATGTGGTACTGGGTCCATGACAGACCATTACAAATTACAGGAATATTTTATATTAAGTCAAAATAAGATAATTCTGGACCCGGTACAGGGTCCACAGAGTTAAAGAAGTTAAGGTCTGAACTTACTACAATCATTATTTTTAGAGGATTGAAAAAATATTTCCTATAGAATTATTAAATTTTTTTAGATTATCATTATCAAACATTATCATTACCGCAACATGATATAACATTATATATATGCATTTACAAACTCATGTTTCAGGAATGAGAACTAAAAAGTTGTCTAGGTACTATGACAAACTAAATTTTAACTTTTATCTGGAGAGAAAAAATAAGAACTGCTTACCTGGTAGCCATCTTGTGTGTCACAGTCAATTATGTCCCTTCCAACAATAAAAAAAGTTAGTTCCTTGAGGGCTTAAACAATGATTGAAAATTGTTGCGGAGGATTAGAAAATTGGTCTTCGACACATTTATATTCCTTATCATTGTCTCTCCATTTACCAATGATCACCAAATACCACATGTTTCTTTACTGTAAATGTTTATAGTATAACATGCACTGAAGCTTTTTATTTTTTAGATTTTTTAATTATAAATATTTCCATGTCAAAGAACCCAAATCCAGTCATGGACACGTTGCGGTAGTGAAAATGTTCCCCTTAAATGTGGAAAAAACAACAAAATTGGTTTGTATGATGTGCAAAATAGTACATGAAGAGATGTTTGTAACTGTATGCTTCTTATTTTGATAGCATTTACTTTTATTATCAAAATGTTTCATGACACCTTATAAGTCTAATTTCGCGAGAATCACCTGCATGCGTTACTGGTAAACAAATACCGGTATGCAGGTCGAAGCAGCAAACACACTGTCACAATTTCTGACATTGTCACAATATTATCGTAGGCTATCTTTGGTCGCAAGACTGGGAAAATGGTCTGTACGACATAGGACCACCGTTAAAGAGCCACAGAAATGGCAACCATTGTTTCACGATGGCTGGGACAGCCAAAAATTGTGCAAATTGTATCCCAGGCTTTACATAAACTAAAGTGTGACTTGAACTACCCTACTGTATCTCACAGCAAGTCGTGTTATAGTCACAAAAAATTGTATACATTTATTTGTGTTATTGACACCATTTTCCTGTGTTTTCATGCCACTGGATCACAAATGTCTTTTTTTGTGTCACCCAGAACAAATTTCTATAAACAGTTTATCTGCCGTGTCTGTGGCACAACTTTCTTTATCGTGTCATTATTAGAAATGAATGGGGCTAGGCTAAATGCTAACACATTCGAGAAACGCTGTACAAAGATTAAAAATGCACACATTGAAACAAGATAGGTATGTATTAATTCATCTAAGTTGAGGTAAGAACATAGTGAAATATTGAAAAACGGTGGTGTTTTCCTTAAAAATGTCATCCCAAGTTACGGTACCCTCATCCCCATCTCCATATGCAGCAATGTATGTAGAGTGTGCATGGCCACATGTGTGGATGCTTGCATGAGCTGTAGGCCAGGGTCTGAGGCCATATATTTTACAGAGAAAATGAGCTCTCATCGGTGCCTAGTGATTCTACTCATAAATAAGCAAAGGGATGATTCACTCTTTGCCTGCACTGTAATAACACATTGTTATTTTTGGGCCAGTTTGTTGCCACCATGGCTGGCCAATTGCTTTTTTTGCTTACAATGCCCAGTCCTTTCTAACAACGATAACAGTGTTTCATTAAAACTGTATGATCATTTGACTGTCATGTCATTTATGCAAAGAAAAGTGAGATTTAGATTGTATTTAGAAGTGCAATTCAGACCGTGTGGTGTTTTTTTACATTTTAAATAAAATAAAAAGAATGCTTAGTATTATGCTGTTAGTGTGTTGTTTATAGTTCCCAGGGTGTTGATATAAGGTTGCTAAGGTGTATTATTGTAGGAGTATTATTTCGAACATTGTTGAGTGGTTACTACGGTCATATATAAACATAGATGTCTCATTAGCCATTTCTACAGGCCACTATATGTAATTTGTCGCCATATTAAACGCTCCAAAGCAGTATGCAAACGAGTGTTGCCAAGTCTGTGGTTTTCACGTGGAATCAGATAACTTTAAAACTGTTGACAGAGATTGTTAAATGTGGATTTTGCTCATTGGCTGTCAATATTAAGATTATTTTATGATGGAAGTAAAGTTTTGGTATGTGGGATAGGGTCATCGGGATAGATTTGGATATTGGGTTGGTTTTGTCATCAGTATATCGTCGCTGACCGATTAAACTCACGTATATCCAAAATGGTTACTTTTCAGGAAGTGAAAAAAACACTGTATTTCAAAAGCAGTTGAATGTAGCGTTACGTTGTACGGCATCTTTACATGTAACCATATTCTTGCCAGTGTAATGATATAATCCACATTTGATCAAAATTGAGTTTAAATGGACATTCGTGCATATTTTACAGTAACGGTGGTCGAAACGCGTTCTTCCGATCGTTAATTAGAATTTTCATTGGCCATTTAGATATGTGAAGCATACTGTATACGGAAATGAACCTGGACATTCAATCCGTCAAAAAAATCTCAAAATCGGCAAAATGGACATACGTGGTTTTCATCGCACAGCGACGATATGCATGTATGATTATGACATGATTGGAGCACAAAACAGTTTTAAGTCACACAGGTATATTTGTAACAATAGCCAACAATATGTATGGTTCCAAATGATCAATTTTTCTTTTATGCTAGAACATCGTTAGGATATTGTGTAAAGATCATGTTTATGAATATATTTTGTAAATTTCCTACCGTAAATATATCAAAAGCAGTTGCACCATTAGATTCCACATTTTCAAAAAGTTAAAATAATCTCAGGGAAATATTGTCCTTTCCAACAAACCGTTTGCTTAATTACCCAAAATTCCCTGGTCAATAGGTATGACTTGGACTTCTTTTGCATTGTAATTTTATTTTTTATTTATTGACTGTTTTGTCTGCCAAGCAAGAATCAAGCCGCCTGATGTGAGGTGTCATTAACTCATTCCTCGCCAGCCATTTTTTTTTTTAAGTTGGCCGTCAGCATTTTTTGCAATTTTCACAAAAGTTGCACAAAATGCCTTCCAGGAAAATCGTCTTCTAAAAATATATAAACATACAAATATATAAAATGAAAGAACAAACCCTCTGCTTTCAAACAAGCAATAAACAAACAAACAAACAAAACGGGGGGGGGGGGGACGTTTCATCCTATCTATATTTTTTTCTCTGCTTAAAAACTCTTAAACATGGGTATTTTTCTAAAAACAAAAAAAATAATAATAATTGCATTTTTGTGAAGGAATTTTGTTAGAGATCAGATTCAGAACGATTATCAAAACTTACACAGAGTATAAAATTAGTAAATAATAGTTTGGCTTGAGTTTTTTCATAAATTGGGAAAGTGGATGTAGTGGATAATCGCGGTATTGCAGATTAACATAAAAGCTCATCAGGAACATTTGCTTTTATTCAAATGTTTTCTCTTAAAGCAACACTAAAGAGTTATTGCTCTTTGCTCCCCCTACAGGTTAGACGCGTAATTGTTCATTAGCACTGTTGTAAATACTGCAGCATAGCTGGCTCTGATTGGATTGTAGGTCTGCCGTAAAGCAAGTTTTTGTAGTTTTCACTCGAACTACAGGACCACTACCCGACGGTTGGAAACTTCTTTAGAGCAGTTTTGGCCGATAGAGGGCTGCAAAGCGAATGTGAAAGTGTCATTCACCCTGTTTTGAGTGGATGAACCACTGAAACATTTTTGGAAACTTTATTTTAAGGTTAAAAAACTCTTTGATGTTGCTTTAATTGACGAGATAACTCGTCAATGGCGGGGAAAGAGTTAATGTCCATTGCACAAACAATGTCAGACGAGTTATGCACTAAAGTGTGTTATAAACGTTGTGATGTATACAGGAACAAATAAATAGCCCTTTGAGCTGTAGTTATTAAACTGGGAACGCTGGTTTATTCACAGAAAGCATAAACTGGAAAAAAAAATTTTACTCGATCGAGTAAGTGGTTCCCCAAAAACTTGATGTTTGATGTTAACTTCCCTTAACTTGACGTTAAATTATTAAAATTTAAACTTTGCAGTTTGTAAAGTTTACTGTGTAAAATATTAAATATGACATGCGTGTGATACTGTACAAATTTCTGGGTCTCATAAAAACATCTGTTTGCACCTTTGATCATCCAATGAGCTTCTTTATTTCTCATTCTCTCTGTCACACACACACACAACGCACGCACACACGTGCGCACACACATACTGTAAACCCTTAAGTGGAAATGTGTCTCAAATGTTGGTGAAGGCCATGGAATAAATAATAGCCAAAAAAACTAAAAAGAACCAAGCTAAGTTGGCTAAACAAATAGACCTTTAAGACTGCTCTTTGAAATGGCCCTTCTGTGAAGAAAGAAAGCCATTTCTCTGTGTTAATGAGGACCTGTTTGGAGATGCAGGACTCTTATTGCGGCATTCACTATCATCCGCGAGAGGCGAGCTGTATTAACCAACTGATATTTTTTTAACCCAAGGATTATACATTTTAATGAGGGAAGACATGGCTTGTTAGTGGTATTAGGCATTTGCAATGTCACAGTTAAAAATACTTCTTTTTAATGCATGCACACACATCTTAGCCTCACATCCATGGCATAGTCATTAAAAATAAAACCACAGGCTTTTAGGATTCCAAGCCAAAGCCAGAAGTACTGAAAAGAAAGAGTCTCTTGGAAACAATGGTGTGGAATCATCATTTTGCTGTTGTTTAAAAGCCGACGAGGGTTTCTTAGGTTAAGCTGGCTTTTGATGTGTTTTTAACTCGTTTTAGCCTTGCAGAGGGATTAATTTTACCCCCACCTCAAAAGAGCAAAAACAGCTCGCACACACCCCACTCGAGCGCTAGATCTCATTTTCAACGTAGTGAGCGCTCTTTTTATTAAAAAAAAAAGAAATGGGACTGGTATCCTCTCCCTGACTTCCTGCCATAATTTGAGCTAATGAAGATGTGGTTTAAGTGCGTGTGGTCCTCTGGAAAATGATGGTACCGTGAAAATATTGCTATGCAGTACTGTCGGCCATCCCAAAATTAGGTTTCTCTCCATGCAGACTGGGCGAGCGCTCTCCAGCCAGGGATGCTGACAATTACCCATGAGATTATGGTGTATTATTTTATTTTGCCATTGGAAATGAAAATAACTCCGGGCCTTCATGGCATACGCACATGTAAACGCATTACACATGCGTTTATTTTCTCACCCTGAACTTGGCTTTTATAAAAGTGGCATTAAGATGAGGCACACAGATGATTGTTGAATTTCTGTTGTGTTTTTCTGGAAGGTAACTATTGTAATCAATGACAAAGCTATCAAACCAGCTGTGTGTATGTGTGAGGGAAATTTCTAGTCTGATTTTGGCATGTGAAATACATAGCTCTGTGTTGTATTCAAGAACACCCACCTATTACTTTTATTTATCCAGCTCTGTCTTTCTTACTCACTAAAGCAGCATAGGCGGAGTTTGTGGGGGGCAAGGGGGACTGTCCCCCCAGACCAGAGCTATTAATTTAACAGAAATATAAGAATTTATATTTTATTTGTATATTCTTGATAGATTTTAATTTTATTTTAATAGACTGAGTAATTTAAGGCTAAACTAGATTTAATTCATGTAATCATATTTATAACTTGAAGTCACACTTTCTCACTAATTTCGAAGAATTGCAGTATCCTTGTTTGGCCGTAAGTGCCTCCCCAAGCACAAACGTTAAACTCTGCCTATAGACTGTGTTTTTGCTGTGTATTTTATTTATTCGCCTTCATATTTTTACACACCCAAACTGCTTCCTGTCTTGCAGCACATACTGTATAAGGTTCTTTCTTTAAAAGGCACATTTTTTTTTTGCTTAAAATAAATTATTTTATCTTTTGAGATGGATCTTTTTAATTGCTCGATTGATCCAAATCCAGACAGAATGATCCTTTCAGAAATAAGCCTGATCCAATTGTCATTGACTCATTGAATCTGGTCGCTGTACCTAGTTAAAAGTTCACCAGAGAGGAACATTATCAGTAAATAATAACTTGCTCTGTTCCTCACACAATGAATCATTGTCACCTTATGGGTTCCACAGAAAAAAGTCATACAGATTTAAAAAGGAATAAGAGGGAGTGAATAATGACATTCAATTCTTGATTAGCTATTTGTTTAACTAATGTTATACAGATTTTTTACAGTTTAAAAAATTAATCATTATAATAATGAACACTTTGAACAATAAACAAATCCTTATTGTAGATGAAGATCAGACTACAGTATGTAGCTTCTTCCTTTAATGGGTCACCTGAGCTTATTTGTCTTTCACAAGTTCTGGGGTCAGTTCTGACTTTCGTGAGAAAAGCCTAACATTACCAATTATTTCTTAATTTTTGTTTCATACGCTTAAAGGTCAGGTGTGTAATTTTTGTACCATCGGTGTCATCCAACAGAATGGGAAAAATCGCCTTTCCCAAATACTTGCACTATCTGCCATAATAGACGGATAGTGTTTTAATATCAAAAATAACACTTAAAAAGGGGCGGGGCACACAGTTTATGGAAGTGGGAGGTGCCTTTTTTTAACGTTTTGCCAGTGAGCACTATTCGCGCTGTTTATGCGCACGACTCGTGTTTTTGCAGTTGCAGGAATGCTTTGAGTGACTGAAGTTGAAAAAAGTAAACTCTGAGAGGAAAAGCCCCCGACGTCATTTACGTTTTTCCATTGGCCAATTGAATGACAGGATTCACCCCAGATAAAGGTCAGAGAAAGCGTCCTCTTTTTAAAGTTTCTGCTAATATTACAGTTAACAGCAAACCAAAATTTCAAGAGTTCTTCAATATTTGATTGACAGGTCAGCTGCTTCGTTGGTTGCCTAGCAATATTAAAAAACCTCGCAGTGGACTACTCTTTTCTAAAGTGAACAAAAAAATGCTGTCCGCCTTGGTGTGATCGGCGCTTATGGTCCATTTTAAAATAAAACTGGTGCCAACTCACTGATTTTGCCATCAAAGATAAAGCATTATATTTAAACCTGTCAAATGCGTAGAAAATGATAATAAATGGGAAAAAAGCCTCATCTTTTATAGCAACGTTGCAGGCATCTCCCATTGGTGAACCAAACCTGAGCAGCGCTTGTTAAATTGCCTTTTTAAGATTGAACCAAAAAATAGACAGATGCAGGGCATATGCGCCTGATTGGATTACAAATGAGGTTTGAGAGATGTCTGTCTGGGCCACGCTGAGCTTAGATTGGACCACTCTATGCTGATTACCAACTGCAGCCTTACGGAATCTGAATTTGAACTTGTATGCGAGGTCATGGATCCTGCTCATTTTGAGACGAAGAACCATGCATTGGGAAGCCTAACTAGTCCTGATTAGTGAAGAGAGGCAGGGGAGAAATGTAAAACCACTCCACTACCCTACCTAGGTCAGAGCTGCCCGTCGGGGGGCAGGGAATGGGTTGGCTTATTTCACCTTCCAGCATGCCGTTGAACATGAAGGCCCGGCACAATTGCATGCAAAGACCGAGCTCATTTGAACAGTGTCTGGGAAATCGACAATCAGGGTAAAGTGCAAAAGCTCTCCACCATGGGGAAACGCGGGCGCCGCCCATCAAGGGCACACTGACCCCTCCCCAAGATCTTCTTCACTCCCCTCAGTCCGAGTGGAACAGTAAGGGTTAATCCAAAGAGAGGTGACCTTTATCCTACTATGCTTTTTTATCAAGGCTCTCCAAAGGGACTCATCATACGTGAGGCTCTACGGAGAGAGAGGGGAGAGCATTGTCCTTATCACCTCCGCCCAGAAAGTGGGGAGTAATAGGACTTTGTAAGGAGAAATGAAGCCGGGCCCGATGGTAGCTGATTAAAAATTGACTCTGCCACATCAAAGCGAAGTTGAAGGTGAAAATGATGATCACTTCCTTCTCCCGGGGACCCACCACCAATTCTTTTATTCAACCTTGAAAGCCTCCCTCTGAACGAGATGATCTCCCCCGAGCCCACTCATTGGAGATGGAGGCTGACGAATGAAGATCAGTGAGCTCTTCATTCTCCATATTAGGAAAATCATATAATTCAATTTTTTAGCTAATGACATCTTAGGACAGGGCTGTTCTGTTATCAGGTGGAAAAATTATTTCTGTGCTGTGCACTTACTGTAGTTTAATTGCTTTGGGTTAAAGAGGGGAATTGTGGGTAGAGATTTCTGCATACCTTATAAAAGTCTTACACATTATTAGCGTTATATTGTTTAGATGTTTATTTATATCTTTTGCTTTAGTGTAGAAAAAATGTCAATATGTGATATCCATTTATAATGAAGAAAAAGTTCTGTATTAAAAACACAGATATCTGATCTTATTATCATGATATATGATAAATGTATGATAAAAGTTTTTGGTATTATCTTATAAGCATCTTGGAGATGCCACAGTCCTTGTACTGTAGCTCCTCAAGATAAAGCACCACTGATAATATTACAATACTAAATAAAAAGTCAACCTCACTACTAGTATATTATTATATACCCACTGTTACCCATCCCTAATCTGTGTGTATTAAAATACAGTACAGTATGTCTTCTTAATGTCCCCATCAGAGATATATAAGCACAAATCCCATTCCTTTCAACCTTTCCACTTGAAGCCACTGGGTGCCATTGTTCCTGTGCAACCAGAGACACCATTAGCATATATAGTGTAAGAAATCAACGGCAATGTAATCTCTTCCAGTGAGTGACAAAATGAAGGTGTCACATGAGGTCAGGAGCTTCCAATGGCAAGCTAATGTGTGTGATGTCAGAATCTGACAACAGTGAGGGAGCTCACACGCGTATGCGCTGAATCAAGATGATCCGTAATGGAGGCTGACATATCCAAGCAAAATGCTAAAATACCATTTGACAGGCCCACAATAACAGCAGCATCACTCAGACACGCGGAATGAGGGAATGTATTTAAAACTCAACCAAAACCTTCACGCATGGCTCGTTTTCCTCAATAATTGTATTTTGATCGTGATTATTATAAAACAGTATTTATAGCCCAACTAAGATGCATATACCACACACACATGCGTGCGAGATGTGTCACAATAAATTAAGCTTGAGGTCTTGATAGGGTTTTGATTTATACCAAAAATGTACCTGCGGAACCTCAGTATTCGCTTATTAAGTCTGATGTCATGCACCGCTTCCATGGCCAACCGCCACAGGAAAAAAAAACATGCTTATATACACTCGTATCATAATGCAAAACTACCAAAAATACCCAATCCTAATGTTTGTCTCCATAACAAAACAAGATGACCAGACATGGATTTTTTTAAGAATTATTAATATATTGCTGAGACTGGAGATCTTCAAATTTTCGCTTATATGTGTGATATAAATAGTGCTTATAAACAGCTGTTTAAAAATATCCTATATTGAAATTAGTGCATGCTTGGACCTGTAAACAGTATTCCTTACATTACAACTTTAACGGATTAATGCTAAATTAATGAAAACAAACAACCTCAGGGGTCTCATGAGATTAATCTCATAATTTGCTATAGTTGCTTGCATTTAGGTTATTGCTAAGTAACATGAAATAATGTAAATGTTGGGTTCAGGAATTATTTAGACGAATCGTAGTGTGTTTATACTGTAGGTGCTTATACAGTATATAAAGGCATATGTTAATGCACAATTTTCACACGCTGTAAAAAAATGCAGCATGATTGGTTTTGCAAGTCAATTCAACCGACTTTTTTATCATCACTTGTAAAAGCAAGTTGAAATTGTTTAATTTCATTTTTTTAAGTTAAAGTAACTTATATATGTATAAGATATAGAGTTTGGTTCCAAAACACGATGAACGGCATTTAAAATATGGTTTTCAGGTCAGTATTTAAAAGAAAATATTTCATTTTACGCAAAATCCGATATCTGCCATGTTATTCTGTCATCTTTTCTCCCTTTTTTTACAAAACGCTATAAACGACAGTCCTCCTTAATGCAGAATGCAATAAATCCGGAACCAAACTCTTCATATGTTGATTTGAAAAAAAAAATGCTGAATTTATTTTACAGTGTATGTTTTGCCAAATGTTTTGCCAAACTTTGAATACACATTGTCACCCAGGTCAGGTACCAAAACTTGTAAACTTCTGGTACTACATTACATGTTTTGAACAATATACCTTTATGAAGGTCCTAAAATGTACCATGTACATGTAGGTACAGATGTGTATACATTTGGTACCAATATGTACCTCTGAGGAACTAATATGAACTCTATAGATGCAAAGGTGTGACTTTTGGGTTGCCGTGATTTCACCAAGTAACTTACCCTTAACTCAAACCCTAACCATTTTTAAACCCTCAAATTAGTATGAAATAATAGTTTGAGGTTTCTTTTTAAAAGCCCCTAACCCAATCCTAAACCTAAATCTAACATACACCCTAATCCTGCAATCTTATTGGTTAATGAAAATGTTGTTCCAGGACCAACAATGGTGTTGATTCAGGATCACATCCTACTTGGTAAAATCACGTTCACTGTGACGGTCAAAAGGGGACCACACCCAGGCCTTTTTCAAATATGCTTGTTTCCTTAGGAGTCACTCAAGAACCAATGAGATTCAACCTTACATGCTGCCATTAAACTTACCATGCTAATCTCTGTTGCCATGGTTACATCACATATCATTAAATAATCTCAAAATATGATTAGTTTTTCTCACAAATGTGTTGTTTTGCTTTAGAAGACATTTATTTGCCCACATGAGTCATTTGGTTTACTTTAATGATGGATGGATGAGCTTTTTAAAGCTTCACTATGTTGACCCTCCTGTATTAGACAACATGACAGCCTTTTAATAAAAAAAAAATAATTTGTTTCAAACTGAAGAAAGGAAGTCGTATACATCTATAATGGGATGAAGGTAAATAAACGTTGAGAAAATGTATATATTTGGATAAACTGTCCCTGTAAATCACTACAGCATCTGCAACCCTGGCCTGTTTTATAACTTTTCTTTCTCTCATAGTTTCTTTTTCGCACCATCTTTACAAGTCTATTTTGAAGGGATGCAGCTTTGGCCAAATTAGGACCGTATACTCGCCAAAGCCAGTGCTCACAATGTGTCACATATACCCAGATGCAATTACAGGCCTCCATCTCTCCTCTATATCAAACCAGAAAGACAGAATTGTGCAGAATTAAAATCAAACTTGTATCTTTGAAAGTTTGCTCCAGTGAAGCCTCCTTTTGGCTGGCAATAAAAATTTCACACCTATTACGGCAATATGTCTGTGCACCATTCGGTTCTGTCATTGTAATGCGACTGGGGACATTCAAATGGATTTATAAGAGAGCGCGAGCAAGATAAAGTTCTCCAGGGAAGTCAAACTACAGCCCTGTCATGGGTTTGTGAATTTCACAGTTTAGTGCTAATAGACAGATTATGAAAAGAAACTAACCATGTCCACAAATCCCTTTACTTTTTCTCTGCTCTATGCTGGCAGTTTCTAAAACTGTATATTAATTCTTGTTTGTTGTCAGACTCTTTTCTACATAGTTAGTAACCTATCACTGATCTCTGTACATTTGCATTATTTATACATGACCGTCATTATGCATGCATTAAAGTACATTAAGTAAATGCACTTTAGCGTTAAATAAATTTAGTTGCAGTGCCGTTTAAACAGCTTCATGCCAAATCTAAGCTCATAATCTTGCTCTCTCTCACGGGCGAGAAACAGACCGATAACCATCTCATCTCCTGACGGACTTTCCATCAGATGTTCACAGGAGATGATAGCTAATGCTCAGGCCCCGCGCGCTCCATCTAACCGAATATCAAACAGGTCTGCAGACTTTTAGGATGACTAAGTTCATCTATGTGTGCTATTAGAGGCGTTTGCAGGAAAATTGAGTGTGACCCTCGCCGAGCGCGTCTTCCTACAGTATGGCGACTGGAGCATTGAGGTGAAAAAAATAAATGAGTTCATTTAGACAGCTCCATCAAAACAAGGGGGAACAAGAGACATGCCAGCACCTAACAGAGAACTCCATTTGGGTTAGAAAGAAGGGCCAATCGGGTCCTTCATTCATTTCCATTTCATCAACCCAATATAGCGCTCAATCTTCTCTATCAAAAGCAGGCCGGAAATGGAGAGAATATGTGTTTCTGCATGTTTAAGGTCCAGGATGGCACCGGCACAGAGATCTCCATATAAATGTACTGTAGGCGGGCAGGGCGCGCAAAAGACTTGGATAGACCGGTGAATGATAAGAATTTAGTGGACCCTGCAGAAGCCCTCTGTGGTTTTTCCGCTACATATCAAAAAGGGCATTAGATTCTGGCATGCTTGAGAAGTTTGGCTTGGCAGGGTTCCAGGTCGTAATAGCTGAGGATATGTAGGTTCTGAATAAGGTGCACTTGTGCCTCCAGTAGAACAGGGGGGAATAGCGGTTTGCGCTGGCAGGGCGCCTGACCACAGACGCTGCAATTGTCCCCCTCGCCACCCCTCCACCATATACTTTACGTTTGTTTCTTTCACGTGGGCTGTGTTAAGCGCAAGCACGAATGTAACAGCAAAGATCATTCGCTAGATGGTAAAGTCGAACTCGGATGAGAGATAAATGCCGAAAGTATGAAGGGGGGCAATGAAATGCTTGTTAGCCCTGGGCTTCTGCGATTTTTTTATTAACATCATTGTCTAATATTTTCCTATCCTTAACCTATTCTTTTTTGCTTTTTCTTCTCCAAACCCAGTGCAACTGTCACATTTTAAATTGCACTGAATGTTTCTGCTAATTTTAATTGGTTCGGTAGGATTCATTTCCATTGGGGATTAGTGCAAGCTGTTTGAGTTGGGTGGTGCTTGAGTTAGTACTGTGTAGATCTTGACTACAGGTCAACTTTCAGTGTCTATAGTAGAGCAGGAAGGTAGATTTGGCAGGGCACAAGGCATGAAACATATCCCCATGGTCCATCTGCCTATTTCAGTTTCATTAGGGCACTTTATAAAACAGTAATTATGATAATTGCAACGTATTCATATAACATTGAATTTTTACATCATGTGCACCCTTTTCTACGTTAGATGTTGTTTAATTCGCACTTGAAACATCTCTGTGGTTGTGTAGCGGCAGAATAGTTCATTAATACATGTTTTACATTATAACAAAGACCTCAAAATAAATGTGACCAATACTAATGGTGTTATGCAGTGGTATGATATTGCTACCCAGTCTCACAAGGTTTCGTGATGTAGGCACGTACATTTTTTATTTTCGTGATATTATCACGAATTTCCGCGTTTTCGTGTGATTATCACGTATTGGTTACTCAACTGTTTTGTCTTATTTTTTACCATTGTTGCTTCGGTTTAGGGTTAGATTTGGTCCTTGAATTAGAATATCACTTTATGTATTGGTTTAAACTATTTCTATAGATTTTTTTTTTATATATGTCGCCTGGCGTTAGGGTTAGAGTTGGGTTTGGGTAGGGATGTCATTTTATGTAAAATCTGAACCGAAGTGACAATGGTAAGAAAATAGGACAAAACAATTGAGTAACCAATACGTGATAATCGCACGAAAACAGGAATTCGTTATACGGTCACGAAAAATGCGGAAATTTGTGATAATATCACGAAAAAAGAATCAAAAATTTACATGATTATATAATGAGATTTCGTGAGACTGGGCTGAAAATGCATAAAATTATGTAAATAATTACTTATTTGAGGTAGAAAAAAACTTTTCTGACCAAATTCAAAAACAATTGGCACTGACGAAATCACATGAAAACAGGAATTCGTTATACGGTCACGAAAAAACGCGGAAATTCGTGATAATATCACGAATAAAGAATCAAAAATTTACTTGACAAAATTTCGTGAGGCTGGGCTGGATATGCATAAAATTATGTAAATAATTACTTATTTGAGGTAGAAAAAAACTATTCTGACCAAATTAAAAAACAGAGAAACTGAGGAAATCACATGAAAACAGGAATTCGTTATACGGCCAAGAAAAAAACGCGGAAATTCGTGATAATATCATGAAGAAATAATCAAAAATGTATGTAACTATATAAAGAAATATCATGAGACTGGGCTGGATATGCATAAAATTATGTAAATAATTATTTATTTGAGGTAGAAAAAACCTTTTTCTGACCAAATTCAAAAACAATTGGCACTGACGAAATCACATGAAAACAGGAATTCGTTATATGGTCACAAAAAAACGCGGAAATTCGTGATAATATCATGAAGAAATAATCAAAAATGTATGTAACTATATAAACAAATATCATGAGACTGGGTTTGATATGCATAAAATTATGTAAATAATTATTTATTTGAGGTAGAAAAAACCTTTTCTGACCAAATTTTAAAAACAATTGGCACTGATGAAATCACAGGAAAACAGGAATTCGTTATACGGCCATGAAAAAAACATGGAAATTTGTGATAATATCATGAAAAAAGAATCAAAAATTTACTTGACTATATAACAAAATTTCGTGAGACTGGGCTGGATATGCATAACATTATGTAAATAATTACTTATTTGAGGTAGAAAAAACTTTTTCTGACCAAATTCAAAAACAATTGGCACTGACGAAATCACATAAAAACAGGAATTCATTATACGGCCACGAAAAAACGCAGAAATTCGTGATAATATCATGAAAAAGAATCAAAAATGTATGCGACTATATTAAGAAATTTCGTAAGACTGGGCTGGATATGCATAAAATTATGTAAATAATTACTTATTTGAGGTAGAAAAAACCTTTTCTGACCAAATTCAAAAACAATTGGCACTGACGAAATCACACAATTGGCACTGACGAAATCACATGAAAACAGGAATTCGTTATACGGCCACAAAAAAACGTGGAAATTCATGATAATATCACGAA
This sequence comes from Paramisgurnus dabryanus, assembly GCF_030506205.2. Taxonomy (NCBI): domain Eukaryota; kingdom Metazoa; phylum Chordata; class Actinopteri; order Cypriniformes; family Cobitidae; genus Paramisgurnus; species Paramisgurnus dabryanus. Next base: position 21,429,865 of record NC_133358.1, on the reverse strand, counting down.
AGAAGAATAAAAAATATAAGTGACAAAATTTCGTGAGACTAGGCCTGATATGCATAAAATTATGTAAATAATTACTTATTTGAGGTAGAAAAAACCTTTTCTGACCAAATTCAAAAACAATTGGCACTGACGAAATCACACAATTGGCACTGACGAAATCACATGAAAACAGGAATTCGTTATACGGCCACAAAAAAACGTGGAAATTCATGATAATATCACGAAAGAAGAATAAAAAATATAAGTGACAAAATTTCGTGAGACTAGGCCTGATATGCATAAAATTATGTAAATAATTACTTATTTGAGGTAGAAAAAACCTTTTCTGACCAAATTCAAAAACAATTGGCACTGACGAAATTACATAAAAACAGGAATTCATTATACCGCCACGAAAAAACGCAGAAATTCGTGATAATATCATGAAAAAAGAATCAAAAATTCACGTGACTATATAATGAAATTTCATGAGACTGGGCTGGATATGCATAAAATTATGTAAATAATCACTTATTTGAGGTAGAAAAAACCTTTTCTGACCAAAATAAAAAAACAAGTGGCACTGACGTGGTTGTCGACACTTGGTCACTTTGGCTTTTGTATACTAAGATAAATCATCACAATATTGTACTATAGACAAGTGCGTTCTCGAGTAAAAAATACTCACGCCTGAAGTAATTTCCTGTTCGCTTTATCATTTTTCTATGAAGAGCACACCGATGGGTGAGGGTTGAATTCATAACGTTCTCAGTCAGCCCCCTCGCAGACCGTCTGTCGCGTGTCATTATCTCGATTTGGACATTTCACTTCATTTTCACAAATGGCCTCCATCGCTGCTCGCTTGGGGTGCAGGGAAGAGGCGTCCATTTTAGAATTTGACCAAACTGAATCATATTATGCTGAATATTTTGTCTAGTAAAAGGGTTTTTGTTTGAGGTCCTGACGTTTTTACCCAAATGTTCTGTGGACAGTTTAAGGTGATGTGTTTTCACTTGATAGCTCAGCATCAGATAAGCATGGGCTTGGGTTTGATGTGATGTGGAAACTGTAAGGAGTTGATGTTGAATTTGCTACAAATATCCTAATCTGACATCATGTTTATTGCAGGTTAATGTATAAATGATTTGCATGTTAGGTTGTATTATCTTACTGTAACAATGGACTGTTCATGTCAAAACCCTAACATGAAGTACATGTTTCTCTGACATTGTTTCTCACTCTCTCTCTCTCTCTCTCTCTCTCTCTCTCTCATCTGCTGCCCTCTATTGGTTATTGACATTTAAAAACCTAAGCACAAAGACCTCTGCATGAGTTTAGTATGAAGAACAATTTTTTTCCTTGAATGAAACACATTCTGTATCTCAGATTAAATGTAATTTTTTTTGTTTATTACTTTATTACCGTCTAGATTGATTTTTCTGTATGAGAAATGGCAAACATTAAACATCCTGATAAAAAGCGCATTACTGTAAATAGATTAAACATGAGGCATGATGTTTGCTCACCAGAATGTCTTGATAAAAGGTATGACAGCAGTCTTATTATTGCATGAGCGAAGGGATAATAGTCTGAGTTAAAATTATTCTCAACCCCTGTCTGACATATGACCACGACTCGCTGTAACAGTTCACGGTTTCATTACAGTATGCATTGTTTATTCATGAAACATAATGTGTTATTGCATTTAGCGTTTCACAGATGCAAATCACTTGTAATCATTTACATCAAAAATGGTCATTGTGTGAAACGGTGACGTGTGTCGAGTGCCGCGTTTGGGGAACGAGAGTGTTTATAATTATATCCCATTTTGATTCAGACTGTGAACTAAAATAATCATTGCGGGTATGGTGATTTAAGCTTCATGGATGTGTTTATCTCAGCTTGAATATTAATTAAAGACATTATTTCCCGCTACTTTTTATCTCTAATGTTGTAGGGAGACGTTGGGAGTCTGCTATAGAAAACGTGCTGTACTTCATTAGTTTGTGGTGCAAACTATAATATTGCAATTATGCTTCTTTATCAGAATATGGCTTTCATGAATTGAACTCTAAGTGTGAAAACATTTTAAATTGTGATAATATTCAATTAAACAGGATTGCGTTTTTATACTCCATTAGTCGTATGTGGCATAAAAGTCCTTGAAGAGTAAATGGATTATTTTTGGTAAATGCAATGTACTGTGTGCTTAAAACTGATATAAAATAAAAATAAAATTTATTTTATACAGACATAAATGTATTTGCTTTACAGGCGTATAAGTGATGACATTTGCTATCATTGACGTGTGGTGTTGAAAGTGAACTATAAATACATTTCATAAGCCGCATGGCTTAAAGTAGCAATATAGTCACAGCCGAGCAGAAATGATCACACTAAGATACAAATTATACCAACAAAAGCAAAAGTTTACAGGATTCAATTTGTTTCTATTTGGGAGCGCTGTGTAAACACAGCAAGTGCACTAAATTTGAAGTAAAGACTAACATATGCTTGTGCGAACCAAGATAGATCAGCCTTTAACTTGCATTAAAGCCATTTCTAATGTCAGAGCCTGTTTGATTACACGTTGCAGGCAGGTAAATATACCTGCGACGACGGGTTGAATACCAAGAGCTCTTAAAGAAAAAATGGTTGCCTTAAATAGCATCCGTTATCCAGATCCGTCACGACTTCGTCGCAACAAACACGCTCATATTTTGAAATATTCCAACGTTGTGTCCTGCATAATTATCAACCTAAATGTGCTCTCAGCTCATAATCAGCTGTTTCAGACTGAGTTTTCCTGGAAAATTGCAGTACAGCTGACTGACACATATTGAGAAATTATTTCATATACTGGCAATTTCCTGCCAATGTCAGACATTCTTTACTTTAATGTGACTGCCATTGCTCTTAATAAAATGTTCTCCCTCGTATACATTGCCGCTACGACCCAAAGTACCCGTGGTTTGCTCAATACCCTCTTTAAATATTTACCTCTGCTGAATGACAATGGGAGTTGAGGAAAATAAGCTCCAAATTGTGAGTCCCTCTCTGGTGCTTATGGTCTTAAGCAGTCGTGTGGAGAGCTTAGAGACACTGCGCACCAGAAAATGGAATTTCCTATCAGTTGATCAAAATGCAGCAATGGTCGTCGTGTGTCTATAATTCACAGAGCCGCACGGCAGGATTGTTTAGGGAATCCTAAATTAAGACAGAGATAGAGATGCTGTCTGGAAAGCAATTCCCACATTGAACGTCCATCGGAGAGGGCGGATGGACAGCTGGCGAAATTCTAAGCGCGTCGTCTTTTGGGCGGCACGTGGCACATCAGAGGAAGATAATGAAAGACAAATCAACATGCACACCTCTCCATAAGAGCCACGTGGAACAACTAAACAAAAATTAGAGTCGCCTTGCCGGTAACGGGTAACAACTGAAATAAATCAAAGACATTTCCTCGCTCGTTTAGATCAATTGTTACTGCAGTCATCACAGTTAATGTTTCCCAGTAGATCATTTAAATGAGTCGAGGCGTTTAAGACTTCTGCTGAATTCTAATCTACTATTCATTTGTCCACAGGTTGGGGAAGAAACACAAACTACTGCATGTGTTGCTTGTCTAATAGCCACCGATTGCACTTAAAAACTTCGATTTGCTTGCATGGGTTGCAATTAGTCTCGTTATTAAGCAGTTGGAGCAGTCGTTTGACATACTTTGGGGTGCGTTTGCAACGTACGTAGGTAAATACTCTAGCTCTCACCTTTTAAAAATTTCCTATATGTACCATTAGATATTTATACAATTGGTTCCAATATGTACCTCTGAGGTACCAACAAAAATCTTTATTCTATTTTGTATCTTAAACCACAAAACCACAAAAAATTGATAACGGTCTAAAAGGGACACTCCACTTTTTTTGAAAATATGCTTATTTTCCAGCTCCCCTAGAGTTAAACATTTGATTTTTACCGTTTTGGAATCCACTCAGCTGATCTCCGGGTCTGGCGGTACCACTTTTAGCATAGCTTAGCACAATCCATTAAATCTGATTAGACCATTAGTATCACGCTCAAAAATAACCAAAGAGTTTTGATATTTTTTTTACACTTTGACTTAAAAGTTGCGATTTTCTAGGCAGATATGGCTTGGAACTATACTCTCATTCTGGCGTAATAATCAAGGACTTTGCTGCTGTAACATGGCTGCAGCAGGCGTAGTGATATTACGCACTTCCCGAAAATAGTCCCCTGCCATTGAAAGTTACTAAAGGGACTATTTTCGGCTACTGCATAATATCATTTCTGCGATTGTGGCTCTTCATCGGTGGACCTATGTCGTACAGTGAGAGAGGATCAAAGACGGCCATTTTCCTGGTCTTGCATCCAAAGATACGATAGTTTTCTGACAGTGTCAGAAATTCAGCATGAACAACGCATGCTGTTTACGTTGCGCTAACGTATACGCAGCCGCCGAAGCTTCCGTGTCATCATTGTACAGTCTACGCACCTGTCGTACCCGAGTTTAAACGATCCATGTCGCACAGTGTAATAAGGTAAAGATCTTATAGGAGTACAAAAATCCTGCAGTGTATTCCGGGCTTAAAGGGGACATTTCACAAGACTTTTTTAAGATGTAAAATAAATATTTGGTGTCCCCAGAGTGCGTATGTGAAGTTTTAGCTCAAAATACCACATAGATAATTTATTATACCATGATTAAATTGCCACTTTGTAGGTGTGAGCAAAAAGTGGGTGTGTCCTTTAAAATGCAAATGAGTTGATCTCTTCACTAAATGGAATTCCGTGGTTGGATGGAGTGCAGATTAAGAGGCGGTATTGTCCTCTTCTGACATCACAAGGGGAGCCACATTTCAATGACCTATTTTTTCACATGCTTGCAGAGACTGGTTTACCAAAACTAAGTTACAGAGTTGTTCTCTTTCACATTTTCTAGATGAATAAAAGCATTTTGTTCCCAATTATTGCACTTAAACATGGAAACAGTCAGATTTGATATGTCCTCTTTAAAAAGGCCCTATGTACCATATGGATACATTTTGTATACCTCTGAGGTACTAAACTCTTTAGTTGCAATGGTACACATTTTGGAAGGGTATAGCCCCAGTGACAGCTGGGGTACATATTTTGTCCATTTTTACTGACAGTGTAATTTGCATTCTCCTCCTTACAACCATGCTTGCATGCTAAATAGTTTATAGCTTCAGGTTTAAAATCTTCTTCACTATGAATCGTGCCACTTACAGCCCACCATTATTTGAATCAGTTGTTAATCTGTCCTCTAGACCTTCAGGGCATTTAGGGAAATCTGAACATCACCCAACACAGATTTACCCAGAAATGTGAAAGCGACTTACGACAGTTTGATCCAGTCCTATTTTACAATTTTTGCATATTTACCAAGTTTTTGAGAAGCTGAGCTATTTTCAGCAGGGATAATGGATGCCGCTCTGCCGTGCAGAGTTTTAATGACTTTCCTACACATTAAAATAATCTGTCATTTCAATTAAAGCCCCGTCAGCCGCGTGATGTCTCCCCGCACCTCACATATCGTGTCAGCGCACTTCTTTCCCCTCCGGAGGGAGTTCACTCAAAGCCCCTCCCCAAAAAACAAAACTGAGTTTAAAGGGAAATTGTTTGACAGGAGCTTAAAAGCAAGTCAGGAATAACTTATCAGGTGAAGGCACTTGCTCAGATTAAAAGGTCACTTTATTAAGATCAAATTCCCTTACCTTTAAAAGATAAAGTGGGGGAGAGAGCGAGGGAGAGTGGAGAAGTTTAACTTTGACGCTGTTATATATGAATTTGCTCTTACCAAATTTACAGACCAAAAAGCCCCAGACAGGACTATCTTACCACTTAGATAAACAAGTAACATCAGAATTTAACCCGCATATGATCTGATCTTCTCGAGTGCCTCTTTCAAACAAGTATGGAAAGATGAATGTATAGATTATTAAGATAATGGAAGATGAGGGCTTTTCACGACTGGATTCACAACTTGGTTACTGTTTTGTTTACTGTAGAGCTCTTGACCCACTTTCAGTTCATCATTTATTTGATCTGATTAGCGTCATAGCCGTGTTCTTAAAGAAACAACAGAGCTTTTGCCATCTATTGACCTGAAAGCAGTCCTAGAAGAAGGACCTAATGTACGCTGTTATGATTCCGAATTATAAACTGACCCATTGCCATTTAAACTGTACTTTGCCTTGGTTTTCATCCTCTCTGTTTTAGTGCATTGGTGAGTTTATGATGTCTCAAATCTGAATTTGTATCATCCAAATAAGAGCCAGCTGAAATCTGCTTCACATTAGCTGCCTCTGGGCTTCTAGAGTATTGAGAACACCTTACCTCCCTCCGTGTACAGCATATATTAGTCTGTATGCTGGTTTTATGGACACGGTGGCTCTTTCAGAAATCACATTCAGTCATATTAAATGTATATGCAAGTAAACAATATATACCATTAAATGATATTAATGTTACATTTAGCATTACAAACTGTATTTAAAATGTTTCCTTCCCAAAGAAGGGGAGAGCGAGGTAAGTTGTCACATGAGTAAGTTGTCACACTGTCCAACTCCGACACTAGATGCACTATCTCAAAAATCAATAGCCACTTTGTGTGACAAATTTTTCTATTCATGAATATCAGCTGACGTCACTCCCATCTCAAACTTGTCTTCCGCCATTTTGAGTAGCTGAAGTGGTCGCAAAAGAACTAGAATCTATGCCTTCAAAATGTTGTGAGCATCAATAGCGCTATTTTTACAATACTAAGAAGGCTCAACACAACATGATACTTTGCTCGAGGACTCACCTGTGTCTCTACATGTGAACTCAAGCATTGAGAACATTGTTTGTGTACACAGAGTTTACTAAAAAGAAGGTTTTGAACAATTGACTTTGGCTGTTTTGGTGTCCGCTCGCCGCCATCTTGCAAGTCAAGATATATCGATCTCTGAATGCAACGTAAGGAGGGATGAGAGTAAAGATGGATAGCTCCTAAAGCATAGTTTCATATAAATGCACATTTTGTCGCAAGTGAAAAACAATATTGACCTTCTAATTGAAAACTAAGATTTATTAATTCGCATTCTGAGATCGTTTGTTTATGTCTGACAAAGATGGCGAGCGGACACCATAACAGCCAAAGTCAGTTGTACAAAACTTTCTTTTTATTAAACTCTGTGTACACAAACAATGTTCTCAATGCTAGCCTTCATGTGTAGAGATCTAGTTGATACTTCGAGCTAAGTTTCTTGTTGTGTCGCGCCTTCTTATTGTTGTAAAAATAATGGTAGTTTGGTAGCAGCGGACAGCGGCTGGTAGAACACATCAGGGATCGAGTAGGCATCACACCCTAACCAAGATATATTTTTTTAAAGTAGCGTTTCTTTTCATGACAGTCGAGGTGCTAAATGTTGTCTTTCGTAGCGATTAACTGTATCCGTATGAATCATAGACAGTAAAATATAAGAAATCCATAAATCGTAGCAAGCTAGCTTATGCTTGTCAGTAGCCTACTGGTACTCGGTAGGTACACAAGATGGTGGCAGTAAGCTGTAAAAAGAGCAGATGACGTAAAAGGTCACATGACTGATATTCATGAATAGTCAACTTCATGTTCACATGTGGTCAAGATCGCTCTAATCTGTTCATGAGATAAGATATGAAAATGTAATGAATACAACAAATGTGCCCAAGACTTCCTTCCTTAATTTGGTATGGGATTTATACCATAGCGATGTATGGTGCTCAAAAATGTTAGACAGTGTGAAAAGTGTGACAACTTACCCCCATCCCCCCCAACAGTTTATATTTGTACCTCTGAGGTACCAAAGAGTGCATATTTATATGTCAAATGTACATATTTGGTACTAATGCACTTTTTATCTGTACCTAAATGGTGCATAAAGGGTACTGCCGCAGTGACAGCTTGGGTGCCATCTTTTCTGGTTGTATATATGTGAGTTTTTTCTGTACTTTTTACTGGCGGGCAAAAGAAAAGAACAGATATAATGAAATGTAAATTGTTCACTGAGTTTCTTTGCTACAAAGGCGAAAAAACTAAAACAAAAACAAGAAGCCAAGATATTCAGAAAGCTCTTATATGTTTATTACTGCATTCACACTGTTTCTCTAATATAGAAACCACTGATATAAAGAGGATTAGAGGAGCCTATATATCAATAAGACACTTTGGCTGGAATAATTGCATTAGTATTTACTTTTCTTCACTTCATCTCAGCCCTCGCCTGCAACCATATATCACTGCCTGAGAGACATAGAAGAAGAGAAAGAAAGAAAATTCCATTCATTCAACGCAATCCAGCATAAAGGATTGATAGCAGGATAGAAGTGTAAAGAATGAGAAACAGCCAAGGAATTTTCTCGGTAAAGGTTTACGAGCGCTCGGTGAGCTTACACGGAACTGAACACTTCTGTTGCGCGTTGCGAGTTAAATAACCCAAGCAAAATGAAAATCCTAATGGCAGTTTGATGCATTCTGGTTGGGGGTTTTCCATTAAGAGAACAGGTGATATGTTTGTATTATTTGTCAACAGTGTAAAGGAAATGAGCAAAATACTGACATTTTTATTATGACTGTGCTTAAACCGTCTTCTGTGGGAGGATATCAGGGGGACTATGAATTTAAAGTGTTTCCTTTATAATTGAAGCATGTTGCCTTCTTCACTTCGATTGTGTTACCTGTTGTGTGAAAAACTACTGGTTTAAATCAAGGCCTTAAACAGAGCTCATACAACTAACATAGCACCTTGGTTTTGTCTTAAAAAACATTAAAGAGATGAAAATGAAAATTCTGTCATCATTTACTCAACCTCAAGTTGTTCTAAACCCGTATGAGTTTCTTTATTCTACTGAACACAAAAGAAGATATGAAGAGTTTGGTTCCATAACGAAATAACAAAATTTTTTGTCAAAACATGTTATTATTATGTTATCATGTTTTTATTGTGTTTTATTGTGCTACTTAGCTTTATTTTTTAGTTATGAAGGCTTAATTCAAAACAAACCACCTGCAATTTGATTGATATTAATTGGAATCCACAATAAAAAATGAGTTTTGATCTCGTTTTGGAAACAAAATCTTCAAATTTTGATAAATCATGGTAAGCGATGGGTAACGTCAACTTTGCACTTACAATTTATTAAAATATCTTATTTTGTGTTTAATAGTGTTGTAGTCAAGACCACCTAAACCAAGACCAAGTCATGACCAAGACCAAGACAGTCCTAGACCGAGACAAGACCAAGACATTAAAGGGTCAAGACCGAGTCGAGACCAAGACAGGCCGAGACCAAGTCAAGACCAAGACCATTGCAAGTCAGAGACGAGACTGAGTAAAAATGCGGTGGATTCCAAGACGAGACCAAAACCTTTAAAAAGTGGTCTTGAGACCGAGACCGCTCTCGAGAGCTACAACACTAGTGTTTAACACAACAAAGAAACTCATACACTTTTAGAACAACATGAGATTCAGTAAATGCTTATTTTGGGGTGAACTATCCCTTTAAAATATTACCATGAACTCAGGCTTAAAAAAATTATTAAATGTTTGTTTTTTAAACGATCAGTAATTTTCAGCATAAAACACAGTGTGGACAACATAAACCCAGCCCAGTCTCACAAAATTTCGTTATATAGTCATGTAAATTTTGATGATTCTCATGACTCTCTCTTGATATTGATATTATCACGAATTTCTGCATTTTATCGTGACCGTATAACGAATTCCTGTTTTCGTGTGATTGTCGCTTTGGTTTAGGGTTAGATTTACATAAAATGATATCCCTACCCAAACCCAACTCTAACCCTAACGGCAGGCGACATATAAAATAAATCAGAAAAAAATAGTATAAACCAATACATTAAGTGACATTCTAATGCAAGAACCAAATCTAACCCTAAACCGAAGCGACAATGGTTTGAAAATAGGAAAAAGCAGTTGAGTAACCATTATGTGATAATACCTCGAAAAAAGGAATTCGTTATACAATCACGAAAAAACCGCGGAAATTCGTGATAATATCACGAAAAAAAGAATCAAAAATTTACGTGACTATATCACAAAACCTTGTGAGACTGAGTAGCACAAACCACATACATTTCCAAGGCATGAATCCATATTTAACAAAGTTTGCGTTGTATTGTATTGTTATGTTTATGGTTTTCAAGGATAAATGATATCACGCCACCAACATGATCTCACGGCAAGTCGTGTGTTATAGTCACAAAAAATTTTATTAATTTATTCCTGTCCATGGCAATTCAGCTTTTTTTCGTGCCTTGAGCACAATGTCTTTTTCGTATCACTCAGCACGAATTTCTATAAATAGTTTTTCGTGTCCGTGGCACGACTTTCTCTTTTGTGTCATTTTATGTATTGTTTTCTTATTTTTTCCTCTCTTTTTAAATCGTCTTTGGGGTTAGATTTGGGGTTGGGGTTAGGATGTACTTTTACGTATGGTTTCTACATGTTTTTCTTCCGCTTTTAAAACTATTCTCACCTGGAGTTGGGGTTTGGATTAGTAATAGGATATCTAAAAATGTAACAAAAAGTGATCTAACCCCAAGTGAAAATGGTAAGAAAAAAGGAAAAATCAATGAGAAAACAATACATAAAATGACACGAAAAAGACATTTGTGCTCAAGGCACGAAAAAAGCTGAATTTCTTGCCATGGACAGAAATAAATTCATAATTTTGTTTCTGACTATAACACAACTTTCCGTGAGAACAGTCTGCATGCAACCTATGCATGTTTACATTTGTCTAATTTTGCAACCCATAGATCAATATTCAAGTTTTGATATCAACAACAAAAAATATAAGATGTGGTTTTTATAGCGTATTTGTCAGGGACGTGCACAGGGGGGTTGCTCAGGTTGCCCGGGCAACTGCCCACATGCCCTTTTCGACTCAAGTTGCCCTTCCGAGGTGGAAAAAAATAAATTGTACTTTTACTTCGTTTACACTATGCAGCGTTACTTCGTTACTGTATTTTAATTAATTACGAAATTTGTATTTTATTTTTAAATTGCTATCTTGTGTTTCTGGCGCATTCGCGAATTAATGACTCGTTTCTGTCGATTCCTTACAAAGTGTTGCAAATAAATGAGTCTTTTGAGTCGATTCTTTACAAAGCGAATGGGCCAAACGTTTTAAATTGGTTCGCGAATCAGTTTGAATGAATTGTTCAGATCGCTGCAAAAACGGAATCGTCCGAAGCTGTTTTACTCGTAACCTATGTAGAAACACGCAGAATATAACCAGTGTTGGGTGACGTGGAAATGAATTTACCAATCTTTTAACAAAAAGCAAAACTTCACACATGTACCCACCAACACGCGACCTGTTCGTCGTCAGACACAGTTAAACGCGTGCAACCCTCAGAAGCATTGTAGCACAGATTGAAGAAAATACATCGATGATTGACGTCTGATGATTGTCTGTACTGTATGATGTAAGTGATTCTCACAAAACACACGTGACATGACAACGTAAGAAAACATGAGTTTTGTCTAAAATCATTTTTATGTAAGTGTAAACTGTCAATGTCCATAGACCATCTTAGGAGATTTTAACTTTATACATAGTGAATGCAAAACTGTTGTCAGTTTACTTGTCTGATATTTCAGCTATAAGCTACATCAACATTGAGACTAGAGTTCATTTGTTAATTTGTAATGGTTGTCTATTCTGTGTTTGTATTCTTTTTTTCTGTACTGTTTGTGTATGTTGCAGTTTTACACATACTGTACCCTTCATAAGTATTCTTCTGTTTGTTGTGGAGTCAAGAAATGTCTAAACATTACAGTTTTTTTTCGATTGCTAAACGCCAGTGGGCACAACTGGAGTCACATGTGCAAAACTCTAACTACAGTCTGCACAGCAGCAGTTCATGTGGACCAAACTCTAGTTCGTTTTTCATTGCTTGAACACAGTTTTCAAAACTTTACACACTTATTCCATGACTTTAACCACAACCTGCACAACACTGTGGATTTACAGCACTTTGTTCAAATGCTAACACACTGCTGTCAAAACTGTAAATCACACATTCAAAACACAATTGATTTCAGCCTTGTGCCTTTCAAACACTGCTGATTGCAATTTCATATAAATATAAATTCCAATTTCATATATATATTTCATTTATATATAATATTACCTTTCATGTACTTTAAGTTTCTACCTTTTTTCTCATTACTGTAATTCCGTAAATTACTACAGACAACTGAAGCAAACTGCTAATTTTCATTTACCCTAAAAAAATATGATGTTCTAAAAAAAATATTGTGATAAATCAATAAATAAATCATTCTTTAAAGAAAACATTACTTGGTGTGACATCACTGAAATTGTTAAAACTGTAAAGATATAAAGTTAGTATTTTGTGTATTGGTGTTTGATGTTAGTGTTTTTCCTCTCAGTGTGTTGTGAGTGACAGTGTGTGTTATCTCAGTGAGGGTTGTGTTTAGTGTTTGGCTGCACGGAGCTGTTTTGAGCCATATGTTAAGAGTTGTGCTCAGGTGACTTTTGGTAGTGCAGACTGTAGTTAGAGTTTTGCACATGTAGCTCCAGTTGTGCCCACTGTCGTTTAGCAATCGAAAAAAACTGTAAAAGATGAACATGAGACAAAAGTACAGAATCTTTCACATTATTTTTTTAATGGTCACTGAGCTGTGTCCTGATTGTTTACACATGAAAAGCATTAAATGTGTATGATCAGTTTGATTCACTTATGTGCATTTGTGTACAACACACATAAGTCAGCATTTAATGCTGTTGTTCTTTGTTGTTAAAGCATGTATGTGTTGAAACTTAAACAAAGGTTAATAAAATGTGACATTCTAAACTTCTGACATACTGATATTTATCTTATCAATTTCTGGTCTCCACAGCAAACAGAAAAATCTTGTCTTTACAGTTCTGATACTTATGGAGGGCACTGTATTGTGTGTGTGTGTGTGTGTGTGTGTGTGTGTGTGTGTGTGTGTGTGTGTGTGTGTGTGTGTGTGTGTGTGTGTGTGTGTGTGTGTGTGTGTGTGTGTGTGTGTGTGTGTGTGTGTGTGTGTGTGTGTGTGTGTGTGTGTTTGCACGTGTATATCTAGATGTATTTTTTCATGAGTAACTAGTAAGTCGCTACTTGAGTATTATTTTCATTGCATACTTTTTACTTCTACTTGAGTAATTATTTATTTAGTTACTTGTACTTTTACTTGAGTAAAGTTTTTGGCTACTCTTTCAACCTCTGTTAAAATCTTCATGAATCTAGGCTGAGGTTGCCACGTTTAAGCCTAAATAATCAGACAGATAGCAGCTAGCTATCATAGCTTGCAGACAAGCAGCCTAGGCTACAATTTTTTTGGTAGGCATTAGGCAAACATGTTTGCTGATTTTAATAAAGACCCTGTTATTCTCAGTCCTTCATATAGGCCGTGAGTTTTTTTAACAAAATGTTTGGGGGGGTGCCCTTTATTTAGGTCAGAGCAACTGCCCCTAAAAATTCCTGTGCACGTCCCTGGTATTTGTATTCTTAGCTATATATGTATGTTTGGTTTGGTTAGTTTTTTACTACAGTGTGCATTTGTTTATCGTCGTTTCCCATACTGCAACAGAATAGAAGGATAGAAACCAGTTTTTGGGTCGTGGCCACAACAGCCATTTGCATATAATGGGTTATACTTTCAAAGTGTAATTTTAGCCTTAAATTGTAAATGTAATTGCATAACCAAATGCAATATTCACAGTCTCTGGTGATGTATGTGATCATTTAAATGCTATGTAAAATGGATATCATTGTACAATATGAAGGCAATGTGATTATGCCAGTAATCATTTCGAGTGTCTAACTTCACCTGCTTTGTTTCATTGCTCCATTCTATTTATAATACACCGGGTGCTTACTGTAACTCGTTCCTTTCCATTTCCTGTTTCTCCTCAAACCCCTGACAGCTTTTCACGTGTCAGTTGTGTTTTCCTTTCCCAGTCAACCTTAACAATGAACGCATTAAGTTTTCAGCCTTTAATCGGCTTTACCGTAAGCAGATGTATCGGCGTACATTTGCCACACTTAACGTATTTAAATTTGGCAGGTAACTGCATCCTGCCTGACATATTATGTTTTTATACCTGTTAAAAACACTCTGAAGCCCGGATTTCTCCCACTATGGGATAGGAGGTCTGATACTTCAAAGTAATGCCTGCTTAGCAACATTAACAGGTGTAAACAGTGAGTCTGAAGCAGCTAAGCTTGGCATGACGCTTAGGTAAATTCCACTTCATTTAAAAGCCTTCAGCTTTTCTCAGTAGAGGCCAGCCATCACATGCACCTTCAATCCCCCCTTTCTCTCTCTCTCTCTCTCTCTCCCTCTGCTTCTGACCAGAGTTATCACATTTCCACTGGGAATGCTGTGTGCATGATTGCAGACCTGCCTTGTCAAAAATCTGCCCAATGTTTCTATATTTCTTTGTGAGACAACCTACTGCTGAATAATGCATGAGACCTACTCTCATTACATTTCTCTCTCTCTCTCCTGTTGGTTGAGCTAGCAGAAGCGACAGCACAGGTAGAGATGGTCACCCCCTTCCCAGCAGTCCCTTCTTTTTCTCTCATCAACTCCGCTGCCCACTGCTGACAAAATGGGCTTATTTGACTCCTCACCCCGTGGCACAGATGAATAATTCACCTCGCCGCTGCACTGCTGGGGAGGCGCAGGCAAGTTTGCATTTGACAGAGCGTGGACAGTGGATTATGGGATTGTGCATCAGCGCTCCACTCCCAGGCTGTCCAGGAGAGAGGACTTTAAACTGAGGCTGGCCTGTTGAAGCTTGGATTTGGCAAGGATCCTGCAGGTACAACAGCAAGGATTTCTCCTACCACGTGCTTGGGAAAAGCAGATCAATGCTTTAATAGTCGGACAATGCTTAGATGTTCCTTTAGATTTGGTTATATTAAAGGCCTTTCGAATGATCCTCTAAGTCTAATACAGGGGTCTCCAACGTGGTGCCCGCCAAAGCACATTCTCAGTTGTAATATTTATTTATTATACATTTTTTATATCAGCTTGGCTTTGTTTACGTATGCTAACATTTTGAACAGTACTAACACATATCGACAAATAAAATAAAACAAAACAGTTTTGAGTAGACTATATCAAAAAGTAGCCCTCCAGATTGTTTTATTCAATGTGGTAGCCCTTGCTCACAAAATGGTTGGAGACCCCTGGTCTTGGAGACCCCTGGTCTAATACAATACTTTTTAACACACATACATTTGGCAGGCACTTTTATCCAAAGCAACTTGGTTGATCTTGGCATTGCTGTAGGTGATCTGCAGGCCACACAAATACTAAACACCCTGGAGACTTCACTGCAATTGATTTTAATAGAGTTTTGATGTTAACATTGTGCTCAAAGGCTATTATCCTCTGGTTATGCATGATGTTGGCATGTGAAGCCAGGGGAAAACAACCTTTCAGTCTGTACTGTACATTGCTTCTCAGTTTGAAAATGACCTTAAAAACACCTCAGTCCAGTCCCATCTTATTGAGATGCAGGAATAAGCATGGCTTGTATTCGGGCCAATTCGTTTTCAGTCTTGTTTTCTGTAATTTCTTTACTTCGTCCTTCCATATAAAGTCAACAAGCCCCCCAAAAACCTAGAATGAGCACTTTAAATCACATTAGAGCTATTGGCTACCAATATTTCACCTAATTTATCCGTAGGCCTGTGGAGAAAACCCTTGTGTGTCCATTAAATGAGATCTGTTTTGGGCTGTGTGAGGCCAAAAGGATGAGATAAATAAAGTACCACAATGTAAGACTTCCCAGGATCACCGCAAAGGACTTTAGCTGCCTAAACAAGTCAGCAGCAGTTTCTTGAGGCAGAAGGACACCGGAAGGAGGTCAGCTTGCCTTTTTCGACTTTGCAATAAGGAGAAGCTCTTTTTAGACGCCCCTGCTCTAATTTCCAACAGCCCATGCTGGGCAAGTTCAGGCCTTCCTTATCTGTCTTGTTAAACACAGACAAGGGAAAACTCTTTTCTCCGTTGGAGACAATTGCCAAAGTAGATAACCTCGTACTCCGGAATTAATTATCTGGCCTTTTAATTCAGGGTTATGGTGATTAGCCCACCGTGGAAGCATTAGCATAATATTTTTGCTATCTTTCACGTCTTGGGTCTCCTGGACTTTGTCTTTTTTCCCTATGGTGGAAAACTCCACTCAGCACTTCCCCTGCTGTACCTGCCGGTCCCTGCCTATGAATGTGATTTGGGGGAAATGAGATTTCCTCTTCATGGCAAATGGACTGATGACATTTCATTGCGGGGGGATAATTATAAATGTTTTTTATATATCATTGACTGCCGTGATGGAGAAAGCGATATGATGTGTTAATACAGACGTTTAGCTCCATTATTCCATATAATAAGGGCGAGTCGCAGCACCGCTGATTAACTTCCATCAGAGACGGAACTTTACAACATGCACGCTTTCCAAATCTTTCAGGAGCATCAGCGTGTAGAGCACAAAACATCAACCATAGCGGCTCTGAAGCAGCTGGTCATGAATGCAAAATATGTGTGAATGAGAGAGAATGCTTTTACTCTTTTCTAGTCAAAGCACCAGATTCATCCATATTTGCTTTTTTGCACAAATTCATGTTTGTTTTAGGAAATATGGATAGCAATTATGAGCCTGTCTGTGAAATCCAGGATAAAGTATCGTAATCCTGTTATAGGATTAGGAGCATCAAAGTTTGATTTCACTTTTTCAATCTTTGACAAGGCCTTACTCTAACCCTAACCCTAAATGTGTCAGGTATATGTGTGACCATGGACTACAAAACCAGATGTAAGTCACACGTGTGTATTTGCAGCAATAGCCAACAATACTTTACAATAATTTTTATTCCAAAAATCATAAGGATATTTTGTACATTTTCTATCATAAATATATATAAAAATGTAATTATTATTAGTAATGTGTGTTTCTAAGGACTTCATTTGGGCAACTTAAAAGGTGATTTTCTCAGTATTTAGAATTTGTATGAATAAATGTACGTTTATTAGATCAAATACATTAATGAAGCCCCACCCCTCTAAATTCTACGTCTATCATAAAAAAATGCTGTCTTATTTCCAACCCAGCATTGGGTCAAAAAGGGACAAACCTAGCCGTTGGGTTATATTAATCCAGAAATGTTTATATTTGACCCAACAGTGGGTTAAAACAGCCAAGCATTTATGGGTTGAAACCGGGTGTGCCTCATAAGCCTTAAAAAGTGAAGCCTCTGGCTCTTTGATCGCCCCCTGGTGGCTGGCTGCAGTACAAGTCATAAACCCCGCCCTCTCCATTCAAACGAATGGGACTCTGCTCTAAATAAAAAAATTATTTACACTTCCAATAAAAGTTTCCGAAAGATGGTTTTGGTCCTTTCAAGTAGTTTTTATCACGCTTGTATATGTTCAAGTCTTCATTATTGTGGTAAGTTTCATTTTAGCATGTAATTTGATGCAATAGAAACGGGGCGTGACGTTATTATTGGCGTGGTTGAATTGGTCGGGCGTTTGGGCGGAAGTTTGATATCGCGGCTCCGCCTCTGGCTCCACGGACGATTCCTTCTGCGCATGCCTTGGCTCCAAACTGACGTTTTTACGTAACATGGCGGCGACCGTGGCCGGACATTTTTTTTTTACAGTCTATGGTTGAAACAACCAAGCATATAGGTATATGCTTGAGTTGAGTTCATCCCTTTTTGACCCAACGCTGGTCTGAAAATAATCAACGCTACAGTATCTCATCAGAATTCGGACATATTTTACCAGTTGGCTAATTTGTATCAATTCATACGTCCTCATTCGTAAGTTTTGGATTTGCCTTGACCCCTGGGTCGTTGGGGTTAGGTGTGGGGTTCGTTTTTTTTTTTTTTCATAAGAATCATACAATTTTGCACGATTAACTTCGTATGAATTGATACAAATCAGCCAACTCGTAAAATATGTACGATTTCTTGTGAGATCAGGTAGAAATAACCAATATTTTTTAAAGTGCACCTAAGCGAATGCAAATCAAACTAAAACGTAGCTTACTTGAAAATAACCCACCATTTTTTTTGTGTACATATTTTTATGAGCTTGCTTTGAGAGTATGTGATTTTATTGTTTGAGTGTTTTATTTGATTTGTTTATTTGTACATATTTTAGTACTTGTTGATTGTTTATTTTTTATTGTCACCTTTTTTTAGACCATTAAACAACAAATTCGTTTTTCAGTGGCCACTAAACTTCAACTTACTGATCATTTCAGTTTAATATTGATTTGTATGTTTGCCACATTGGCAGACATTATCTCCTGACACGTAACTTTTTGTCTGTGTTTCAGTCACAGTTTCCCCACAGCATCCTGCTCAACCAAAAGTCCAGTGCTGAACCACTGGTCTCACTTCTGTACCATCTTCTGCTTCAAGTTACACATTCTCATCCTCAGCCAATTGAAGGCACACACAGTACAAAGACAATAGGATGCTAAACCACCATATCCTCAGAGTTTAGCTATATGCAGTGAGATCAGATGAAACCAATAGTGTATGCATACACCCGGGACAGTCACTCACAGCCCAAACCCTATACACCCTCAGGCTTAATACCAGAAAAGAGGTGGAGGCTGTTTTCTGCATTACAATATCCCGCTAATCAGCTCTTTTCCAGAGAGGAAAGGACTTCCCCTGAGGATGATAGAGATTTTTGTTACAATTTCATTTTTTACCAAAATTGTAAAAAAGTGAGAGCCACCCATGCATTGAAGCATTAGTTTCACATTTTTTATTTTGAAACATTTGGAAGTTCCAAATTACTTTCCTAGAGGGGCTTATGAAATTAGAGCACCATTTTGAGGGATTAAGCTGATTTTAAACCAAGTTTCAGGCGGTGTATGAAGAAGCTACAGAGTAATATTTTCCTCTAAACTACAGAGGGATTGAAAACAAAGCAGTTTAAAACGTTATGTGCAATAAAAACATAGTTTAATACATTAGTGCATTTATACAAACCGGATGGACCGATAAACTAATGCTACACACAGGAGGCAATCTATTTGTTTAGTAGATCATTACATATGTAAATACAATATATGGCAAATGCCATAGTTGTTTAGTTCACCTTAACCATGGATGAGGAACAATTGTAGAATCTGTAAATTATGCATATCTTAATTACTTGCTTTTACGTGAATGTGCTGACCACGATGTTAAAATGTGTTAACAGATGGAGCCCAAAACTGTTAAGCTTAAGAGTCGACAGCTAAATTATTATTTCACTTGCACAAAATTTGCTCCAACAGGACAACAGATTTTGTAGAAAGTTTTTGCCTTGTTTAAAGTCTACCAACATAACTTTTTGGTTTGTCTTGTTGGTCAGACTTAACTTGAAGGGGTGTTCATAAGACTGACATGACATCTTCATAATCATGGCATGACACGTGTCATGAACATGAAGGAGATTTTATGCAAGTTTATGACAACTGTCATTAAGTGTCATTTGTTCAATTATGTCATTTTTAATGCAAAGATGACATTGTTTGAGATGTCTTTGTTATGACAACGTGACATTAACCAATACATCATAGCTGACAATTTTTACCAGTGATAAAAAATTTAATTTGTCATTAAAATGTTATAAAGTGTTACTCTGTCAAATGGTTTTATAACAGCGTCATGAATATTTTTCTTGACCTCAACTACAGAGGTACAAATATAATTTGTCATTAAAATGTCATTAAGTGTTAATACTCTGTCAAATTGTTTTAAAACAACGTCATGAATATTCTTCAGTTCATGATGTTTTTTTTGTTTCCTCCAGGTGTTTAAGAAATAAAATGCAATAATCCAATAATAATAATTATTATTTTAATATAATAATAATAATTTTATTGCATTTGGAGAACGATTCACCTAAAATGAATTGAAAACAGTACATTAATGGGATAAGCCATGCAGGGTTGTGTCCATATCTCTGGAAAACTGTTAATCACATTATTACTGTTAATCACATATTTTTTTTTTTCTTCTTTGTAAGAAAATTTCAGAACTCCCTGTGTGAGGAAGAACAAGTTCTGTTAGTTGTCAGTTTTTTAAACATACCTAAAGTTGAGATTAACCTTTTGATGTATCTGTTGCATTTTGTTAAGGTATTTATATTGATTTGACATAGTATTAAAACGTAATGACATTTTAATGACAAGTTCAATTCGTACCACTGTAGTTGAGGTCAAGAAAAATATTTATGTTTTTGTTAAAAAACTATTTGACAGAGTATTAACACTTAATGAGATTTAAATGACAGGTTAATGTAATGTTAACCCATAAAGCTACTCTATGTAGTTTCTTAAGTTTGATAATTATTCTGCTATGTCATGTTTATGATAGATTTATGACAATTATGATGTTTACGTCAAGTTGTCATAACAAAAACATCTCAAACAATGTCATATTTGCATTAAAAATGACATAATTGAACAAATGACACTTAATGACAGTTGCCATAAATGTGCATAAATCTCCTTCATGTTCATTACATGTGTCATGTCATGATTATGAAGGTGTCATGTCAGTCTTATGAACACCCCCTACATGTAAAGTGTTACCGTTTTGTTTTTATTATGAATATTTATTTTGTTCTAAGCTTTAAACTTGTGCTATTTGACGTAAATTTAACCTGAATGCTTCCAGTGTTGCTTCATGAGGACTCAAATATTTAGCTTAATTCCTAACCTAAATGTGACTGTCATCACTAGCAGTGATCTCAGGTGACATCAAAGCCATCTGCCATGAGAAATATGTGAAATCCAGGCCCATAAATCTCATAATCTAGTTATGAGATTAGGAGCATCAAAGTTTGATTTTACTCATCAAATTCAATCTTCCACATGACCTTACTCAGTCAATATTAAAGATACAAACTGGGTTATTGTCAACCCATGGTTGACAATAATTGTTGGGTTAAAAAAGGTAACAATTATTTTATCCATGCTTTGGGTAAATACTGTATAAACATTTACTGGTTTCATTTAAACCTTGGGTTTGACTCAGCGGTGGGTTGAAAATAACCAAGCATTTGGTAAATGGCTTTACCTGGGTTTTAAAACAAATGGAAACTGGTGAAACATCTGCTTTAATATAATGAAAGGAGTTTAATTAAGGAAATACACACTTTAATCAAATCAGAATACATTTCTGATTATTATGGCAGTGATTGGAATTGTAAGATGAAGAGTGATGCAGTGCATTGTGGGTAATTATATCTAAACACAACCCAGTTGTGATAGACGGGCTAAAGACAAGGCAGCCTAAATTTGCGATTTTACTTCTTTAATCCCCATAAATGCAGCCACCACAAAAAGCTTTAAGAAAGAATTAAAGGCAATAAAGCTGTAACGGGTAACAAATGATTCATGAGATACAAGATGACTCCAGGGTTATATGATGTAAATGAGCACTGTGTTAAAGTCTGACATTTGTGCGTTTACCTCGGCGCCGCCTGCCTAAATGGGCTAGTAGGATTGTTGGTACATAAATCTAGGTGGCTGTGTATATTTGGATATCATTTCTGATCCTCCTACATTTTTATTGGTCTGAATTCATTGGACTGCTGAGATGTGACACCTCATTCTCAGCGCTCCACTGAGAACAAGAAGATCTCAGCTGCTGGGCTTTTTAATGCACTGCTAAAGGTCAGGTCATAATCACTTCTCTTTAGGCCTGCTTTCTATTTAATTGACTGTCTTTCACACATAAAGTCCCCACTTCCCACTCTTTGATTATTGCAGCTAGTGGATTTATACACGAATCACCCAACATTCGGTCTGATTTCCACAAGACCTTTGGGAAACGTCCATTCAGTTTAATTTGCAATCACAACCTCACAAAATATTAATCTACATAACATCCAGAATCCCGTATCAGCTACGCCTCTGCGACCCAAACCTCTATAAAACATCTATAATGGAGTCAGATCGTCTCTTACCCATCTTACAGATGAAAGCAAGTTTGTATTTAAAGCTTTCTGCACACAATGCACACAAAAGGTTATTGTCCCTCTCCATCTCTGGAAATATTTCCTTAAGTTCACCTCAGACCAGGCAATTTTGTCTCTTTTTCCTCCTTCTGCCTTTGTTTTGAAGACAAAGGTGATGAATTTGGAGCGTGTGTGAAATGCCAGGCAGACGACAGCGAAAAACGAAGTGTGTCATTTATTTTCTCAGCAGGTGTGACGCGCTGGGCCTGGTGTGAGCCTCGGTCCATTGTCCTGCAGCACACACGCCCCGTTCCCAAGAGAATACCCTTCTCTCCCTGGCCGTGCCAATCCCAGGACAGAAAACTCGCAACAAAAGGTGAAAATGAGTGTAAATTGCAGTTATTTTTCCATCCGTTCCTTTTGTAATTCGAACACTTTTTATCTGCAGGAACAATGCTTTTATTTATTTATTTTTTCGGGAAAAGAGCCCACTGACACGTTATTCTCGGGTTCTTGTGACAGCGCAGGTATATGATTACTTCCAAATGGTGTTACAATGAAAATGTGAACTTACACCTGTTATGACTTCATTCGGTCTCTCTTAGTGTCATTATAGATTTGGCTTAAATTAGCTTACAACATTATTGTAATAAATATAAAAACATTATGACCTAGTACCTGTTACTGTAAGCCGTGGTTGAACATCTTGGGCGATACATGTTTAGTCCTTTGCCATTCCACAAACTATGGGAGTCATCAGCATTTTATTAAAGGGATAGTTCTGCCAAAAATGATATTAAACCCACAATGTACTCACCCCAAAGCTGTTGGAGATGCATATGTCAATCATTTTTCAGACTAACACATTTTCAGTTATTTTAGAAAATGTTTTAGATCTTTCAGTTAATGTAATGTTACGGGGTCCACGACCTTCAAGTCCAAAAAATGTGCATCTATCATAATAAATCCAAACGGCTCCAGGATGATAAACAAAGGCCTTCTGAGGGTAATCCGTGCAGTGTTGTTGTAGAAATATCCGAATTTGAAACTTTATAAATTAAAATAACTAGCTTCCAGTAACGCTGCAAACTTAGTCGTGTCGACATTCAAGATGAGCGTATGCAGTTTACGGAGGTTTCTATGCTGCTGCTCTGTGCCCTGCCCTCCGAATTTGTCATACATCACTAAGAAAAGTGCGTACACTACGCTTATACTCTCTCCTGAATACAGAGGAGTCTAAGATGGCGGCGCTACCATGAGCTAGTTATTTTCATTTATAAAGTTTTAAATGTGGATATTTCTAAAACAAAACGGCCCAGATTACCCTCAGAAGACCCTTGTTTATCATCATGGAGCCGTTTGGATTTATTTTGTGAAAGATGGATGCACATTCTTTGGACTTGAAGGACGTGGACCCCGTAACTTCATATTTAATTAACTGAAAGATCTAAAACATTTTCTAAAATGAATGAAAATGTGTTTGTCGGAAACATGATGGACAAATGCATCTCGGACAGCTTGGGGGTGAGTAAATCATGGGTTTAATATAATTTTTGGCTGAACCATCCCTTTAAGTTTGTTAGCTTTAACACTCTTACCTTGGACCTGAAGTAGGAAGAAGGTGTGGCCCTATGAAATTTCTACAGTACCAAACTATCCACCATATTATTAACTTGAGGCAAACTGGTGATGCATCCGAAACCGCCTACTTCCATACTATATAGTAGGTGAAAAGCAGTAGGCGAGGCAAGTAGTGTGTCCGAATATGTAGTATTCCAAAAACAATATGCGAAAAGTACCCGGATGACCTACTACTTTCGGTTAGATTTTGAAGCGTGCATACGATGGACACTTAACTATCCCATGATGCCCCAGTAGTGGAGTTAAGAAGAAAGGTAAAAGCAACGATGCAGCTGTTTTTGCGCTGGTATGACATGACGTGATGACGACGTATGTCACATGATGTATCAACATGACGGGTGTAGTATGTCCGAATCGCATTCAAACTACTAGGATTCATACTATACAGTACCTACTGCTTTAACAGTCAGTAAGTAAGCATTTCATCTCATTCAGTACCTACATCACATCCTGGGCTTGTAAAGCTACCGGTACTGTATATACTGTATAGCTGCCCACCGCAGTGCCTGATTGAAGAGTGTTTATGATGATAACCTGAAGGGACTTGATATAATTATGAACAGGGAGGCACATATACCAGCTTTTCCTCACAGAGAAACATTCACTCCCTCATGTCTTTTAATCACACGAAATATATTGGCCTCTTCTACTTGCGTATTATCATGTCGAGTTACAAATTAAAACGGCACGCCATTAACTGGCCAGGGTGTTGGGAGGGCAAAATCAGACGTCACAAAAATCTAATTGTTCCCCTGACATTTTTCTTCAGCGGTACAATTAATTCTATCGCTCTACATAACCTTTTCCCCAAGTACTGTACCGATGGCATTTTTAGTATTCATAATGAATGGACTATGAGCGAGAGAACAGTTAAAGCAATCATTACATTATTTAACAAACGTATTTAATTGGATTGGACGTATGGAGCGCGTTTCTCTGCGACGAGCAACATCGATGTTCTGGCTGATAATTCAATATTGTAAATGGGATTGTTTTGGACAGAGTACAATCTTCAATGCATTACTACACTCAGTGGCTGCATGTAAACGTCTTCTGCCCTCTCACCCGCCCCTCCGTCACCCTCTTTTTCTTGCTTTCTCAGACTTTCAGCGTCTGGTTTAATGAAAGTTGAGGTTGAGTTGTATTTCAGCGCAACTGAATTTACACAAAGCAATTTACAGAAAGTCGACATCCGTGGGTCTGCCGAGTGCTCGGCGGTTCACTTTGGCTGCATTAGAGAAAAGCCTCCATCAGTCCGGACCCCTCCGGGGACCGGGAAGGTGCTGTACATCCGTGTCTTAAACTGAGGTAAAACTCCTAATTTATTAAGTATTGATCACCACAAATGACAGTAAGTGCTACAACATTTAGCGAGCAAATAACTGACAAATTGACAGACAATTTTCTTACATTTGGAGTCTTTAATGGCTTAAGTACACAAGAAAAGACTATAAAAATATTATCAGCCTTAGACCACGAGAAAAACAAAAATCCATCACAGCTATTACACTATCCTCTTGACGTTGTTAAATTACCTTAATGCCTTAAACAACGGACGTTCGGGGCTGTAATGATGCATTTGGTGAGTGTTTCATACTTTTTGCCCAAAAATTACATAGTTTTATTTGATTTTTTTTAATGCAGCGTGTAATGGGATACGCATTAAGCGTGCTGCAATGCCATTATATACTGTTAGTAGAAAGTACCTGAGATTGGATTGAAGTAAATGTGCTTAATCTGGGAGGGCTTAATCTAATTTTGATCAACAGCCATCTTGTTCCGGGCTGTGAGAGAAATGTTAATGTGACCTCATTAATCTATTAGCCCTGATGCATGCTTGGTGAGGTTCAGGCAGATTGACATAAATAATGCATTATTTCCACCGGTCTTGGCCCGTTCGAACCCTTACACCTCTAGGGCAATTAAAAGGGGTTAGAGTGCCTTCGCCGTTCAGCTCTGGCACGAGGAAGGGTAGGCGCTTCAGATGAATATTTGCGAGCGATAGCGGTATCTTCGGCTCCTCTAAGACCTTATTAATATGTCCAGAAACTCATCTGAGCAGCTTTAGACTTGACCTAAAGACTTGTTTATCCCCGTAGGGCCGTACACGCCGGGCTTGGCAATGCTTTGGAGAGGAGGTTATCCTGCACTGCTCTGTGCCAGGCTATGAGGGAGGCGGGCGAGAGTTTTTTTATGGCTGTTTACCACTGAGAGCCCTGCGGGAGGTATCGTGCTTCATGTCGGGCATATAGCACAACCTCAAAAATTCAAAGTGTTTTGCTTTTGTTGGTTTTTAAAGAAATGCCCTTCTTTATAATTATGGTCAGATACTTTGCATATGACATCATGTTAAACTTTTTGAACTGTAATCTCTGTTTATACAGGCTGTTTTGAGAGTTTTAATTAAAAGACCATTTCCGTTGCATTACCCCATATCCCCCAATTTCAAGAAAAGCACAGTTTTCTTTTTTATCCAAACACGCCCTTTATAAAATGAGGGCTCTGTTGCCAAGTCAGACAAAAACGTCAGAAAATGAAAAATTTCAAGCTTAGCTTTTCAGTAATTATATAGCTTAGCTTTCTTTACTCATAAGATACTGAAATCTATAGTGTAGGAAAAGTTTGAAACAAAAGTTAGTGTAAGCTATGTATTCTCTTATGTTTTACTTCTCAAAAGCGGCAATTACGCTGTGAAGATCACGATTCGTACTTTGCTATCATGGGGATTGACTTCACCTCCAGAGCGTTTCAACCTAACACAAAACTGAAAGATAAGCAGTGCTGTTTTTCTCCTCTTTCTTTTTGAAAGAAAAGATCCCTACGTCTTTCAAAGGGCTCTGGCATTAATTTGAAGAAATGTTCCTTTTTCAATTCGTATCTGTGTTTAAAAATTGCCAGCTTCTTACACTCTTGGAGGTCTTAAACTTGGGAGACCTCATTATAAAAAGTTGGATTTCTAAATGAATACAGTTTAATAACCGGTTCTGTAATTCAAACAAATCTATCTAATTTCAATGTAGTTCTCAGTGCTACTTTTCTATTTAATACGTAAGGTGCAATATGTAACTTTTAGAAGGATCTCTTGACAAAAATGCAATATAACAGTACATAACTATATTATCAGTGGTGTGTAAAGACCTCACATAATGAACTGTATTGTTTTTGTTACCTTGACTACATACACCACAGGTCTCCTTACATGGAAATCGGCATCATGTTTCCACAATAGTCGAAAATGGACAAGCTGTTCTATAGAGTGCATTTCAGCACTACGTTGGTCCTATCCCAAATGGCGCAATTCATGTGGACTTTCGATCTCGTGGCCTTAAATTGTGCGTTTTCGCTTATTCTACGAGCCTGTAAGGTGTCCCATCTGTTATTTTTATGCTCTGAAGTATAAGCCCACACTTCTGCAGGCTCCACACCCTTCACCAACCCAGAAGTCCTTGTGAAAGAGCAATCAGACGATGGATGGGAGGTTCCTATTGGCTTTCAAGGTTCCCTAAGATCTGCACTATATTATGTCATCAAAGAGTGGACTTTGAGGAAGTCCACAAGTCCAGAGTGTGCCATTTGGGACAGGAGCATTGTCTCAGATGATGACATGTTTGTCCTGTGGCAGCTGCCGTAGCTTGTCATTGCGTTTCGAACATAGACTGTAAAAAAATATGGATGCAGTGTCCGTGACGTCACTCATAGGTTTGTGAAGAGCATTTTTGAAGCTTAAAGTAGGCGGTTCCTGCCGTTGCCATCTTGGCATCACTCGCGGATAACCGAAAATGGGTAAAGAGACGGGACGTGGTTGAAGCAGAGGTGGCTGAAACCACGGCAGCCTAGCTCGACTCTAGAGACAGCAGTGGCAGTTCACCCGTCACTCAAGTGGCCACGCCCTTAATTATGCAGAACCAACATTTACCCCTCTCACAGTTGTCATGAAGGGCAAAATTAGCTTTATACACCAAAAACACTTTTTGTACCAGGCTGTAAACATATTATTTTCTACTGTACAGTTGGGCATTTTAACCTACAGGTCTATGGGAATTCTATGGGTCTATGGGCCAGTCGATGAATTGCAGTTTAAATCACTTCCATATTGGCTTCATCAGATCGGAAGGTTGCCCCTCAGTTTCGAAATAGAGGTTGGTTGCAATTCACAATTGCACTATATGCCACTAAAAAACATACTTTTAATAGTTTTCTACGCAGTCTGACTTTCAGTCACCCATAACATGTTTACTTTTTTCTGTATAGTGAAAGTAAATGCGCACCGAGGCTGTCAATTACAATTTTGTGTTCCAAAGAAGAAAAAGGTCATACTGTACAACATTAGAATAAGTAAATAACAATTTTTCATTTTAGTTTGAACCATCTCTTTTCATCTCTTTGGGGGTCATCTGGTTAAAACTCAAGATCATTACTGCTTTACTTCTTTACCAGTTCATTTGGTATCCAATCAGCTCCTTTGCAATGTCCTCAACTGTCCATTCAAATTCACACTTACATTGACTCCAATAACACTTATCTTAAAGCGATCCTTTAGTCTGCCTTCAATACCCATACAAAATATCATTCAACCTCAAAACTGCATTGAATATAAAAATGAAAGTCCCGATAATGTCCTTGACTTGAACAAGAGAGTTTTTTTCTGCAATTGGGTCACTATATTTGAATAATATTAGAAAGCTCAAAACTCCCCCGCCTCAATTTGCTCAGTTTTCTAACTTCAGCTCTCCTCTGGTGAATTTAGCTGAAATGTACAATATTAATTCATTTATCTTCTTGATAAGTACATGCTGTCTCACCGAAACTTCCCAAACCAGCCAAGAAATTTTTCAGGACACAATTTTGTTTTTTCTTTGCCACTTTTACGGATATGAATATTACCACACCATCTCCCGAATAAAATAATCAGAATAAAATAATCAGAATAAAAGAATAAAATAACCAGATTAAATATATGTAATATTTCATTTTTTATTATGTACTCCTAGTAGCAGTGATAGACTCCCAACACTCGGAGCATGGGGGTGGGGTAGGTCACTAAAAATGGGGAGTCAGAATGGGTGGAGCATAAAACACTGATGACACTGGTCTGCCACATGGACTAAGTACATTACACAGCTAATGGGTTATTTCAATGCACACCAGGGTCAGAGGTTCAGGGGGGATGTGTTTATTGAGAATAGGAAGAGTTTCCACATCATCTGGACCCCAGGCACAGGGCCACTGGACTGTCCCTTATGGAGGACAATCTGTGCCTAATTTACTCGCCTTAACACCAGTGAACACGCCTGCTCTCTTTCTCCCCCAAAAAAGGTATTTTTTGGCATATAGAATGGGAAATAACACTTGCATTCCACCTTACTGCGCTTAAAGCCATCTTTAGATCTTTTCCAGCTTTGGTTTTAATATATCACGGTTCTATATTAATATTGCGAAATGTAGGATGTCATTTGAACGTAAATTCCATCTCTTAGCACAGCGAGCTTTCAACTAATCTTTGATATAATAAGATTTTTTCATTCCCTGTACTTTTGTGTTTGTTCAGGCTATAATTTGGCCACCTTAAGTGTCACAATTTGGAGGGTTTTTCTCCATGTAGATGGCCCATATGTCTGCATTAAGTACTAGGGGGGCACGGCATCGTATTCAATGGTTCCGTCTAAGATTTTTATTATCATTTTCAAAGCATCAAAGGTTTTCTCCATCCAAGCTTAAAGAGATGAAAGTTTGCCTTTGTTCCATTCCCACGACATCACTACCATGCATTAGGCTCTTTTTATATGTGAAATTACCTTTTAGATTCTCATTGAAAGAGCCGTCTACAATACTGTACTTCTCTCTCACGTTTTTATCACATGAAATTGTATTTTTCCACCTCCTCGGGAAAGATACAATTCATTTTTGATTCTCTCCCTCTCTCTCTCTCTTGCTCTCCTTCTCTCTGCCATTCTCATATGGCGATGCATTTTATGGTCACCACTGCCTTTGATCGTTTGTAATCTCAATGACAAACACTGGCTTGTTTGTTTCGAGTGTCAAAACCGGTCTGTCTGTTCACTGATATGTTTTTGTTCTTTCTATCATCAGGAAAGCAGGACTGGCCACTTAAAGCATACTTTGAAGATAGGAAAATGCACTTTACTTAAAGTACTTAGTCCAGAAGTAAAGCAGCAATGGACAAAAAGTGCATTAAAATACAGGTTTGTTGTACCTTCCATCTGTGATACCTTTTTTAACTCTTAGTCGTATGCCTCGGTTTATGCCATGTCTATTAAAGGACTCACTCATGAAAGTTCTTATGTATTTCTTTGTGTGAGATGTTCACACAGATGTTTTCTGAAAATGAACAAAAAAGCACCATAAAGGTAGCCTGTGCTACATTTAAAAGTAAAGTAATTGAAAGTAGAACAGAACTTCAAAGAGGTCTGAACCAAAAACCAATGCAACAGAGGTAATTCATAAAATATATGAATTTAAATTTAAAAAATATGAATTTAAAAACATGTATTTACGTACATGTGGGTGAGTAAATAATAACAGAATATATTTTGTATTTCAGTCCCTCTAGAAAAAAAACGTGATTATGATTCAATGCATAATCTGCCAAACTCCACATCTGAAAAAAATTATTGATTCAATTTACTCAATTTTTTAAGGTAAGTGGTTGCAATCAATTTATTTAAGC
Source organism: Paramisgurnus dabryanus (assembly GCF_030506205.2). NCBI lineage: Eukaryota > Metazoa > Chordata > Actinopteri > Cypriniformes > Cobitidae > Paramisgurnus > Paramisgurnus dabryanus. The sequence continues at coordinate 21,399,487 of NC_133358.1, read as the reverse complement.
TACATTTAAACAAAAAAAAAAATAGTAAGGCAAAACAAAACAAAAAACTTTTGTTTAAATGTAGCTTAAATAAATTGATTGCAACCACTTACCTTAAAAAAATTGAGAAAATTGAATGAATCATTTTTTTTCAGTGTATGCGGGGCCGCATTTTTTAAATAAATTGCAAATTTTCGCTCGCAAAATATGCGGGGCTTGCATGATTTTGTCATGGGAATGTTAGGAAGTGACGTAATTACGCGATGTGAACATCAACGAAAAGCTGCAACCAGTTTTTGCAAGTTCACACAGTTCTTGCAAGTTCCTAGCCATGGCTCTGCCCTCCTACGTGCTTCCGCTTATTTTTCATTTCGCTTCAGCAGTACGTCTGGGATGGCTCTATAGAGTTTCGTTTTCTCCTGCAAAAATCTGCAGGACCAATCAGCGAACAGATGGGGGTGGCTAAGAACGATGACGTTGAGGTCGTGCGTCAGTTTGAGTTGTAGTTCAGTAATGGCAGCGGAGAAAGACGTAAGAAAAGCTATTCGGTCCGCTGTTGCAAAACTGCCGAATATACAGAAATTAAAGCCGGAGCAAGAACCAGGTTTGCTAACTTTTGTTTGTCTGATTATTCTGACTTGTTGTTTCCGGACGGTTTCGGTGCATGATATACGTCACGACCACACGTTAGCGATTGGCTTTGGCAGATCCTGAGTGACTCTGGGCATATCCAATAGTTTTAAACTTCAACAATGGACCCTCCTTAACGGAAGTAACGCTTTCCAATGGAGCGTGGCCAGACTCTCTGTACAAATGAAATGAATGTACGAGAGTCTGGTTATGCCAGGCTAGCAAGTTCCCGCAATTTTGGCAAATTCCTGCAATTTCATTGCATAAAAATAAAAAAAAACTGCATAATAAAAAAAACTGTGTTTTCTGGAAGGACTGGGATTTTTGTGAATGTGTAATGTGAACACTCTTAAAATAAAGGGGCTACATAAGGATTTTCATCGTTTAGTATCTTTATTATTAACAATGTAACCAAAATACTCTATCCATTTTGCAAAGTTTAAGCATCAAACTCCTGCCTGACAGAATTAGTAAAATTAGACTTCATTTTTGTCATAATTGTAAGTAGAATTGACTGGCTTGTTTGTGTGGCCAGTGAATAATGCAAACTGAATGTAATGCCCTGGTTTCTTTGTGCTCTGTAATTCAAATAAACAGATCTCTGTTGCATGCCCTACGGATGATATTAAAATAAGGAAATAAAAATAGCTCGAAATTTATTCCCTGCATAATGTAATTAATAGCTTTTTATCCATGTAGAATTTTAAATTAAGATGTAAATTGGCCATTTAACATAGCCATAGGATTCATAATCCTGATCTGTCAAACTCAATTAAAGCTTTCTCGTGCACACAATGAAAGTCCAATCAAGATGTATTCCAAATGACTTTAGTGTCTGTGCGGATGATGAAATTGTCCACTGGGCAAATCCCCAGTGTGTGTATATAATTCATCTTTTACCTGAATGGTTGAGATCACCATCCCCGAGTCAATTTTTTTTACATGTGCAAACAGGCTGGCGTCCCCGACGGTTGTTCATTTTCCTCTCTCGATTACAGGCTTTAAGCAGCAAATGAAAGGAATGTTTAAGCGAGGCGTAAAATTTCAAGAGGTGCAGTAGATGAGGAAGATGCAGCAGTAATGTGTTAATCTGACTGTGTTAGATGAATCACCTTGAGGGGCGGTGAGCTTGGGATATGAGAAGATTGGAGATGACAGACACTGAATCACAGAACCTGCTGAATGCGAATGCACCTGTGCAGGCTCATATATCGCTCTGGACTCACCCCAATTATAAGTAATATGTCTGTGACCTTCCAAAGCAAGACCGCAGTTGTTTTAAAGATACTGTATACTTGAGATTAAAAATTAGCACACCGCTGCTAGAAATTGTTTAATTTTAGATGAACTTCTTTCGACTTTAAAGCTCCCGTTCTTTCTGTGATTTTGAAGCTTTGATTGTGTTTATAGTGGGCAATATAACGTGTGTTCATGTTTCATGTGAAAAAAAATTTTACTTATCTATATAGCTCTGTTTTCACTATCCTCAAAACGTGAAGGACTGATGTATTCCTGTGGGCGGAGTTTAGTCAAAAAACGTTTTACTGACATCATTAACTTTTTTTTCCCGCCATTGACGAGATATCTCGTCAATCAAGAGAAAACGCTTCCCCGCCAATGACGAGTTTTTCCGTCCTATGCCCTATGGCAAGCTGCTGCATGTCCGTGTCTGTTTTAAAGATCGCTCTGAATGGGAACTCTAGGAAAAGTCCGTCACAAAAATGGAATTATCTCTGCTTTTTGCTCAAAATGTGGTGTTTTTGCAGAAACCTACCCATATTCAAAAGCTGATTACAAAAGAACTACTGAAGGTAGGATGAAACGTTTTTTTTTTTGTTTGAAAGCAGAGGGTCTGTTCTTTCATTTGGTATATTGTATGTTTATATATTTGAAGAAGAACATTTTCTGGAAGACATTAAACTTTTGTGAAAATCATGAAAAACGCTGTCGCTGGCTGGCAACTTTTTTTAAAAACGCTGGCGGTGAAAGAGTTAAAGAAGGAAATAGAGGACTGTAGTCCAAACCGGCCGTTCGCTGTAGGCTTTGAAAAAGGAATTCTATTGAAGAAAATATATCGCCTGGTAGTGAACTTTGATTTTTATCATTTTACAGCCATTATTTATGCTATTATAGCAACATTACACACTAACTAGGGTTTAAAAAATGGGATCAGGAAGAATGTGACCTTTAAACCTTGAAAGTGACTCTAGATGTGATTCTCCTGTAAAGGATTTAACAAAATTAAAATATTATGGTTAAAATCAAATACTGTCAGCATTTACTTAAAATCTTTTGACTTATGTTGATTTGTATTGTCAGTCTCCAAAATTTTATAAAGGCAACATAACCGTGGTTCATTTTAATTGTGTGCAATATGTGACCCTGTCTGTAAAATCCAGACTGATCTCACGGAAAATTGTGTTATAGTCACGCAAAATTTGATTAATTTATTAGTGTCCATGGCACGAAATTCAGCTTTTTTCGTGTCACTCGCACAAATTTCTCTAAATAGTTTTTCATGACCTTTGCACGACTTTTTCGTTTCATTTTATGTATTGTTTTCTCATTGTTTTTCCTATTTGCTTACCATTGTCGCTTGGGGTTGGGGTTAAAATCACTTTCCGTTACATTTTTAGACATCCAAACCCCAACTATAACCCCAACTCCAGGCGAGAATAGTTTTAAAAGCGGAAGAAAAACATGTAGAAACGAATACATAAAAGTACATCCTAAAACCCAAACCCCAAATCTAACCCCAACCATTATTTAAAAATAGGGGAAAAAATGAGAAAACACATAAAATCACACGAAAATGAAAGTCGTGACACGAACATGAAAACCCAGGCCCGGGGTGGGTTATCAGGAGAACCGGGAAAATTCCTGGTGGGCCGCTTCACTTTTAAACCAGTCGAGGTTTATGTTTTTTTACATTTGCCGCATTAGTGAGTCTATCTTCTCTTAACTAACATTACACACGTTCCACATTCTGACACCGCAGCGCGCAGCCCCTGCATTGGTTGTACCATGTGAGTGAGTTTCTCCCTCCCATAGAGTTGGTTCGGTTCATATCGCGTCTTTTCCAAAACTTTTCTCAGGTAGGCTGGGCCGGCCCTACCACGGTACGCTATCAAGGAGGATGGGTGGGAGGAAGAGGCCATGAGGGGCTGTAAAAGCCAGGTTGAAGAAAAGAAAGACATTGGAGGACGATGCTGCCAAATGAGCCAAGCTTACCGATTTATTTTTAAGAGGACAAACACAAGTGGCGATTACTAATTACTAATTATTTTTTTAGTAAATAAGTATATTATTATTTAATTAATATTGAACCTTTACATTATGTGTATTAATTAAAACTACACAAAAGTAAGTGTTAAACTGTTGCTTTATTTATTCAATTTATCCAATATACTCCGGCCCTGAAAAAAACTATTTATTGAAATTTGTGCAGGTGACACCAAAAGACATTCTGCTCAAGGCATGAAAAAAGCAGAATTTTGTGCCATGGACACAAATAAATTAATCAAATTTTTTGTTACTATAATATGACTTTCGTGAGATCATGTTGGTATAATCCATATAATGTCTCAAAATCTATGAGATTTGGAGCATCAATGATTTTCAAGCACTGATTTTACATTAATTCTATTACATTATTTTTATCGGTCAATATATAGATATCAAGATATTAAAGTAAGATTTTCACAAGATTTTACATTCAAACTTTTCACAAAAAGGGTCACATATGTCAAGTGTTGTAAAGTTATAAGTTACTCTATTATGTAAATAAAATGTAATATAATATAAAATACAAATGTAATTATTTCCTCAGGCACTCAAATCCCATTTCCAACATTTAAAACGTCTACTGCGCAGCAGGTTTGATGTCCTCTAGATCTTCTCTATATAAATTTATCCATGAAGACCAACTTAACATATTCCTCACACAAATCTATTGTCTTTTTTGTCTTACATATTTGGATTTTCCTTTACATGATGATGTTTACGTTTTGTGGCAGCACAAATAAAAGTCGCCTTTATGAAACCGTCAAGCTCCACTAAAGTAGCATCAATGTATTTCTATCATTAATATACTTCTGAGTAGTTACATTCTGCTTAACAAGAAACTCTTTAACTGTCAATAGTGCTTTTTCTGAAACATCTACATCACATCAGTCAAAACTCAACAAAGTGGTTGGGCACTACGAGTTGATGGGACCACTCATCTCATATTGAACTTCCCATGACAGTAAGCTTTCAAAGTGAATTACAGCATGAGGCCCATTTAAACAGGCACCTTCATGGAGTCCTCCCGTATCATATTCAATTGTATGATTCATTGACAAAATGCTTTTAAAAGTTCCTCTCACTTTAACTTATTTTTCCCCTTTCTTCATTTGTGCTCCCAAAGGCTCCCTTTGACATCTTTATTTCCTGGCATAAACATCCAAAGTAACACGTTTACGTAAATGCCGAGAAGTAGTTTTCTATCAATTTAACCATTTCGGCATCGTCTGCATTCTGTAAATCTGTATAATATGGTACCGCGTTGTAGCTGTTCAGGAAAATCGAGGCTTTTATGAGCGTGTGAGGTCTGTTGATAAGCTTTAGTCCACTATTCCCGCAATGAGTTGGTCATTTGCGATGTGTTTCGCTACAGCATAGCAGGGGTTCAGTGCTGTTCCCTCATTAAAAACATGCCATTAATCATTCACTACAAAGTATGTTTAGCAACAAGCCATCAGGGAATGTAGAAGCAAAAACTTTACAAAGTTGTTAATAGTTTAAGCATAAATACAAAACTTCACATAGGAAGCTAATGATATTCGAGATAGCAAACATGAATGCGTTCGCGTTCGAGTCAAGAGAGCAACGTGCCTTATTTGCATGGAAAGCCATTTGTAATTCTGGACTTCAGAAATTCCTGTTCAGTGATTTAAGACCTTCAAAACACAACAGCTCATTTAAATAATAATGATCATAAACCATCGCCCAAAGCGCTTCGCGTGTACATCAAACATCGCCTTCATAACATAGTAAACAAGAAAACAATGACGGCGGGCTACTTAATTTATGCTGGAAGTATTTTTGTGTTATGTCACTTTGCTTTTAATTGACTCTACAGGCAACCCGTGTTTTGAGTCGTCGTTTGTGATTGATTCTGTCTTTACAGGAATAACATTGCAATGGACAGCAATATTCAGACCTCCATTAACCTCACAGATGTCTGAGGTACTCAAGTATGAACGCATTTGCATTTCTCTTTGGTTTGAAAAGGCGTCCAGAGCCGCTAAGACAGACTCATTCTGTTAAGCGCACAGGCGGCTTTTTACCCACACATGGCTGTCATCAAACAAATCAATTCGTGTCACTTTGAAGCCATTATGATTGCTTGACATCAAAAACGTGGTGCAATTAAAATGGAGAAAAGATCATCAGGCTTGTACCCTTTGCCTTTTTGATGCTGAATATTTTAATTTTTTTGATGTATTGGCCCATAAGAATTATTGACCTCAAACATGAGTCACCTCTGAGGATAATCGCACCTCCCCTAAACCAACACCAACATTCAACTGCTATATACAGGTTTTTAAATTTAAAATTTAAATGTGAGTACATTCGATTGTCTTGTTTTTTCTTTTCATCTTCATGACACTATCAATGAATTTCTTGGGCTTGTTACAAATAAATAGACAGTATCTTGAAACTGACACTATTAAAAATTAAGGGTTGTTGTTAATAATGATGCCATAGAAGAATCATAGCCTGATATAGCTACTTAATCTCATGAGAATACATGTGTATTTTTACATTTCAGCATGGTAGTACCATACCTACATGTACTTACGTTTAAAACACACTGAAACGTATAATATCGACATTTTGACAGGATAATACGTAATTTTTTTACGCATTTACAGCTTAACAAATGAACAAATTTGTTCGTAAGTTTTTACTCATATTAATGACATGTTTTTAGTCATATTTTCGGACTTATTTATTTAAGACATTTTACCCATTTACCTAATTAAATGATTATGATATTAAAAGAATTTCACAATATTTAACATTTTAAAACTTTAAAATGAATAACATTTCTGTATTTATTTAACTATTTTTAATATTAAGTTTGTTTGCCATGACACACAAAAACACGTTTTCTCCTATGTTGTCTTCTATGCAATACGTTATTATAACTACTAGGTAATAAGTACTACTAACTACAATAATTACACCAAAATACAACATTAATTCACAAAAGATGTTACTTTTATTCATTTCCTTTAATCCACATCTTTAAAAGTCATATGATTGTGAGGAACAGATCCAAATTCAGCTCTTTATCCAGCGATCTTGATCCGAGTTCTCATCAGCAACCGTAAAGTCAGATCGCGTATTAGTTATATAAATTTGAATTCAAATATCGCGCCTCATGAAGCTTTACGACACATTGCTTTACGACAGTGATATCAAAAACGCATTAGCTCTTTGCATGCCACGTGACATATTTGCGTCGTTTCCGTTTGTGTATGTTTGAAATTAAAAATACTGCGCCGTGACAGAGGGAAGCCGGATCAATGTTCTCTTGGATTAATAACTTTAATACTTCTCTTTACTTTACTTCATATACTCCAGAGAGGACCTTGGCTGCCGCACATCGTCATTTCAACTACTTTTGGTACTGATTTTAACATTCGCAATAAATAAGTTTGTGTGATTACACTTGTTTGTCTGTTATGCTTTTTGTAACAGTAACGTTAAATGATTTTAATAAACTGTTTTGCGTAGAACTGTAGTGACTTAAAATATCTTTTGAATGCTATATTGTTACTATTATTACTAAAAGGTTTCTAAACATATCTGTCCATTACATTGCATAATATTAAAAGAATACATTATGTATTTAAACATTTTGTATAAAAAAGGTTTGGGTTTAGGGTAGGGTTTTGGTTTAGGGTAAGGTTTGGGTTTAGGGTAAGGTTTGGGGTAGGGTTAAGGTGTAACATTATACAGCAATCTTTATGGAATGAAAGATAAGAAAATGTTTTACGTTTTTTAGCTGTAAAAACGTAATAATAATACGTTTAAATGTTGTAAATACATCTACATTGTACGTTTTAGCGTCTTTTTAAACCTAAATACAAAAAATAAGGTTTTTTTAAGTTACGTGTAAATACTGCGTATTAACAGTGAGACCAGGCTGATATAGCCTGACAAAGAAATCATAATTTTTTTAAATAAATAGCCTATAGAAAAAAAAAACTTTTTACATGCACTATTTTACATCTACAAAATGAGAGATGAAATCATCTCGAATCAGTGAACCAAATGAATCAGTGAATCTTTTAATTGAATCACTTCATCGACAAGCATTTAAACGAATTGATTCACAGCAATGAGCTTCCCATACGAAGAGAAAAAGAGCATATTATAGGGCAGAGATTTTTTTCGTACATTTTTGGAAAGCATGCGATTATTATGTCAATTTCTCCAGTAGTAGATCTGCTTGCCCAATGCAGTGTGACATAAAACCAGCAATGAAGCATTTTGTCACGATACACCAGTACTGGTTGGAAAAAAATTGCTCATTACTGTGCTACACAGTTTTGAAAACTGTTGAGCTACTGTCATGCTACTGAAAATGTAGTTAAGTTAGTAGCATCACTACTTTTAGTTAGTTACTCCCCGAAACTGAATTGGAAACAGTGAGCAGCCTCCAAAAAATATGCAGTATTTCTTTGACAGTCCCGGCCCAGTCTGTTCTGTATACAGCACATGGTGAGACATGGCCAAATAGCAGGTGTCTCTCTGTTCATTGCACTGAGAGCTTATCAATCACAGCCAATATGACAAGCAGAACCATTTCCATTCTGCTCTCTGCATGTTTTATTCAGACAATATCCATACACGCCCCCCTCCAAAGCCCTGATGGGAGGCCTCCGCATTACTGTTTCTGTCATTCAACCAGATACAGCTGAATCTGACGGCAAACTATACAGTACACCCTTATGTTTGTGATCTTGTTATGAAAATTTAATGAAACAAAAATATCCAGATATTATGCATTTATATTAAGCATTCAGAGTAGTGTTTCCAACCTGCAGGGGGACCCAGTAGAGATCCTTGGGGATCACCCGAGCGTCTTGATTTTTAAAATGTGAATAAAATAAATTCATAATTTTAGATTTTTACAATATTTTTTTCACATCAATGCATGGCTCTATATTATTTAAAAAATGAAATAAATAAATAAACTGTTTTAATTAATATTCAATTTTGCCTAGTTGCCAAAGTTTTACTTTTACCGTAGCTGTGAGAATTTTTTTTAAATGCTAGGTAAAATGTGAAGCATTCCGGTAGCTCAATGCAATGGGATTGATCCCAAGGTACATACAAACTAATAAAATGTAGTGGATGAACTGTATGTTGCTTTAGGTTAAAGCATCTCCCACATGCATACATTTATAAAACGTTATGTAAAATGTTAAATGTATTATCCATTTGAATGTTTTCGCATGCTCACTCCCTTTCCATGATCAAACTCATTTGACCTTTCTGTCTCAATTAAGTGATCACCCAAAAAAACTTCACTGGGGTTATGTAACATCTAAATATGCATTGTTCCCAGATTGGCATACAGCACTTTATGCAAAGTGATGTAGATTAATATTTAAGTAGATCATTTGCAAGATCGGTATAATTAGCAGGACATGATTTATGCATTCCTATTTAAATTTCACTCCGGGACACTTCCACTCATTTGAATAAGATGCAACCTGTCACCGTAGATATGAATGAGCATAGAGTTTGTACATTCAAATGCATGTTCACAAACACAAAGCATTGTAAAATAATATGAACTGTTTATGTAAAATTAAGAATTATGATCATCAAAACCATATAACCCATATTTTGATGAAAAACTCAAAACAGACGCATGTTCAAATAAGCAATACATGCCAAATAGCTCACAGTTGGGGTTTGAGTATTTTTATTGTTTTACTTCATTGCCAGACATTTATATGCAAAGCTTTCCTGTGGTAACACAGTGAGTCTTTACAGTTGAATAGGATCTTCCCACAAGGCCATTTTTCTTAAATGGCAGATTCCCTTACACATCAGTGTACATTAAGACATGGCCGCTTTACTGAGGACCCTGCCAAAGATATAATTCCTGCTTCTGGAAAACATACAGACCACATGCTGTAGGAGCACACACTGGCATGATTTACGATCCATTGCGCAACACATTTTTGTGACAAGAGTGCACGGTGCTCTTTTGCTAAAATAGTATAGATGCACACACATAGATTCCTCTGGCAACATGATGCCCAACAAGATGCCCGACATCAGATCAACGTTGGATTTTGACATTGGATCAACGTTGGATTTTGACGTTTGATTAACATTGGATCCTGATGTCGGATCGACGTTTGATTTTGACGTCGGATCGACGTTGGATCCTGACGTCGGATCGACGTTTGATTTTGACGTCGGATCAATGTTGGATCCTGACGTCTCATCAACGTTGGATTTTGACGTCGGATCATTGTCTGAATTTGATGTCAGGCCAATGTTGGATTTCGACATCAGGTCAACATTTGAATTCAGATCAACGTTGGATTTTGTCATCAGATCAACATTAAATTTTGACGTTAGATCATCTTTGGATTTTGACGTCAAATTAATGTCTGGTCTTGACGTCAGATCAATGTTGGATCTTGACATTAGATCAGCGTTTGATTTTGACGTCAGATCAACGTTTGATTTTGACGTCAGATCAACGTTGGGTCTTTACATTAGATCATCATAGGATTTTGATGTCAGGCCAAATTTCGGTCTTGACGTCAGGCCAACATTGGGTCTTGACATTGGATCAACGTTGGATCCTGAAGTCGGCTCAACGTTGGGTCTAGATGTCAGGCCAAAGTTCATTCTTGACGTCAGGCCAACGTTGGGTCTTGACATTGGATCAGTGTTGGATCCTGACGTTGGATCAACATTGAGTCTTGATGTCAGGCCAACGTTGGGTCTTGACATCAAATCAACGTCTGATTTTGATCAGGCCAACATTGGATTTTCACATCAATCCCCAAAGTTGGGCTGATGTCGAGGTGAATTAAGACTGTTTAAGACCTGCAGAAATCCTTTAGATTGTAAGCTAATATTTCATAATAAATGTTCACAGACTTATACTGGAAAAAACATTTATGGATGCCCAACAATTAAAACACAGATACAAGACCTCAACCCTCAGTTGGAAGATACTTCTTGTGTCATTCCACCTTTATATACAGTAATAACTCACTGTGAGGGTTTGGAGTGAGAATATATCTAATTTATTTAATATTTAAAAAAACATAATAATATGTTTATAGCAAATAATTTTTTTATATTATTTTGTCTCAAAAGCAATAATTTATATTTATTCATTTTATGCCTTTATCCAAAGGGACAATTAAAGGTGAACCCATGCCCTTTGTGCTGCTAACGCAATGCTCTACCAACCGAGCTACAGAAAGACACAATAATAAAGCACAATAAAATTTTATTTGAGAGGCAGGTTGAGAGGGCAAGACAGGCACGGAGAGAGAGCGAAAGAGAGGGAAAGAAAAGGGGGCGGGGGGATAGGCAGAACATTAAAGGTTAGCTGCATGGCTAAAGGCTAATGTCTGTGTTTATTTGGCTGCTCATAACCCGCTGTTCATCTCCAGACAGAGCTCCACATCTTTAATGCATTACGCCTCACCAGTGGAAACGTCTATTGCCAATTAGTCCTCTGGTTTACCTTGGCTCTCCCAAATGACTGCAAAATGAAAGGTGAAGGCGAACGAGAGAAAGAAATGCAAGTTAGTAATTATAGAGGTTTGTGTGGAGGCGGTACAAGGCTACCACCACATCCTTTAAAATATTGTTGTGCCTGGGCTCCGTCCAGCCCCACGCAAGGTCCCGCTGCTCACCACCGGTAATTATAATCCTCACTCGCTAATTAATTTTGTATAATTTCTGTTTGCTTAAGACATTCCCCGCTTATTTATATCTAACCGTCTGAGGCTGACGCCGCGCTGAAGGTTTCCACTCCCACCACCTCCAGTTTTATACTGGTTATATTTACACTCTTGGTTTTTGAAGATGGTGCGCAATCCCTGCAAATGTTCACGGCTGTGTTTTTCACATTTTATGTGCATTTTGTGTTTTGAAAGAGACCACCCAGTACTTTGTGTACATTGCATATACCGAAGCAGATCTTGCCAGTGTTGAAGCTTTTAATAAAACCACAGAATCGAATATATCGAATATATTCATACCCTCAAAACTGCAATCTTTTCACTTTTTCCTAATTGCACGTATTAGAGGTCTCATTTTGCAAAGTCTCTCCGACATCTGATGAATCTGTGTCAATTCGGTTGCGTATTTCCATACAGTCTGTCAATGAGGCTTTTTTGCCTGTCTAATGCTGCCCCCCACTGCTTCAATACTGAACATTTATTATCCCATAATTACCCGGGGCCCTCATACAAGCTGTGGACCGGGCGGCAAGGTTGCACATCTATTATCTTCACCTGTTAATTCATTTGGTGTGACGTAACAAGCGCTCTATAATAACAAATGTGCCGGCGCTCGGCTTTGGCAATTAAAAGCAGCAGGGGGCTCCTATTCTGATGGTCCGGATTGTGACATCCATCATAGGACACAAGCAGTAGCGCGGTAGGGATGACAGATGCCACCCTGATGGCAAGGCTAACTAACTGCCTGTCCCATTGAAATAACTGTCCTCCCCCATCCACTGCTTCTGACTGCAGCTGCAAATTATCTCATGAAGACTGACCTGGCAGATCGGGGCTCGTGCGGTATCTAGAAAGAAGAGAGACCCGGGGACCGTCTGATTAATTTAATAGAGAAGAGCCAGAGATGCTATCTGAACATCCAAAAACCCATCTCACGCTCGCTGCCAAGCAATAACAGAGGGAAAGTTTTGGAAATAGGCGGTTGCTGATGAGCGGGGTGTGTAGATGGGATTTAGTAAGCACACACTTTGTTTTACTATGTGTGAGATTGTGGTTTTGTCATGGGTTCAATCCAAGGGAACGCACATAGATTTAATGCACTGTAAGAAAAAAACATATATAAACATCTACCAAATGCATAAATATTTTCATTTTAACCAAATTTAATTTTCATAAACTTGCAGTGCATTCTGGGACTGGTTCCTCTGCAATTTGGGTATCTATAATCAAAACCGGGTATCTTAGGAGGCAGAGTAATAAAACAAACAACTTCTTGGAAATGCTAAAGCATCAACAGTTCACCCGTGATATCTTCTTGATGACTAGGTTTCGGGACAGATCATGTGATCCAGTGTTTTCTCTCCTATAGAAGGAGGTGGGAGCCCTTATAGCCCCCTGCACCACTTTTTTTAATGCAACTCGTCACATTTGTTCACACGTTTGCGAGTGTGATTATACATTATCTGTGTTTCTTTGCCAGGGGGCTGTATTACCACACTCCAGACAGGAACAAGCCATGCTTGTTAATGAGCTGTTTATTGTGGCCATAACAGAGATGTCGCCACTTAAGACAGAGGGTACAGAAAAAAAAACTTGTTTTCATACACAAGGAGAGAAACAGTCTGATCAAGCAGTGAAGAAACAAAGTGCATAACACCCGTTTTTATATTCTTTGCATGGCTGTATTATAAAAATCATTGCCTCTCAAATCAGCGCGGGTCAAAACAGACATATGTTGCGAGCGTAATACACAAATACGTCCCGGGCTCTGGATTTTTGGCAATTTACCTCTATTTCCAATATAGTTTATGTTACAATCATAGAAGAGACCGGGCACCTTTTTAGATTATATGTGACCTGTAGCAAAAAACAGGAAATGAGTTTTAGTGATTGCGGGGCTGTAATGACACCCAGCAGCCCCAGAGCCCAAAGGACAAGGGAGCAATTTAATATGTCTGGCACAAGCAATAAACGCCACTTTGATTAATTGCACAGAACATCATCATAAAGCGCAGCGATGAGGCCTCGGAGGTGCGTCGACAGGGCCGACTTTGTGAGGATGTTCACCTTCCTGATCATTAAGATCGTTAATAGGAGCAGCTCTGTTTATAAAGCGTGTGGCATGGGGCATGTGATGCACCTGCATTTCCAAAGAAATGTACCCGACCCGAAACGATCCGAATCACTTTTATCCAAACCCAGAGTGCATATATACTTTTTTTTTTAAAGTACCGACTTTTGTGCCATCAGCAGCCCAGCAGAAAGAGAACGCGGTGGCATCGCAACCAATTTACTCCATTTATTTTCATTTGTTATCTGACTATGACACCGAGGTAACCACTACAGTGTGCATTCAAAATTGATTGACAGGTCAGGCTCAACGAAAATTAACCTTTTGGTTTGGAAACTGACTCTATGCACTAACGCAAGATAGTTCTGATCTTCACAGGTCCATTCAGCAAAAACACATTACTTTTAAATCACCCGATGCAGCTTATATTATACCTGACCCGTGTCCGAGGAACTTTTAGACCCGAACCCCTTGGGTTTCGGGTTGGACCTAGGGTTTTTGGATCTAAGTGGACCCGTGAAGATCTCTAACCTGTATCAAAACAATTTAGCAAATGATGCAAATGCTCTCGTGAATGTGCAGATGGAAAAAAAGACCTGTGGATGTGCACGACTGCACTAGCCATGACCTTCTTTGCCTCATTAGAACTTTGGCTATAAGTACATGAACAAAGTCTAAAGAAAAAGTAGTAAAAACAAGAAAATTGTTTTTGTTGTTAAGTATTTTCCGTTGCAAAAGCTTCTACACAAAGAAAGAAAGAAAGAATGGATGGATGGATTAATGGACGAACGAACCAACAAATGAGAGGAAAGAAGGATAAAATTAAAAAATAGGAGAAGAAAGAAAAAAAAGAAAGAAAGAAAGAATGGATGGATGGATATATGAATCGACGAACGAACAAATGACAGTAAGGAAGGATAACATGAAAAAAGGTAAAATAAGAGAAGAAAGAAAGAAAGAATGGATGGATGGGTGAATGGAAGAAAAAATGACATAAAGAAGCAATGCAGGAAACAAGGATAAATTTAAAAAGAAAGTTAGAAAGACTGAATGGATGGATGAATTAATGTACGAGCAATCAAATGACAGTAAGGAAGGATAAAATGAAAAAGGGAAAAATAAGTGAAAAAATAAATAAAGAAAGAAAGAAAGGATGGATGAATGGACAAACAAATGACAGTAAGAAAGGAATGCAGGAAACAAGGATAAAATTTAAAAAAGGGGAAAATAAGTGAAAAAAGAAAGGATGGATGAATTAATGGATCAACAAACAAACAACAGGAAGGAAGGATACAATGAAAAAATGAAAAATAAGAGAAGAAAGAATGGATGGATGGATGGATGGATGGATGGTTGAGTGGGTGAATGAAAGAACAAATGACAGTAAGGAAGGAATGCAGGACACAAGGATAACATTAAAAAGGGGATAATAAGTGAAAGAAAGAAAGTTAGAAAGACTGGATGGATGGATGAATAATTGGACGAATGATCCAATGACAGTAAGGCTGGATAAAATGAAAAAGGAAAAAAAGGGGAAGAAAGAAAGAAAGGATGGATGAATGGACAAACAAATGACAGTAAGGAAGGAATGCAGGAAAAAAGGAAAAAATTTAAAAAGTGGAAAAATAAGTGAAAAAGAAAGAAATAAAGGATTATTGCACGGACGAACAAAGAAACGAACGACAGAAAGGAAGGATAAAATTAAAAAAGAAGAATGAAAGAAAGAAAGTATATATGAATGAATAGACAAACAAACAAATGACAGTAAGGACAGATACAATGAAAAAAAAGAAAAATAAGAGAAGGAAGAAAGAAAGAAAGGATTGATGGATTAATGGACCAACAAACTAACAAACGACAGGAAGGAAGAATAAAATTAAAAAAGAAGAAAGAAAGAAGGAATGAATAGATTAATGAACGGACGAACAAACAAGGACAGATGAAATAAAAAGAGAAAAAATAAGAGAAGAATTAATGGATGGGTGGATGGATGGATGGATAAAGGAAGGAAGGAGGGAAGGAAGGCAGGAAACAAGGATAAAATAAAAATTAGAACAAAAGAAAGAAAGATTGAATTTATGAACAAACAAACAAACAAACAACAGGAAGAAAGGAATGAAAGAAAGGAAGGAAGGAAGGATAAAAATGAAAACAGGGGAAAATGAAATCAGACAGATGGACAAACAAACAAATGTTTTATGTTTAATGGAGTGTGAAGATTTGATCTGATGATAAAACTGATCTCAGGTCTGTGAGCATCTTCCTGTCTATTATCTGTTGAGCATGCCCACAAACACACCAGACTCTAACCAGACATTAATCTGCTCCACACAGTCTAAAAACTCATAATATGTTGCACTTACAGTCAGGAACGTCGACAGAATTTTTAAATATGAACATTTCTCATGTACGGGTGATAATTTGGGCTAAATTTATAAGGTTTTCCGACATTTTCCAATTAAATAATTGCGGGCAATCCTGTTACTTCTCTTATTTCCTTCATTTCCCCAGTGTCGCTGCTGAATGATTTTTATAACCCAAAACTGATTTCTCTTCTCTGCTTTGCAATTTCATCTTCTTTTGTTTCAGCTGTTCCTAGGCACACATAAAACCTTCCAGCGTCGTCATTTATCATATTGGTTAGTATTGTACCGGTGCCCTGTGGACATAATAATCATTTGTGTTCTTTAATATGCAGTTTTCTGCATATTGTGTTTATCATAAAGTTGTCAGGGTTCCCGGTGTGAAAGGAGTTTCAGAGGTGTTTGGTATCGTGTGTGTATGTGTGTGTGTGTGTATTAGTTCCCCTGTGGCAGGCTGTCAACTCTCTCTGATGGATGGGGATAAAAGGAGAGCTTTAGGTGTTGGGGGAACTGAGAAGGTCCAGACTACAGGATACGGGGCCATCACTACACTAGGTTAAGAAATGTGTCAGTTATTGTCTCCACAGCCTAAGGGCACTGCTGGGCCTCGGCAGCCGGAGAGACGAATACCAGCCTCCCCTCCCCTTCCACCCTCTCTTCATTACAAACCTTGCATCCTCTGTATGTTCCCCTCAGTTTTGTTTCTGCCCCTCCTGTCCTTCTCTTATGCACTGAAAATACATGAGATCTGGTTGATAAACAGAGGGAGGTGGAGTGGGCTTGTTTTAATGGGAAGATGGGGATGTTTTCTTTTATTATGTCAAACTTTGAATTCTGTGACATTTACAAAATTGCCATTACACCCCTCCTCTGCATCTACACTACAGTATCTGTGATGATGAGATCTTTTCTCTTTAATTTCAATCTTTGAGGTGACCTTACTCAGTCAATATTAAATATATCAAGGTTATATTTTTACAAAATGTTCTTTACGTTATGTAGTATGATTTTATGTAGAAACAAAAAAATAACTTTAGCTGGGTTTTCACAGACTGGTTCACATAGAGTCCTTAAAATTATTTGGACCAGAATGCAAAACTGTTCCTTTAGATTAACAGCACAGTGCTTGCAACGACAGGTTGTGGGTTCGATCCCATTGATAAATGAAGGATCATCATTGTAAAGAAATGACGGGTTGTTTCAATAGATGTGTCAAATATGGACAAAATCAACCATTGGTTTAAATTAACCCCCAATCATGAGTTGAAATAACCCAGCATTTAACCAAACTAGTCACGTAACTTTTTGATTACTTTTTCGTGATATTGTCACGAACTTCCGCGTTTTTTCGCATTTGTATCATGAATTAGTTTTTACGTGTAACTGTTACGTATTGGTTACTCAACTGCATTTTCCTATTTTCAAACCATTGTCGCTTTAGTTTAGGATTAGATTTGGTGTTTGCATTAGGATGTCACTTTAAGTATTGGTTTATAGAATTTTTTCTGAATTTCTTTTATATTTTCTGATTTTTAAACCATTGTCGCCTGACGTTAGGGTTAAAGTTGGGTTTGGGTAAGGATGTCATTTTATGTAAATCTTGCCCTAAACCGAAGCGACAATGGTAAGAAAATAGGACAAAACAGTTAAGTAACCAATACTTGACAGTTACACGTAAACAGAAATTCGTGATATGATCACGAAAAAACGCGGAAATTCGTGACAATATCGCGAAAAAAGAATCAAAAAGTTACGTGAATATATCACAAAATTTTGTGAGACTGGGCTGAACCAAACTAGAGGTCGACCGATATGGCTTTTTCTCTGGCCGATGCCGATATTTAGAAATCAGGGCAGCCGATGGCCGATATGTTTGGCCGATTTTCTATATGTACATAATAATCAAAATGCTCTCATCATTAGCAGATATTTTAAATGTAAAAATGTCACTATTTAAGTCAAAGTATTTAAAAAAATTATGACTGGTCTTTCTGAAGAGTTTTACAACCTCCTCTGCACCATGCATTTATCAGACACAGATATTACCTGACACTCTGCTGTCATCATCTTTGATCAGTTTTTTACCATGGCTTTTATTGCTTTGTAGGATAAAATCCTTATTTGGTAGACCTGATAAATTATTTATTCATCATAAAGTTAACATAGTAAATGTCTATGTTTTTTAGTTGAGACTGTTATTTAGGGAAAATCTTTCTAAACACATTTACATTCTCATTTCTAAGGGCGCTATAAGTGACTGATTGTGCTGACAGTGACGTCTTGTGAGTTTAGTGTTGGGACAAATCTGTTGTTTCAACCGTTCATTCAAACGAATCCGTTCAAAGGAGTCAGTTCGCGAATCGGACGAGTTGTTTTCTAATCCAGGCTGAGCAGCGCAAAACTGTAAACAAAGTGTTACTGTAACAACACGAAAAACATTTGCTCGGTGGATATGATTTGGTCTTCCGACCTTTCGCCATCGAGTCAGTTTTGTTTTGAGTAATAAAAGCAGGGAGACAGTTTATAGACAGAAAGCATGCGCGCGCGGCTCTGCTCTCTCTGTCACGCAAACAAAACTCATCATCACTCATTAATCACATGAAATGAGCCTAACTTTGCATGGACAGTGCACCGCGAGACATAAGCCTGTCGCGCTGTTGTACTGGCTGCTTAATTCGCGCGATCCCGCTATTGTTTACTAAAGCTGTTTGTGAACAAGACACGGCTGCACACACACGGGAGCGATCTGCTTGCAGCAGAGGCAGCGTCACGAGTTCTACAACAACGCTTAGGTGCCCGCAGATGCGCCTGCCTATTAATCAGTCTAATTTTGCAGCAAAAAAGCCGATTTTTAAAAAATATGCCAAAAAACGGCCAATTAATCGGCCCGGCCGATAAATCGGTCGACCTCTAATGCTGCGTTTACACCAACCACGGTAAAGGCGTGAAGCGTGAGTGATTTCAATGTTAAGTCAATGTGAAGACGTGTAGACACGCGTCAAGAGGTCCCGCGGCGCGGAAGAGGCATTCGGCGCGGCGCGGAAGACTCGTTTCCGCCTCTTGCGCGCGAAAGGCGCAAATTGAGCGTTGTGCATTTTGCAGTTCACGCGAATTTGCGGCTGACTCCCGAGTTGAAAAATTTGAACTTTGGCGGAATTTTGCGCCGTGTTAACCAATCAGGAGCCTGCTTGCTGCTGTGGTGGCAGCCCCGCCCGGGGCATTCAACCAACACTTGATATTGTCCGTAAGCAGTCACCCGGAGCTATACCACACAAGTTCTTATTTCTATAGACGAGACAGGAATAAAAAGGACCTCGCTTGGAAGAGTGTCAATGAAGACATTGGGCAACCAGGTAATAATACATACTTCACTTTTGAGTAACGTGACGTTTATCGATATTTATTTTGACGCCCGAAACGCACCAAACAGTGTGTTTTGTTCATGTTTTAAAGTCATAATGAAATTGAAATGAAAAACTCATTTGTTTTGGAATATCGTGATATATATATATATATTTTTTACAAATGACTTATCAGTGAGCTTTATTCTTTTAAAAACATTTATGTGCCCTAATAATCTTAAATCAAGAACGCAAATTTCCTCCCCTCTTTGACTTCTGGTCATATGGTATGGCAGGTGGGCATGGTCCAAGAAAAGATAACAGCGATTAGCAAATAGCAACATGACCCAACTTCAAACGATCCAATCAGTTCTCGATGGACAAATTCAGCCCTACCATTTTTTGATTTCAGAAGCCGTTTCAATCGGATATACGTCACCATGAAAGAAAATAAAATAATCGCTACTTCCGTTTCATGGCCACTTTAACCAACCAGTCCAGCATTTAATACAAATATATTTTAATCTGAAGAAAATTTGATCTGCAATATATTTTTCACTGTGCCATGTATTAGAAAAGCACTGTAAAATATTGAATTTTGGGACCTTGATGCACTCAAAAAAAATAATTCTGGGTTATTTTCATCCCAGCTTTGGGTCAAAAAGAGATGACTCCAACCTGTTGGGTTGTAATTGAACCTACGCTGGGTGGTTTTGACCCAACATGTTGGGTTGTTTTGACCCAACAGATATAATCCTCGGGCTCGCTTAGCAATACAATCATACTTGACTGTAATATTTTATGTTTTTTCAACTTCCTGTACCCTTAAGACACAACAAACATCTCACACACTTCTCCCAGAACTAAATCAAAGGTACACGAGTTCCCACCGAAACTCCTTCAGTCTCTCATTTATGTATTTTTATGTACTGTATGCATATACGGCTAACCTATAAACCCATGCAGCTGTGTTTCTGACGGGTTGTCACACCTGCGAAGCACTAACCCTCTTTTTGTCGCCCCGGAGGACGCGCGCCTGCCGCAAGAGAATGACTCCTTCCGGGAGGCCAAGGTCTATTTCTTTCATCAGCTCACGATGAAATCAGCTCCCTCTTGCTCAATGGCTCCTCGGGCATCTGTCACGAGGAACCTGGAATATGAGGAGAAATCTTTCAATTAGCGAACGACGCTCGGTTCCGTTTTCAGCCGCCCCCTCCCTAGACAATTAAAGGAGTCATCTTTAGTGACAGCTGGGTTCATCTTCTCAGCTTCTGAATGGGTTCGCTATGCATGTTGTTAATGAGGCTCCTCATGGTGGTTGAGCAGGTATACACAGAGCCGCCGTTGACGGTTGGAATTCATCTGCTCTGCTGTTTTATTCTATTCAGCAGAGGGTTCGGCGGATAATAATTCGAAGGCATTTTTATGACAGTCAGTCGTTCTCTGTTCAGACACGTGAAGTACATGAAATGGCACTACTTATGCGTGTGGGCCCTTCCATGTAGGTGTTATGCCCTGACAGCGTGTGGGGTTGAGTGCATATTTGTGCCTGATATTTTAGCATGTGTGTGTTTGTGTGTCTGATGACAGAGGCATCGCCAGGCCCCTATAGAACCACCGCCGGGCCCCTATAGAATCTGCCCTTTCCACACGCATCAAGCTTCCAGCTCTGACACTCCATCACCCGAACTCTGACAGCCTCCAAATTGGAAGCACGGGCCCAACCAAGGAAGATATATCATTAACACACATATACACACACACAGAGCATATCATTTTAACTGTCTCCTATCTGCGGCACACACACGTGCACAGAAGTTATAATTGAGCGAATGCTTTTTTCTAGGAAATATAAAATACAGAATCAGCGCTACTTTGTTTTTTCACACCGGTGTATTCATATTGGGTGCCATCTGTATGTTTCTCAATTTCCTCTCTTTCTCCCTTCTTACTTGCTCGTTCACAAATGGCACACGTGAAAAATCAATACCTTTCATATTATTCATATCAACATACAGTACTATATGTAAGGATTTATCCTCTGTCTTACAGGTTGTGTTTCTTATTGCACTGTGCATGCTGCTTACCAATGTATGAAACAGCATGCATTTTGCAACAGTTAATGGAGTTAGTTGTTATACTGTATTAAACAGCAGTATGCTATGTTTTAATTCAGATTTGTAATGCAAAAATCCTTTAAGCATTAATTGAACAATAATTCAATAAGATATATCATGTTTCCTGCATGCATTGCATTGTGGGATACCACACAATGTATTTTTGATTACGTGTTCATGTATGGATGGGGGTTGCGGTCAGTTCTTTGAGTAAACGCGTTCATTCCCATCCTTGTTCTTCCTACCTTTTGACATCTGTCACGTTTTGGAATTCTGCATTTCCAGGATAAATGCCAGATTACATGGTGTAGTATTTTTATCCTCTCTACATTAAATGAAACAGCTTACAACATCAAAGTGGAGACACATCACACACATCAGCAAAAATAAAGTGGAGAAGGACCATAATATGCCCGCTTTGATCTTCCTCTGCTAATAATTATCCCAGCTGCATGCAGGCATTCAAAGTCAAATTTGAATTAATAAGACGACTGAATGCACAAAATGAAGAGATGTTCTTTAAGTGCTCATTTGAACCCATCAGCTCGGAGATAAACTTGATTATTGACTTTTATGCTTGGTGTATTTTCAGGGAACCAACGTGAACGACAGCCATAAATGTGGAAGGAATGTTTGCAGTGTATCAGCATCGTAATAAAGTAAGCTACTGTAACACTAGCAAAGATATTGGAAAGATAATTGTTTTTGTATATTATATTCTATATCATACATGACATGATTTTAGTAAACAGTCTGTTCACGCTAAAAGTTGCATCATAATTAGGGATGCACCGATACTTCGGTGTCATTACCGATATTTGATTATTTTGAATGCCATCTACTGATACTGATCGATATCAATAGTTTTGTTTCTTTCTCCTTCTTTTAAATTATGTCATAAAATCCTAGAAGTGCAGAGCCTACAAACTGCAGACATCACTGTCACCCAATTCAAAACAATCAGAGCACAAGTGTGATGTGATTTTCACCCATTCTGAATGTCAGGATCTAATCTGTTTCTGAAAAAATTGCTTTTATCTGCGGATAACAATTTTAGGCGATACATTGGTCCGTCCCTATCCATAATATATTAGATTTTATTTGAATATGGGTACACATTTGATTTTTGAATATCAAAGTGCACCTACTTCATTGCTAAAAACGTTATTTTGTGTATTTGGTATAATACAATGTTTTTGCATGGTTTATGTTAAAAAACACATTATTTTCCACATAATGTAAATTTTTGTATAGCTCCAAATATCCTGCCTTCCTCAAATGCATTGATTTTGTACAAAACTCATTGATCTGAAAAGCTCTGTGTCCCTGATTGGCCAGTTAATCTGTATGTTGTGATTGGCTTGAAAACCTCTGACATCAGCAGGACATGTGACAATGCTAACAGGAGTTACAGGCTGAGTTCGAAGCGGGGGGAATTATGATAATGTCGGTCTTGTTCACGTCAACAGGCCCAGGAAGTAAACTGTTGCCTACAATGCGTGTGTTTGTTGTAGTCCAAGAGATTCACGTTGGAGATGATGTCAATAAATATTGTTGAGTTATCTCGTCAATTAAGAGAAAACGCTTCACTGAGGAATGTTTACCTCAAATCCATATTTCCGCTAGTATCCACTAGGTGGCGATCTTACCCAACTTAAACACTGAACACTTAACGTCACTCAACACTAAAAACTCTGTGTAAAAATTTTGACCGTCGCTATGAATCAGATCTCTAACAAAAGTCCTTCACAAAAATGAAATTATCTCAGCGTTTAGCTCAAAATTTTAGAGGTGATTAGAGAACAAATGAAGGTAATATGAAAGGTTTTTTTGCAGACTCTGTTTAAGACACAATTGATTCTGAGGAACTACTTTGTTTGGCGGAAGAGCAATATTTGTAGTAATATAATTACAACTTATTTGCTGTGTTTTATTTTATGAAATCCTGCTATGCACATTTATTAACCGTTTTATAAAAGCAATAAGCCCCGCGAAGCAGTTGTATTACAGTGCATTTTATAACAGCTAAGGGGGTTTTAAGCACTCCGTAACCCCCCCCCCCAGCTGTTATGAAGTGCACTGGTAACCCACTGCTTCTTGGGGTTTATTGCTTTACTAATACACACTTACACACCAAAGGAAATGTAAAATCGTGAATCGTACGATAGTTGCTCTGTAAAATAATACATACTTATATGGATGCAGGATTTTGGAATAAAGAGATTTCATTATGGACTGATTTGTTGGACTGATCTTATATGGATAAACGTGACTATTTTACAGGGTGGTGAACTTGAACTATGAATTTGTACGATTTTAATCAAACAAAAATATGACTTTTGGAAAAAAAGCAAGCATGAAGGTCAACCCAAAACATCATATATAATTTATATGAGATCATATAAATTCATACAAATTAGCCACCATTTTGCCAAAATGTAAAATAGGTATCAATTACCACAAGAATGTGTTGAAGATAATAACAATTACATGTATTTTACAGAATGTTAAGTAAAATTACTATTGTTAAATTAGGACAATAAAGGTGCTAAAAAGGTTCTTCACACTGAAGAACCTTCAAATAACCATTTATTTCTTACCTTTTCATAGTAAACGTTGTGGTTATGTTCCTGAACCAAAGTGAACATTCAGTCTGTATTTATTTATTGGTCTGGCTAGTGGCTAACTGATCTCTAAAACAAATACCTTTGTACCTAAAATGTTTTGGTTTGCTAAAGACGATGTACGTTAGACGATGAGCATGGATCCCAACTGTGCAGAGAGGTTTGGCAGCAAGGAAAGATTTCAAGGACCTGTAGCTAATATTGTTGTGTACATTAATTTTACACAGTAACATTAGCTTAGTGTAATAGTTGATACGCGTTAAATGTGATATATGAACGAAGGTCATTTACTTGTCATTTATTTCTCTTGTTATTAGAAATAAACTACTGTAAAAAGACTGTTGTTATTGATTCTATGTGGAAGTCTTCCGGAAGTTGCGTTTAGTCCAGAAAGGCCATCTGTTTAAATTGTTGCTGCTGAAACTTTCTATTAGAAAGCTTTTATGAGTGAGTAAAAATTGAACTTATTCGTTTAATTAATTTAACACAGAAATTAAAATGAACTCTGTTGTAATTACTATATTCAGCACATTATAATAAGCTTGACATCAAAGTCTAACTGTGCTAATGTTTTCTCAGAAAAAAAATGCCGCTTGTTTCTTTTGGCCATGAAATAAAAACAGTTTTTGCATAGACTACCAAAACTTTCACCCGTGCAGGAGAATTCCTCAGCCCGGGAGATTGTAATGATGTGATTGATCAGTCTTAGATGGAGACCATGGTCAAATGTCACTGTCTGGCCTTACTGAGACTTTCCTTGTCTTAATCAGCACATTAATGTTTGTCTCTGGTTAAGGGAGAGTCCCTGTTTACGCCTCCGTCTTAAACACTGTCGAGCAGAACTGGAATAATGATTTTCCTGCTCTGCTGGAGCAACTGAGAATCAATACACTCATGTTACCAGTCTAAACTCAGACCTGAGAGGCGTTGTGTGTTAAGCATAACAGTATTTGGTTTCACAGAACCGGGGTCCATTATATCTTTTGTTTCACTGTATTGTTTAAAGTACATGAACCCTATTGTTCATGTACTTTAAACAGTGTATTTATATTTATTTATATAGTCATCTAGCCTGTACTATAATATGTGCCTGTTTAAAATAAGAATTTACTAATTTTTAATCCCATGCTTCTACTTGGCTATTTTGCCAAACTTTTCAAAAATATATTTCCAACAAGCAATTTTGCATTAAAAAGATGTCTAATAGTCGTCCAAACACAGCTCAGACATCTAAGCAAAAACCAGGCAAAATTTGGGCTGTCAGTGAAAATGTAATAGATGTCTAACTATAGCCCAAAACCAAACACCTTATAATTACTGTTTACTTTGCTTATATGATGGAATATCATACATCTCCCAAGTCATTTTGTCAAAAATTATATATTACAAAATCCAAGGTTAATTTGGATAGAAGTGGGTTACTCATAGCCGAACTATATATGGTGCATAGTTAACCTACAGGCTGGGAAATGATGGCTATTGCTTGCTGGGATAGTAGTAGACATTATTATAATTGTTAATTTTCTACTTTGCAGAAAAACAATTAAAAGGGACTTTTAAGTGTTTTATTAATCAAAATCAATGTCTTTATTCATACATATGTCCTCATTGGTGTCAAAAGATCTCTGCCAGTGATCTGACTTCTCTTTGTAAGCTTATAATGTCTTCTCTTTATTTACATTGAACGTGTAAGTACAAGGAGGCTTCAATGTTGTTATGCCACATTAAAAAACTATAATAGCAGAGAGGGACAAAAAGCACTAGCCTACCAATGCGTTTCCACAACGCTTTTTCATTCAGAACACATGAACCAGCTGCAACGGACAAGGAGATCAGTAAGTACATAATGGCTACCGTAGTTGGTGCAACACTCATTTGGAAAAGCGAGGTGCTAGAGAACACTTTTTGTTTGAATGCAAAATACAATTTCATTTAAATCCTACTTATTGTCCCTTTAATAGTAAATTTACACGATAAAAAATGTGCAGCCTTTTTGTAAAATCAACATATGAAGAGTTTGGTTCCAAAACGCAATAAACGCCATATTTGAAAAAAAAATTAGTTACTGCCAAAATCAGTATTATATTAGGTCAGTATTTAAATGTAAATTCTTAATTTTACCCAAAATCCAATATCCGCCGTGTTATTCTGTCATCTTTTCTCCCTTTTTTCCCAAAACGCAATAAACGCCACTCCTCCTTTTCTACAGAATGCAATAAATCCACTCCAAAACATTACAGCGCACCATTCCACGCAATGTAAACAAACAATGGCGGCGCGTTGAGGACACGGAATCCTAGTTTTCCTCATCTTCTTTGTACTTCGTGATCAACAACGAAACAAAAAATAAAATAATACTTAAATAGCATTGATAAACCTGTGGTGGTTTTCTGTAACGGGAAAGAAACGTAAGCCATAAACATCTAATAATTTACGCGAGAGGCACTCGAGAGACGATCGCTTGTTCTCCCGACAGCATCTAGCTTCTCTCGTGCTAACACATTGACCCCAGGGGATCTTATGAAAAACTTTCCATAATTTTACTCAAAGTCAACGTGAATCACAGCTGATCGCTGTGAAAAATGTTAAGCGACGCCAAAACTTGTCATGGATTTATTGCATTTTGTGGAAAAAAATCTTCCGTTTTTATAATCTTTGAAAATCAACTTATGGATTTGAAATTTTTATGTTTTTACAACCTAAAGATGCTATGTGAAAGTTTGTAACAGAAAATAGTGGTTTTTATCTTGTCACTTTCTTGGTATATAAAACATGTTTTTACTGAAATTTGTCAAAATTGATTTATTGCGTTTTGGAACCAAACTCTTCATATATTTTTGATGTTACTTTATGTCAACTTATCACAAGCTTAAAATAGTAGGTTGAATTGACTTGCAAAACCAAGTTGTTTTAACTTCATGCTACATTTTTTTACAGTGTAGTAAAAAAAATTTCATTGAAATGACTGCATAATATTAGCTTATAACAACCTGTTCCCAGCCTCCATTCATTACCACAGTGGTAACTGCTAGAATTTGCTTTTAAATCTCCATGTAACATTCACAGTAAACACTCACAGGTCTCTATATTACTTATGTTATACACAGATTAAATACAATTTTCTTGCATCAGCTATTTAGTCACATGCAAAGCATGTGCTAAAAAGCCCCACGTTCATTTCATCTTAGTGATTTTAAGCTGTTGGTTTTAGCCAACTTCCAGTTCTGGAAGTAACCTTAAAGGGCGATTTATAGTCGTGCCTGTGCGTAGCTCTGCGTAGCCTGACGCGCACCTCACAAAATTTCTAACAGCGTGTCGGCTCTACGCGGACCGCAAGCTCTGTGATTGGTCCACCAAAACCCCTCCCATCAAGTCAAAAAACTGCGTCATAGGTATTTCCGTTTGAGACGGTGAAAACAAAGATGAGCCAAGTTGAGGAGTGATTTAACTCAAACTGCAACATAAGTCGCTGTTTATTTACTTCCATCATTGCTGGTCTTCTCAAATTATACACAACAAGTTGCTATTTCTTCTTCGTTTGTGGGTTAACATGCTTAGCTTCTTCTTCTGTGACAACTTCTGCTGCTACTGTGGTTACATGCGTGATTACTGCCAACCAGCGGTTTCGCGTGTGTTTGCACGTCGACGCGGACGGCGACGCACAAGTATAAATGAAAACCGACGCGGAACCTACGCCGTCGCTGCTACGCCGTAGGACCTACGCACGACTATAAATCGCCCTTTAGTGTACAGGTTATTGGCAGAACACTTAGGGTTAGGTTAGGGTTAGGCTTATTGCCTAAATTAGGGTATTCAAGTTGTTATAGTTTGTTCTTTTCGGCTTTAGTATATTTAAGCCACAAAAATGTGCTAATTCATTATTAACAGCAAAATGAAACACACAAGACGCTTTTAAGAGAAAAGGCAGACCAGCATAAGTAACAATGATCTTGAGGAAATCCCCTTGCCTTCCCCTAAAAACTGACTCATGATTTCTGCTCACATTTATTTTTTTCTTGCTGTACTCATTTTTCTGTATGAAGTAGAGGTAATGAGGTTGTTTAAGGGCATGCCAATTTCATTACATTGGCATGTGGACGGTGCACTTTAGGAACAGCAGAATGAAGCGATTGAAACCAGCAGCTAGTCTTAAAGTGACTGAGATTGCAATAGAAATGTCAACAGTCGGACAGGAGGAGAATGGTGGGCTACTTGTTTGTAAAGAGGGTCTTTTTTGCTGTGACCTCTCTATGAAATGTCAAGAGAGAGGGCATGTGACATCCTCTTTATTAGCTCTGGATGACGGAAATGTGATTCAGATATTTAAAAGCTTTAATCAAATAACCATCGCATTGAGGGTCATTCTAATATGTAGAGTTCACGTTGGGATTGCATTTGGTGGGACTCGGATAGGACAGGCTGTTTACCTGACATATTAAATCTGGTATTGAAGGAATAGTTCACCTAAAACACCTGCAATGTGTTGTATAAGATATTTGATTTCAGGTATATCTAGCTTTAAACATACAGTTCGTAAAAATAAACTAGCTTGACATAAGTGTTCTTAAAATTTCGTAATTGGAAGTAAATGAAGGACTGCATTTTCCAAGTATGGAGTTGGTGGAGCATATTAGCAATGCAGAGGACGTGGGTTCAATGTCCACATTTACACATACACTCACCTAAAGGATTATTAGGAACACTATACTAATACTGTGTTTGACCCCATTTCGCCTTCAGAACTGCATTAATTCTACATGGCATTGATTCAACAAGGTGCTGAAAGCATTCTTTAAAAATGTTGGCCCATATTGATAGGATAGCATCGTGCAGTTGATGGAGATTTGTGGGATTCACATCCAGGGCACGAAGCTCCTGTTCCACAACATCCCAAAGATGCTCTCTTGGGTTGAGATCTGGTGACTGTGGAGGCCATTTTAGTATTTAGTATTAGTGAACTCATTGTCATGTTCAAGAAACCAATTTTGAGCTTTGTGACATGGTGCATTATCCTGCTGGAAGTAGCCATCAGAGGATGGGTCCATGGTGGTCTTAAAGGGATGGACATGGTCAGAAACAATGCTCAGGTAGGCCGTGGCATTTAAACAATGCCCAATTGGCACCTAGGGGCCTAAAGTGTGCCAAGATAACATCCCCCACACCATTACACCACTACCACCAGCCTGCACAGTGGTAACAAGGCATGATGGATCCATGTTCTCATTCTGTTTACGCCAAATTCTGACTCTACCATCTGAATGTCTCAACAGAAATCGAGACTCATTAGACCAGGCAACATTTTTCCAGTTTTCTGCAAATTGTAGCCTCTTTTTCCTATTTTTAGTGGAGATGAGTGGTACCCAGTGAGGTCTTCTGCTGTTGTAGCCCATCTGCTTCAAGGTTGTGCGTGTTGTGGCTTCACAAATGCTTTGCTGCATACCTCAGTTGTAACAAGTGGTTATTTCAGTCAAAGTTGCTCTTCTATCAGCTTGAATCAGTCGGCCCATTGTCCTCTGACCTCTAGCATCAACAAGGCATTTTCGCCCACAGGACTGCCACATACCGGATGTTTTTCCCTTTTCACACCATTCTTTGTAAACCATAGAAAAGGTTGTGCGTGAAAATCCCAGTAACTGAGCAGATTGTGAAATACTCAGACCGGCCTGTCTGGCACCAATAACCATGCCACGCTCAAAATTGCTTAAATCACCTTTCTTTCCAATTCTGACATTCAGTTTGGAGTTCAGGAGACTGTCTTGACCAGGACCAAACCCCTGAATGCATTGAAGCAACTGCCATGTGATTGGTTGATTAGATAATTGCATTAATTAGAAAATTAAACAGGTGTTCATAATAATCCTATAGGTGAGTGTACATGTGTATGTATAAATTTGGTCGAACAAACAAAAACTCCACTGATGGTTTTGTCATTATGTCAACATGCTATGAATCGACCCCCAAAAAGAGAGGCCATAGTTAAAATGTTATGGACATTTGATATATATATTATAAATCTGCATACATACTGTAGGGATTAGTTGTTTCAATCTGAACTTGATCACAGCAGCCAGTACTTCACTGTACATAAAACCAAACCTCCACTAGTTTAGGCAGTTTGAACCACACAGCATTGCTACACCAACATGAATGTAAACACGGAGCTCTCCATGTGGTTTTGGCTTGATGGCGGTCTGATCATTATACGCTTTGATCATGTAAACCCAGAGAATGCAGTCAAACCGATCCCTCCGCTTGTTTTCTCCCTTTAGCTCAGTTGCTGGTACTTAAATCGTCAGCATATTAGCATAAATTAGACTGCATGAATTTTTTAAAACCGCAGCGTGTCGTAGCGAGGTTGACAAATAGTCAAGTCAGTGATTTAAAAGCCGAGTATGATGGACTGCTGGCATGAGCGAAGACAGCGGGACATCACAAGCAAATGGGAATTGCAGCAAACAACACAAAGACTGGTGCTGCGTAATGATGAAACAGAAGGACAAGAGCCATTTTCTTTCATTATCTCCGCGTCTAAGTGTGGGCGAATCTTACAAAGCTTTGATAAATTCAGAGGTGTCGGTACAAATACATAAACATGAAAATTTGTGAGCATGAAAACAGTCCCAGGCCCTCACAAGGGTCCTCGATATGGTCGCTTCTGAAGCTCGAGTGAGCGACCCTGTGTTTGTATTCACGGGGGGTGAACCTTATTACCATTGTGCCTTCGCATTCAATGTTATTTCTTTTTCTCTGAGTAGCAGACCGGGTATCCAAGCCTGTTTAGCCACAACCCACAGTAAATGTATGAGGGATGCTGGGCCGTCGCCCACTGTGAACCAGCTGCGATTTTTAGATTGCAATTCTCCAGCTGTGCCGCCCCATCAAAATCTCCTCTTTGTTGTTGAAAAAAACTGCACATCCGTAAAAATGCAACAGAGCGGACCCCTAAGAGAGAGGACAAAGACGACCCGGTTCAAAGTTGGATTTGGAGAATAAGAGAGACGTTCAACCTTTCACACACCCCCTATTTTCTGTTTGTGTTTATACGACCGTGAGGGATTACCGCACTCGAAACAAAATGGCTCCTCTCTGTGTTGCACCTTCACAAGCCTCACAGCGCACCACTAACCGGATTGTTAAAGCATTCGTAGTGAATGCTCAAGAGCTGACCTTTGGGGCCAGTGATCGATACAGGGATATTTTGCACGTTCAGTGAAGAGACGGGCGGCTCTCGGGTGAGGGAGGGGTGGTTCTGTCGGCCTGAAGGTCTGAGGAATGAAGAGGTGGGGGTAAGTGGAGATCCAAGAGGTGTAGAGAGACTGATTTCATTCAGCTCGCCTTTTAGGTAAAATCAATAATGATCTATTCATTGAGTGTCTTCCACACGATGCGGGCTGCCTTTTCCAATAATACCTGACAAAGAGCAGGAGGCCTCTAAACACAGACCAAGTCAAGCTGTAATGAAACCTGCTCTCACAGGTCCTTAACTGAGGCTGATATTAGCTTTGTGTAGACGGCTGTGCTTCACCGCTCAGGGCTGACCCGGGCCCTCGGGGAGCCTCGGGAGTCATACTGACTCAATTCAGCGCTTACTCACACTGACTCAGCTTCGAGAGCGCAACCAGTTAAGCATGACACACTTAAACTTAACCTGACCTTATTCTGTGCTTGGGAGTATTGACTCTTAAAGACTCACTTCATTTGGAGTTGTGCAACAAATAATAAAGTTAGGGTTGTTTCTCTAGTATCTGCTGTTGGGCTCTCACTGCGTCCCATTTGTTTGTTTTATAAAAACAGGTTTGCAGAATTGTGCATATGGTTTTTTACAATTAAATATATTATAGATAGACAGATGGATAGACCAACCCAGGTTAAGGGAATTGAAACTAAAAACTGTTCATCATAAAAATATTTTTGGAAAATATTCGTCATAAGGTGTTCCTGTAGGTTGGGTGGTAGATCATTGCATTAGCAGCACAAAAGTTAGTGGGTTCGATGTATAGCTTTTGGATAAAACGTCTGCCAAATGCATAAATGTTAATGTCATCACTTAAGAGCCATCAGTATCTATTGCCTTCATTTTTATCAAATCTTCATAATTCCCTTTTTGTCCAGCCATGCCTTGTGCAGCATAATGTACAGCTACAATTAATGAGCTTTTTCAGTTTCTCATTAGAGGATTTTCTCATTTCTGAAATGGGCCATCCACACCACCCGGACTGAGCATGATGTTTTTATTATTCCTCCCAGTCAGCCCATTTTGTGGCTGTATTATTTGAATTGTTACACTTAGATGGTGCATTACATTAATTATTAAGTCTGGAGTGTGGAGTAGTAGAAGTTTTAAGACCCCTTAAGCCCACCGGCTCTTTCATTACACTGTGTTAGATCAATTTGAACTAATTAATCCAATGACTGAGGTTTACTCGTGTTTGAAAGTTATCAATGACACCAAATCAACATGGTTACTTTTGGAGGGACTGACAGGATTACTTTGGATTTCAGTAGACACAAACACACTCTCAAATTACATCAAATGACTCCAGTGCCGTATATGGTCTCTCACACCAAAGGCGAGTGTCTTATCCACTGCGCTATCACCAGGCACACGGGTGCTGGGATAGCTGCCCAATGCTCTGGGTGTGTGTCTGGGTGTAAGCGCTAATTCATAATAAGTGTTCGGAGTGTCATGTGTGTTGCTTGCGTTTTCAAAATTTGTGTTTGTTGCGTCATGTAAACCATGTGCATCACGTGGTTTCTCAAAATAAGTGCGTGCTGCACACCGTTTATGATAAAAGAGACACTCACGTTCACAAAATACACACAAGACACTCCCTTAACAGTAAACTCTGATTACACATGAGATTATGCGAGTATCTGGCAAACGCGAGCGTCTCTTTTATCATTAACCCTTTAGACGCGTCTGCAGCAGGCACTTATTTTGACAAGACACGTGATGCACACAGGATCTCTTGATGCGCCGAACACATATTTTGAAATTACGAACCACACACATGACGGGCTACATACATGTGGTGACGAACTTCGCATCGAGCGCCCTCGAAAAAGAAGTCACCGGCCATCACTGCTTGACAAGCTTGTCACTTTCACTTACCTTATTGCTTTATATACATTTAATATATATAAATTGCATTCTGGTTCATTATAAAGATGTTGTGACCTTAAGAAGCATCAATACTCTGGGGTGGTACAAGTAAAGGTTAATTTTTCAACCTTTATGGGTATACAACACATTTAAATGTACCTTTTGGGGTATAATATTATACCTATTGTGTTTAAAAGCAGGCTACACAATAGATCCTTACAGTAACTCTATTTAGTGTAAAAAAAATGTCAAAAATTAATTAAATTGGTAAAACGTACAACATTTTCAACTTAATTTTTCACTTACAATTATGAAATTTAGGTAGTTAAATTTTTAGGAGTTACCAATTGAAGTAATTTTTAAGTTGATCCAACTTTAACTTTTTTAGTGTATGTGAATATATTGATGGCTGTTACAGTGGATCACCCTACACAGAAAATTCACAGAGAAAAGACAACTTCTTCCAGTTCATACTGTCATACCTGAAACCTGCAATTTGTCATTTGAAATAAGTGACAAAACACTTGTCGAGTTAATATCAGTCGCAAAGAACAGCTTTTTGTCTTTGGCAGAAACTATTTTAGATTCCCTTTTGATGGCGAGCCTTTCAAGGAGAATCTGTGTAGAAGATTTATCTAAATGATCAGAACAGAAACCTAAAGTTTATTTCTTAAATGCTTTCCACAAGTCTTGCCTTGTTCTTATAGGCCTAAAGGCAACACATTTTTTCAGTGGGTATCTAAATGATAAACCATAATTGCACAATTTAAAATAGGTCACAGAATGTGAGTTTTTGTGAAGAGTGTTGGAGCATGAGTTTCTGTCTAATCTTTAACTGCTAACATAAGCAGATGGCAGATTTTTCTTCATTAAAATTTCTCGCCAAAAGCTGGTGGGCAAAACATCTCAGGAGGAAGCGGTGGGTTTTGGTTTGATCTTGTTTTAAATGGCTTAGTGTGTGCTTCATTCAGTACATGTATGTGTTATTTCACATATTTATAGGTTGCTTTTTTCACAGTAGTCCACAGTACCTTTCAGTAACTTGATAAACACAAAAACACTCAGGTAAAGTGTCAATGCAGGAGAAATAGAGTTGATTTAATGTATAGAATCTATCTAGACTGTTTTTGTTTTTTACTTTGAAAGCAGAAAGAAATGAGAAAGCAAAGCCTCTTCTCTCTTTCAACCACTTATCCACCTCATGTTTGTTATGCTATTTAAGAGGGGGTCAGGACCAGTTGTGGCCAGTGACTTCTTTTTCGAGGGCGCACAATGCGAAAATGTATGTAGCTTGTCAAATGTGTGGCTCGTAATTTCAAAATATGTGTTCAGTGCGTCATGTAAACTTATCGGCATCACGTGTGATGTCAAAATAAGTGCATGCTGCAGATGCGTCTAAAGGGTTTGTGAAAAAAGAGACGCTCGCATTTGACGGATACTCGCATAATCTCATGTGCAATCAAAGTTTAGTGATAACTTGAGAGTATTGTTTTTTATTTTTTTGTCAGTCTCAGATAAGATTTTAGTCATTGTTGCAACTGATGCAGAGAAACCTGTTTTGATGTTTTGTTGGTTTTTTTTAAATGCCAGTTTTGAGACCGAAAAGGTCCAAGATTTGTTCCTTTGCCCATTTGAAATGGAAAGCAGTGGGAGGAGGGAGAGAAAGAGAAAAAGGATGAAAAGCGTGTTTGATGAAAGGCGAAAATGAAAGCAGTGTGTTGGTGGGACACCATTATAGCCTCGGGCGGGCTGAAGAAGTGCTTGGCTTATTAACAGATTCATTTTAAAAGAAAAAAGATGCGTGTGTCGCGGTCTAGCACACAAAGTCTGCTGTGAGATACCGCTGCCATGGCCAAGCTGTGACCAGGCCTTCACAACACAAGCCTGCTAGCTCTTAATGAGGACACACTATAAAGTGGCCTCAATATAAAGACAGATTAAATGACCAAAGCATTGTAGAACTAAGTGTAAGTGTGGTGATATTTTTGACTAAATGAACAAAAGTAATAAGTTCAAATGAAGTTCAGATATTGTTGTGTGTTGATAGATGATGTAAATGTAAATTTCGAGCTGGTTATGGATGTGAGATTCCTTGAAGTCAGTGTTTTTTTTTTTTTGCCTGCGTGTTTGATGACTAGGATTTGCTCACTGTGCAAATAGTCTGTATGTGGTCAGATTTATATTTCTGATAAAAACAAATCCACCAATTCACCTTTTACTTTAGGATTAACTTTAGTATTGTTATCTCTGGCTTGTCTATCAAGGGATGTTTAGTTTAAAGTGTTAATCCAGTACAATTATATATATAAAACAATAAAATTAGAAAACAAAAGTGTTACTATTATTACTATTATTGCTATTGCAAAAGTCCCAGGGAACAGGAAGTCGCAATCCACTTAACTTACATTTATCCGAGTGAAACAGAATAGGCCTATCACACAAGGAAAATAGCAGGCATTGTTTTTTCCACTGTAAATTGATTGAATTGCAAAAAAAAAGAAAGGGGTTAACGGATGCTCCGCCCAAACTTTCTAGCTGACATCATCAGAGAAGGATTGGCACAAAAGTACATTTACAGATTATAATGCAAATTATGATGGCACATGAATTAAAAAAATGTAATGACCCACACAGATAAATTGTTTATAATGAACACTACAATATTCCATTAAAAATAAGAAGTGTTTTGATTTCATGGGGAATTATTATGTAAATGACTGCTATTCATTTGACTAATTAACTCTTTCCCCGCCATTAACGAGTTATCTCGTCAAGTAAGAGAAAAAAATTGCATTAAAAAGCGTTCCCTTTGAGGTTTTATGTTAAGTAAGGGATAATGTAGAGGCAGCCGGTAGTTATTGGGAAATAAGCCCCGACAGTGTGATCAGGACCCGACGCGAAGCGGAGGGTCTTGTATCACACTGAAGGGGCTTATTTCCCAATATCTACCGGCTGCCTCTACATTATCCCGCTTATTACACGGCTACTTGCCACATAAGAAAAAAAACTGGACATGAATATGAATTTGAAACATTTTATTGGCATATTTGTTTTAAATTAACATTTTTATCCTTCCGCGAAACTTTGCACAGATGCATAAAATGGTCATAATACCTTATTAAGATCCTCTGCTTCATACTTGTCTGTCTCCATTTTTTTTCTCTTTAACCAGTCTTTGAGAAGTTTTAATGCCCATTCTGTACTTTTGTGTGTTGGCTTCGTAGCTGTCATGCTCTATTTTGTCAAGTTCAGTCTCAGTAAGGTCTCTATGTCTTGTCGTGGTTGTCCAGTGTTTGTCACAAGATGGCGCCAAACAGACAGTAATCTTTATTGATCTTTATTGGCGCGGAGCGATTTTACTCGTGCAAGTAGTCCGGCTATGCGTTATTATTTTGGAGCGGTTATTATTTGAAAAGAACGAACCTGCAAATGTCTCAACTGACCAATCAGAATCAAGCATTCCAGAGAGCCGTGTAATAATCAGTAATACCGCGATTATCCACCTACCTAATTTGTAAAAAAAAATGAAGCAAAAAAATATTTGCTAATTTTAAACTCTGTACATGTTTTGATAATCATTCTAAATATGATCTCTAACAAAATTCCTTCTAAAAAATGCAATTATTTCAGCTTTTGTTTAAGAAAAATACTCATATTCAAGAGTTTATAAGCAGGGAAAAAATAGATAGGATGAAATGTTTTTTTTCCCGTTTTGTTTGTTTGTTTGTTTGAAAGCAAAGGGTCTGTTCTTTCATTTGATATATTTGTATGTTAATATGAAGTGTTTGATTTTTAGAGGTGCAGCGTGTAAATTTTAGTGGCATCTAGTGGTGAGGTTGCGAATTGCAACCAATGGCTCACTTAACTGCTCACCCATCGAGATAGAGAAGCTACGGTAGTCACCACCAGACAAACATATCATCTACGGAGACAGCTTCGTAAAAAAAGTTTGTCCGTTAAGGGCTTCTGTAGAAACATGGCGGCACAAAATGGCGGCTTCCATGTAAGGGGACCCTCGGTATGTAAATAAAAACGTGTCATTCTAAGGTAATAAAAACCTAAGGGTTCATTATGAAAGGTCTTTATACACCCCTGATAATATAGTTTTGTATATTATTTTGCATTTCTGTCAAGAGATCCTTATAAAAATTACACACTGCACCTTTAAAGATTTATTATAAAAACTGATATAGTTTTCCTGAAAATGCAATAAATCCATGACAAGTTTTTTTTTTTCAAAATAATACACTGTAAAAAAAAATCCGTAGAAATTGCAGCTGGGTTGCCGGCAGGGCCGGATTAACCATATGGGCAACTGGGCAATTGCCCAGGGGCCCAAGACCTCTAGAGGGTCCAGGGCAGCAAGGACACAAGCAAAATACTGTATCTGGTAATCTCCCGCTGGCCGCTTCATATTAAAACTGTCAACACGGGCTTTTGCGCTGCACAGAGAAACGCTGCGCTGCCTATGACTTTAAACGTGAGTTGAGAGCGGTTGATTGTCAGTCTCATGTGGACTGACCAATGAAGAGAGGGCCTCAAGTTAAGACCCTCTCCTCATTGGTCAGTCCGCATGAGGTGGGTCAAAGGTTCGCAGAGCGTTACGTGACGCAAGGCGATGCTACAACAGAAAAAAAATGAGACATGGAGAAGCTAAGTGGGAGCGCGAAGCCGAAATTAAAAAAGGAAAAGGACATCAGAAACGCAGAAAATGTAAAGTATAAACCGTGGTCTAGTCTACGTTATACGCAGGTATCTGCGCGATCCTATCGGCGTATCAAATCAAATTACTTTAGCGGCGCAAAATTGACTGGGGAGCAGACTGCTGTGGCGCCACAAGAATCCACTGGCGAGTGACAGCAAAGTACCGCGAGAGCGATTCCAGTTATCACAAGGAGAAATCTGCTTTGAATCGCTCTCGCGGTACGTTGACATCACCAAGAGGTCTGCTTAGTGCCAAATGAAGTGGAACCTGCAGTGTAGCTGCTTACGCAACACTGTAAACAAACCAGTGTTTCCCATACATAGGCTCTACTTGGGCGCTTCGCATTTTTTTATAATCTTATTATTAATAGACCATATCTTTACTAAAATCTAAACAGTTTGCACAAAGATTGTAGCAAAAAGCAGTGCTTATACTGAACGAGCAAAGCTCTAGCTGACTCAGGATATAAAAAACGCAAAGCTGTAATGTAAAGTCTGTCATCGGGACAGCAAGTAGACTTTTAAATCTGAAATAATGAGTGGATTAAGCTTTTTTTAATCGACAAAAGAGAAATAAAAAGCAGAAGCAGTAAAAGTGCCTATCTAGAAATTATTACCATTATAACATCAGTCACATTTATAATCTATAGACCTGCACTGTCTATTAATAGGCTATATACATAGTATTGTATATATTGAGTTTGATAAAAGGGGTCATCAAATTACTTCATATATCAGTGCAAAAACATCAAGTGTTTTCGTGGTGCTTTGACAAACAGTGTCAGCTTTGTTTATGGCAAAGAAAGTTTGGGGTGGTGGTTAGATTAATGAACTATAATGTGAAATTAATATTAATGTTTAATAAATCAAAGTATTGTGTTGTGTCACACATTATTAGTTCTTTGTCACATGTATAGTAGACCATTTTTTGTCGGTGGATAATGATTGCCCTTTTCACCAGCTACCACCACAAGTAAATTTCAGATCTATGGGAAACACTGCAAACAGTCCATGTGGAGAATTGAACGAGTGGATGAGTGCTGTAACCGGAGAGTTAACAACGCACATGTGAGTAAACAACATTTAAATCATCAGTCCAGTTTAATACTTTATCTGGAGGTAAGGATCCAAAATGCAATAAAAAAAAGCCAGTGTTTATGCCCTGATGGTTTTAAGCTGCCTTCAGTTCCTCTTCAGCATGTTTGCTTGTGCTATAGTGTTAAACTTCCCTTTTCTGTGTTCATTTATATATCTACATTCAAGATGTATATGATCTTAAACTTCTGTGAGGAAATTCATGTCTGCGTTGATGTTCAGTTCAGTTCAGTCTTGCAAATTATCATTTCCTTCACTTTGGTTTGGGTGTCTAATGTTAGGCTACATGATGGTCTTGTAATAATACTTGTAAACAGTTTATTTAATTTTAATTAACAGTTGAGTAACTTTTGGCCTTGAGTTAGATGTTGATTAACACTAAACCAGTCTAAAAATCAGTCCAGTTTCCCCAGCTGTAAACCTGTTGGCTGTTAAAGTCTTTTTTTCTTATAATAAACTGACATGTTGATAACACATTCAGTTTATGCGTTTATGAGTACACTTCAGAGATTATACAGATGCTGATGTGTTTTGTTTTCATAGCATCATATGTAAGTGAATGTCTTTGATAGGGGACATAGTAGTGCATTTGTATGAGCATTTAAATATTTGTAAATCAAAATACACCCGATGACAGTTAGAATTTGAAGTATTGAGTATATTTACTGTATATTACAGTACTATATTCTGTATATGACCATATTATGGTGAACCTGGAGTCATAATGATGGGGCCCTTGAATATTGTTGCCCAGGGTATAACAAAGTGTTAATCTGGCCCTGGTTGCCGGTAATTTACCGTAGATTTTAATTTATGTTTTTTACTGGCAATATTTTGTTCAAAGTT
The DNA here is from genome assembly GCF_030506205.2 of Paramisgurnus dabryanus. Taxonomy (NCBI): domain Eukaryota; kingdom Metazoa; phylum Chordata; class Actinopteri; order Cypriniformes; family Cobitidae; genus Paramisgurnus; species Paramisgurnus dabryanus. The sequence goes on along the minus strand of NC_133358.1, from coordinate 21,359,608 downwards.
AAATGAACATTAAACATTTACAATCTTTGTTTTTCAGAGTAAAACTAAAAAAACAGCATCAAGCAAAACATTCTGGGAAACAAAATCTGAAGCAAAAAACAGAAAAAGGTTGATGATGATTTCTGGTTCCCAGAATGCTTTGCATGAGGCTGTTATTTTATAGTTTTATTTTGTAAAGATAAAGACTTGTTAATATTTAAAATTTATTTAACTTCGAACAAACTCTTGCTAGTAAATAACATAAATCTACGGTAAATTACCGGCAACCCAGCTGCGATAACATTGTAATTTCTACGGAATTTTTTTTACAGTGTATAAATCTATTGAATCAATATGTAAATGTGCATTTATCTTTGTCATGTTATATTTATTTAGTTGACTAGTGGTATTCACTGATTAAAAAATAAACATTAATGGCATTAATCAAAACACTTACTTTGTCATATTAAGAACAATGTCATTGCTGCTGTTATACTTGGGACGTCGTCGCTGAACTTTTTTGACAGCAATCAGCTGTAAAAAGTTTTGGTCCTGCTCGATTTTCGTTGACTTTGAGTAAACTAATTGAAAGTTTTTCATAATATTCCCTGGGGTCAATGTGTTAGCATGACAGAAGCTTGATGCCGTAGGGAGAACAAGCAACAGCGGCATTTTTCCGTCTCCCGAGTGCCTCTCGCGTAAATTTTTAGACATTTCTTTCCTGTCACAGAAAACCAGCAATGCCATCAAAGTATTATTTTGTTTTTGTTTGTTTGTTGATCACGAAGTACAAAGTAAAGGAGAAAAACTAGGTTTCCGTGTTTATTCAAAGCGCTGCCATCATTGTTTATAATGCGTGGAATGGGGCGCTGTGATTGGTCAAACGGATTTATTGCATTCTGCAGAAAAGTAGGAGTGGCGTTTATCGTGTTTTGGAAAAAAAGGAAGAAAAGATAACACAGCGGATATTGGATTTTGCTTAAAATTAAGAATTAACTTTTTAATTCTGACTAGATACAATACTGATTTTGGTGGTAACTAATTTTTTTTTAAATGGCATTTCATATATTTTTAGAAGAAATTTTTCCTGCAAGGCATTTTGTGAAACTTTTGTGAAACTTTTTAAAAAAAAAATTGCGGGCAATTAAAAAAAAAATGGTTGGCGAGGAATGAGTTAATGAAATGTAATTCATTAATTTAAATTGTCATGTTTGCATTTTTAAATCTAAATTTTTATTATGATCTACATACTAGGTCCTAAAATCCCTTTATATTGCCATCTCAGCATATCCTGCAGCCCTCCGTACTCCGTTTGTCTCATACTTCTCGTGTCTGTCCTTTTAATCTGGCAATGGAAGTGAGTGATTTTGGCTGACAGTGAAATCAATGCTTTCCTTCACTTCTTTTACCACCCAACAATCACATCAGGGGTGACTGGCCCTCTTCATCGCGAACCATAAGCAGGGCGAGAGAAAGAGAGCAGAGAACATACAGACGTTTGTGCAGTCTCGCCTCATTTCGGAGGTACGCAAGGAGCCACGCTGATAAGGTGGATGAGTCTTTAGGTGAGGCAATCTGTGCCGTCCAATCAAACGTGCGAGGACCACTAAAGCTGAAATGAGGTGATGTGTCCTATAATGATGATGATCATTCAGATGATATTTTACGCAATTACTGTTTCTCATCACAAATGTGCTTCTGGTCGGGTTTGCAGAAACCCATGAATTCATTAGCGCAGCTCTTCGGAAAGCCTTTTAGGTTTTCAGAAAAAAAAATATTTGTCCCAAGCTGTCATTGGGGAAGTGCCCTTTAAAAAGGTCCTAATATGTACCATTTAGGTACAGATATGTATGCATTTGGTACTAATATGCACTCTTTAGGTGCAATGTTTGAAAGGGTACCGCCCCAGTGACAGCCAGGGACTATTTTTTGACCATATTTTTTCTGATGTGTACCACATAAAACATTAACAGACAGCCTTAGAAAAACAATGCATCTATCCACATGTGGATAGATGTGATAGCAGTGAAATGAGCCCCATTGATGTAGTCATACATTATATGGAGTCTGATTGCTGCAACCCTCTTAAATGGCGAAAAGATTTAACCAGGCCTCTCCACTCTCCTTCCACCCCCATCCACTTCTGCCAAACATTCAGTGCTTTTCCTTACAATGGCTGAACAGATGGATCACAAGATCCACCGAGCTGTAGAGAAGAAGAGGGTCAGTCCGCCCTATCACTTCTGTTTGAAGGAGGAAAAAAGAGTAAAAAGCAGGAGCCCAGAGTGTGCTTGAGTTTAAAATCACATTCTGATGTTCTCAGACAGCTTCCTCTTCTCATGTACCAGAGTAAATTAAAACCGTTCCCTTCATTCATATCCAGATTACGGTTCTCGTTCGAGAGCCCTGCTGTTTATTCGCAAGTGCTCCGGTCTAAACGCTCGCTTTGTTTATGGGTCAACACATTGTCTTGCCTGTAGAGCACAAATGCTTACTTCTTCATGCAGTACAGTATCTTCTTGAGACTGACAGACTGGATAAGCATAATAAGAAGCATCTATCTGCAGATCGCATGGTTTCTTTGAATCGTATGCTTTTTCCATTCTTAGGCCCTTTAGCGAATGAAATAATTGATGAGGGTCTAAGTATGTTTTCTAATGCTGTGCTCATTGTGGGGATCAAATGAGCTTTGCATGCAGGCTTGAAGGAGAGGGACAAGTGATTTCAATATATCTACAAGATGTTTTCAGATAGATTCATCTTTGGCATTTAGCTTGAGAGCATTTTTTTTCCATTAGTTGCTTCTGTTAAGAACAGGGAAAGAGGAACAGTTTGCAGTCTGAGAGATGTTGTTTATCAAAGTAAGTTTTTCTTTTAAAGGTGCACTCAGTAATTTGCACTCAGTCCCTTATAAAAAAGGTATGCATATAAAGAATTAAATAGTGCTTTCAATGTGCACATGCATAAGAAGACTGAAGTCATATAGGAAGCATAAGAAAATGTTTATTTTACATATGCGTCCTATAGGCGAGGCGAATAGTATGTCTGAATTGCAAGTATTCGAAAAACAGTAATTACCTGAATGACCTACTACTTTAAGCAAGATTGGGAAGTGTGCATTCGGTGGACACTTTTCTATCCAACGAGCCACTGGGAGAGGAGTCACCCAATGGAGAAGAAGAGGCGTCGTCATATTGGAAAAAATGTCGGAAAGCTGTAACGCGGCTCTATTCAAATGTAAATTCACAAGAAAAAAACATGGAACACGGAACATGGCAGATGTAGTACATCCAAATTTTTAAATTCATACTACCCTCATACTACTGTATATAGAACAGGCCCGGATTGGCCATAGGGAGGACCGGGAGATTTCCCGGTGGGCCGGTCTGGTTTATCAGCCACGAGGGCCGGTATTGTCATGCCACTAGGTTGAAGGTTGCTGTCTCTAGGCTGCCAGCACTTAACCAGCCCCACTCGCATAATTGATGTCCCAACCACTTTATGCCCAGGTTGATTGTGTCCCGACCACTTATTGAAAAAATTCTTACATTTAGGGTCCATTAACATCTAAAACGCATGGGAAACGCAGGACGCGGCTTTTTTTCAGAAGAAAAAGCATTTTTCCCAGTCTTCCCAATCTTGCACACTTCCCAATTTTGCCCAAAGTAGTAGGTCATTGTTTTACGAAAGAAAGAATTTTCTTCTGCTTTTGAAAGCACTCGCCTGTGAACACGAGTTTTGTTTCTGTATTTGAGTGCACTTGCCGCACGTCTATTAAAATTTGAACTTGAGTCCGACTTGATACGAACATCCCCTAAAAGGGAAAAGGATCTAAAAATTGTATTTTTTTAAACTAAGACATAGATGAAACAATGACTCGTCTATGAATAGTCATTATTCATCATCATTGCAAGAGTAACAAAAATCTATTTGATGCAAAACCTTAACAGTTTAAAGGAAAAAAGTAAGTTTCATGAATATGATGTTTACTCATGTAAAACAACATTTTAAAAGTCCATTATATGTTTGTTCTTTTTTGACACAAGTTAGGCCTACCTTATGTTATTTTAGACATATACATTTTGCCAAATAATCTTTCCATCTGTTTCGCATGCATACTTGATACATTTTGCTTGTGTATTGTATATTAGGGGTTTCCAAACTTATTCAACAAAACAGATAATCTCAAGACCCACTATTTAAAAAAAAAAGAAAAAGAAATATAGGGTAAAAGACAAAGAAATACCTTATGGCTGCACGATTATGGAAAACATCATATTTTTTAGGCTACTGTATTTGCACTGAATAGGAACTGATATATTAAAAAAAAAAATACAATGAATTGCAAGGCTGCAGATAACGTGCACTACTGCAGACTTATAGGCTACTGGGGATTTAATGATATTATTTTAATATAGTCAGTCATGAACTAAAGTGGGCCAGTCCAAGGCATGAAACTCCAGGGCTAAAAATAATATACAATATATTATTTTATATAATATATTAAATAATATAAGATATTATATATATATATATATATATATATATATATATATATATATATATATATATATATATATATATATATATATACATTTTGGATGCAGGGCGGGTCTTCTCATGGAGTCGGACATGTTAAAGGAATAGTTTACTCATTTTCAATATTAAATTATGTTATTACCTTAACTAAGAAGAGTTGATACATCCCTCTGTCATCTGTGTGCGTGCACGTAAGCGCTGGAGCGCGCTGCGACACTTCGATAGCATTTAGCTTAGCCCCATTCATTGAATGGTATCAAACAGAGATAAAGTTAGAAGTGACCAAACAGACAAGTAGTTATACGAGCAAGTTTGGTGGTACAAAATAAAACGTAGCGCTTTTCTAAGCGGATTTAAAAGAGGAAATATTGTATGGCGTAAAAGCACTTATGGGAGTACTTCGACGATAGAGGGATGTATCAACTCTTCTTAGTTAAGGTAATAACATAGTTTAATATTGAAAATGAGTAGACTATTCCTTTAAGATCACGTAATCTACAGTATGATCTAACAAAACCTGGTGTTTGTTGTGGCCTCATAAACTCCAGAAGCAATGCAGTAGATCTAAAGTCAAGTACTTTATTTTTAAAAACACTTTTAAAGTTTTAATGTTTAATTTAAGAACTATAACTGATTTGTATGTATAAATAAGGCTCAGAAAGATCTAGACCACACATGCACGCATACAAACTAATTAATGTTTATTTTAACTGCAATGGAATTAAATTTCTTTGGAAAATAAATGTTAGCGTTTCTATTTAGAAACATTTCAAGAGAATTGCTTTGAGCTGACAGGAAAACTAATATTTACAGACATTTTCAGGCCACATTTGCTGCCTGGGACTCTCGACGCTAGGAAAATGCTCATTACCATATATTATGATTTATAAAGATATGCAAACGAGCTGCCATAATTAAAAGCACTGTGTAATCTTCTCCGCAGTCCTAAGCACAAGTGCTACAGCGCTTGTCAAGAGGGAATTAGAGAAACACAAGCCCCTAAATCTGAACTTTTCTCTTCTGGAATGCAATGTGCTAATGATCTCTGCACTAAGCATTAATTAGGTTTAAAAGATATTAACCCAAAATATAAACCCGGTTCTGTGTGAGGTGAGAAAGAAGGTGTGGCCCAATTTGCTCTCTAGTTTTCTAAGACTAAGTAGACTATCCCATTGCCAAAACCATTGATTCATGTCAGTGTAAAATAGTACCGAGTTGCAAATATTTATATTGTAAGCTTTTTGCACTCTGCTATATTACTGTATATTTGTTTTCCGATTGCATTCTGTTGTGTAATATGTTACTGGTCTCGCTTATATGTTACTCCTGCGTACACGTGAGCTTCAGATGCTGATGTGTGTCATTAAGATTGATGATCAGGGCGAGTGAAGACGCACATCAGTCCTTGGGCCTGTATGTCCAGAGTGTCTCTGTGAGGCGCTCCAGAGCTGTCAAACCCACTTCAGTTGTGTATTATCTTCAATTTACTGTCATCTGAACAGAGCCTGCTCACAGCTGAGCCCTTCTCATTTAATTGCTATTCTCTCTCTTATTTCTTCTGTCTGTCTGTCTGTATTTCTGTCTGGTTACCTAAAGAAGCAAAAAACATGGAGGTCATAGCACTTTAAAAATTGTCTGTCTGTCTGGCCATCTGTCCATCTATCTATCCAACATCCATCTACTATATACTGTATCTGTATATCTCTATATCTATCTGTCTGTCTGTCCATCTGTATCTATCAACTACACTCTGCCTGTCCATTTTTTTCGACTGTATACATTATCTATCTGTCTGTCCCTCCATTATCAACCCATCCATCTACTGTATGTATCTCTATGTATCTATCCATCTGTTTGCCTGTCCATCTCTATCTATCTATCTATCTATCTATCTATCTATCTATCTATCTATCTATCTATCTATCTATCTATCTATCTATCTATCTATCTATCTATCTATCTATCTGTCCGTCTGTATATCCATCTATCTACTATTTACTATATCTATATATCTATATCTATCTATATCTATATATCTATATATATGCATCCATCTATATATATGCGTCTGTTCATCTATATACTGTATCTACAAATCTATGTCTGTCTGTCCGTCTGTCCATCTTTATACTGTATCTATATATCTATATGTCTGTCTGTCTGTCTGTTCATCTATATACTGTTTCTACAAATTTATGTCTGTCTGTCTGTCTTTATACTGTATCTATATATCTGTCTGTCCATCCATCCGTCTGTCCATCGTCTATATACTGTATCTACAAATCTATATGTCTGTCTGTCTGTCCGTCTATATACTGTATCTATACATCTATATGTCTGTCTGTCTGTCTGTCCGTCCGTCTATATACTGTATCTCTATATAAGTCTGTCCATCCTTCCGTCTATATACGGTATCTATATATCTATATGTCTGTCTGTTCGTCCATCCGTCCATATACTGTTTTTATGTATCTATATGTTTGTCTGTCTGTCCGTTTATATATATATTGTATCTACAAATCTTTGTCTGTCTGCCTGTCCGTCTTTATACTGTATCTATATATCTATATGTCTGTCTGTCTGTCTATATACTGTCTATATGTCTGTCGTCCGTCCATCCGTCCGTCTATATACTTTATCTACAAATCTATATTTCTGTCTGTCCGTCCGTCCATCTATATACTGAACCTTTACATCTATTTGTCTGTCTGTCTGTCTGTCTGTCTGCCTGCCTGTCTGTCCGTTCATCTATATACTGTATCTACATATTTATGTTTGTCTGTCCATCTATATACTGTATCTACAAATCTATATATCTGTCTATCCGTCCGTCTGTCTATATATGTATTTAAATAACTATATGTTTTCTGTCCGTCTATATACTGTATCTACAAATCTATATGTCTGTCTGTCTGTCTGTCCGTCCGTATATAGACTGTATCTACAAATCTATATGTCTGTCTGTCTGTCCGTCTATATACTGTATCTATACATCTATATGTCTGTCTGTCTGTCTGTCTGTCTGTCTGTCCGTCCGTCTATATACTGTATCTCTATATAAGTCTGTCCATCCTTCCGTCTATATACTGTATCTATATATCTATATGTCTGTCTGTTCGTCCATCCGTCTATATACTGTTTTTATGTATCTATATGTTTGTCTGTCTGTCCGTTTATATATATATTGTATCTACAAATCTTTGTCTGTCTGCCTGTCCGTCTTTATACTGTATCTATATATCTATATGTCTGTCTGTCTGTCTATATACTGTCTATATGTCTGTCGTCCGTCCATCCGTCCGTCTATATACTTTATCTACAAATCTATATTTCTGTCTGTCCGTCCGTCCATCTATATACTGAACCTTTACATCTATTTGTCTGTCTGTCTGTCTGTCTGCCTGCCTGTCTGTCCGTTCATCTATATACTGTATCTACATATTTATGTTTGTCTGTCCATCTATATACTGTATCTACAAATCTATATATCTGTCTATCCGTCCGTCTGTCTATATATGTATTTAAATAACTATATGTTTTCTGTCCGTCTATATACTGTATCTACAAATCTATATGTCTGTCTGTCTGTCTGTCCGTCCGTATATAGACTGTATCTACAAATCTATATGTCTGTCTGTCTGTCTGTCCGTCCGTATATAGACTGTATCTACAAATCTATATGTCTGTCTGTCTGTCTGTCCATCCGTATATAGACTGTATCTACAAATCTATATGTCTGTCTGTCCGTCTAAATACTGCATCTCTATATAAGTCTGTCTGTTCGCTCATCCATCTATATACTGTATCCATATGTCTGTCTGTCCATCCTTCCGTCTATATACTGTATCTATATATCTATATGTCTGTCTGTTCGTCCGTCCATCTATATACTGTATCTACATTACTGAATGTTTGTCTGTCCATCTATATACTATATCTACAAATCTATATGTATGTCTGTCTGTCTGTCTGTCCGTCTATATACTGTATCTATATATTTATATGTCTGTCTGTTAGTGGTGTAACGGCTCGCATGTGATTCGCGGATTATTACGCAAATTTATTTAGGGAAAGTTTATCATTTGTAAGTCTTTCAAAGGTTTGCAAATGTTAACATTCAAGTGATTTTAAACCGTTTAACTGCAAAAAGGCGCTAAAGTGAGCAGTTTACTTTACGCACAAACGCAAGTGCGGTAATGCGTCCGGTCCAGCTCGAGTCCAACGTGATCATCCTTCAAACATCAGAACTCTTGATGTGTAAACTTCAGAGAGTTGCGCTACTCTCTCTCTCATACTGTAGTGTATTAAAATACATTTGGCTAATAGAGCAATGAAAAACAACGTAACATTTTAAGTGGGACGGCTGTTTATGCTGCGCCAGTTGTAATTCGCCCTCTGCCTGTGTGCGTGCGCACGTTCAAGGGGACTCAGTAGTGCACAAACGGAGAGAGATGCAGTCTATACATATTTGGTCTTAAAGAGACAGTAAGCTCAATTGACCTACTTAAGTCTGTCTCATTAATGTTAATCAAACAACCTAAGACAAAGAGAAAATAACTTCTGAAGCTTTAAAAAATTATAATTAATTTATAATATAATAATTTAATTAATACAATAAATGCAGTGTAATTATTAATTTGATTTCTGTAACTTATGATTTTCGACCTTACATAATGTGCAGCTTTGTTTTTTTTTTCTAAATGTTTGTCATTTCTTGATTTGTTATTAGATATTTCCCATACTTTTTTTTTGCTGATCCGAAAAATGACCCGATCCGTGCCTCAAAAAATGTTATGTGATCCGTTACACCCCTACTGTCTGTCCATTCGTCTGTCTATATACTGTATATATTGTGTATATACTGTTTGTCCGTCTATATACTGTATCTATCTATATAAATATATATATATATATATATATATCTGTCTGTCCGTATATATAGTCTATCTGTACATAACAAAATGTCCATCTTTATACTGTATCTATATATCTATATGTATGTATGTCTGTCTGTCCGTCAGTCCATCCGTCTATATAATGTATCTATATATCCATATGTCTGTTTGTTTGTCCATCCATCCATCTTAATATATTAATATGTCTATATCAAAACCTTTCTGTTAAACAGAACACAAGGGTTAGCTGACAGCCGCCTCTTCCTCACCTGACCCTTCTGAGACCTCCCATTACGTTTTAAACTTCCCACAGCTATACATACCAGCATTGTGAATCTGGCCAGCTGTGTCTGTGTGCAGCGTTTACCAAAAACCACTGAGTCAGCAGCCACATTCATGGCTCAGTGTAGACCGGCTGGCTAAAGCATCCGTGTGCTTTCGCTGGCTCAGCCATAACATGTGGATCAATTAACAAACTGTGATGAGAGATGTGCGTTCAAAAGTTGACAAATGGAGAAAATGAAAAGACCGCATTGCCATTTGTGCAAATGGAAAACAACTGGCTGCGTGAGCCAGCCAGCCAAAAGAAATATTCTCTTTCTCTGTATTAGTTACAGACGAACACCGCTTTGATCCTGATGCAGAAGTAATATCATGTACCCCACACATGTATCCGTGTTCAGACAATGGTAAACTCTGTGTAAAGTGCTGTGAATTGCTGTTTGTGTATATGTTGTCAATAAAAAGCCTGGCATAGAGATGCATCCTGTAACCTCTGCGGGCAGCCGGTTATGTTTGTGTATGTTTGCGTAAGGGCATTTGTACAGTACAGTATGTTACAGTAACGGAGTCTGGAGGCGACTCGGTGGGTAGATAGCTTACAAAATCTGTCCAGGGCCTAGAAAAGATTCGTAAATATAAATATGTAATGGTTCCAGCATGTTTCAGAGTGACTCCAGACAGAAAAGACGAATGTACTGAAATCTCAGTAAAGACATTTAAAGTATCTAGAACATTTTGTGCACTTTTTTAGTTTTTTTTGTCTGTTCACATATTTTTCCGCTAAAATTTCTTATAGGTTTAGTATTACCATTGAAGGGTTTATTTTGCAATAGAAATGTAAATATGTGACCCTGGACCACAAAACCAGTCATAATACATAACAGCCAAAAAATACATTTTATGGGGCAATTTTTATTTATTTTATTTTTTACAAAAAAAAGTAAAGATCATGTTCCATGAAAATATTTTGTAAAACATACTGTAAATATATAAAAAAAATATTATATGTAAATGTAAATATATTAACTAGTAATATGTGTTGCTAAGAACTTTATTTGGACAAATTAAAGGTGATTTTCAAAAAAAAAAAAAAAATTGCACCATCAAATTTCAGATTATTACGGAGCCCCTAAGGGAACATGGAGCAAAAATTTGTATCGTGTGCGCACGTGAAACTATAGCGTGCGCATGTGAAACTACCGTGTTTAGTTTCGTGCTCACGTGAAACTTTTGCGTGCACGCATTAAACTTTCGCACACGCACGTGAGGGTTTGGAGGTTTCGCGTGAGCACATGAAAGTTTCACGTGATCACATGAAACTAAACTTTAGATTTTTTTTACTCCAATGTCACCTTTGGGGCTCGGTAGATTTTCAAATAGTTGTATCTCGAAAAAAATACTGTCCTATCCAAACATACCATACATTAATAGCAAGCTTATGTATAATTTTATATCTCAGTTTCAAAAATTTACCCTTTTGACTGGTTTTGTTTTGCAACGTCACATAAAAGAGTTGATAAAAGGCTTTCTCCTAAACTTTCATGTGTGCACGCAATAGTTTAACGTGCGCACGCAAAAGTTTCACGTGAGCACGCGAAATGTATAGCTTAAATGCTCTGTAAGTCACTTCGGATAAAAGAATCTTCCAAATGTATAAAAAAGACCATTTCAAAAGATGTAAACAACACTGGTCCAGAAACACTTCCTGTTTCAGTTTATTCATTTCACATATATCATTATCTTTAAGATGATTGTTGAACTTTTTGATTCAGTTCTATATGTTCTGTTGGACGTATTTCATCCCAATGTTTATCTAGTGTTAAAAAACTGATACAGGAAGTGCTTCTGGACTCGTGTTATTTAAGTTTTTTTGAAATGGTCTATATATGTGCACAAAAGATGTTGATTTTAGATACAAAGGTTCTAGATTCTGATAAAAAAAAATGTATACATTAAATGCACTGTAGGTTGCTTACGATTGCTCCAGCTGTCGTTCTGTTTACAGATTCTGTTTGGTCTTTGTAAATTAAATAACACCTGAGCGCCTGTGGCTATAATTGGTCTACATATTTCCAAGCAGGTTTATTTCATAAAATTCATAAAGCAATTAAATCTTACCTTACACTTCATCAGGACGCACAGAAAAAAGGTTTAATGAGAGGGATATTTCATAAGTCCTCCTTTACCCCACTGTGAAATGCAAAAAAGAGGCTAAGAAATGAAATGAAAATGAGCATTTTTAATTATGCTCATTTTGATCTGAGCAAACATGTTCCTTGTGGAGTTACTGGGAGCAATTAAAATGTAATTTATGTTGCTTTCGGCACACAACGAGTGTCTGATTTAAAGCACAGCTACCATGGACAGTTTGTTTCAGTAAAGCTTTATGGGTCCCAATTAGCAGCGGTTAGCCAGGACTGCTAGCTGTCCAAACAAACTAGATACTGTTGGCCAATAAGATACATAGCGATGTGCGGAGTCAGGTCTCTAAACATGTGCCTGTAAACCAATCAGACTCACTGTGGTTACATTGATTAGTGTCTGGTTAAGTGTGTGTGAGGGTCTGTAGCTACAGTATGTGTTTATGCGGCGGGTGTGCCGGTCCAAGCTGAGTTTGTGAGCGAGCACATGAGGACAGAAAGGGGAAGAACATTCTTCTCAAGAAACCCAAAGATGTATAATTATCGACACACACTGGATCGAGTTTCTCTTTAAAAAGCAACCAATTATTGTAATGTGTGCGGTCGAAAACAAATTCCTGAAAAGAAATGGATTTTCCTTATAAACACAAATACTTTTCCAGCGCCGATCTGGAGCGACGCAGCGTATTATAGGAAATATTTGTCTGGTTGGGTCTGGCAATGGAAAAATATCACAATTACAGGCATGTCACAGGTTTAACAGAAAAGTATAAAATATGTCTCTTTAAATGGCCTAAATTAGACACTATCAAAGTTTTATTAATGCTCTTATCTTGCCTTTGAGACACGTAAACCTGACATTAACCGCAGATTATTTTGCCGTTCGTTCGTTTAATTTATGAATGTCATGCCTCTTGTATCCTGACATTAATTAAACTTTTAATGCACTCACAATAGCCACAAGCCTTACAAATGTGAGCGAAAGAGCAAGGAAAGCCAGACAGGGGAGGGCAGGGGAAAGATGGAGTAAATAGAGAGATGTGAAAGATGGAAATATTGCAGAAAAGAATTATAGATAAATGGATGGATGGATGGATGGATCAATCCATGGATGGATGGATAGATAGATAGATAGATAGATAGATAGATAGATAGATAGATAGATAGATAGATAGATAGATAGATAGATAGATAGATAGATAGATAGATAGATAGATAGATAGATAGATGCATAGATAGATAGATAGATAGATAGATAGATAGATAGATAGATAGATAGATAGATAGATAGATAGATAGATAGATAGATAGATAGATCGATAGATAGATAGATAGATGGATGCATTGATGGATAGATGGATGCATTGATGGATAGATACTGTAGATGCATTGATGGATAGATGGATGCATAGATGGATAGATGGATGCATAGATGGATAGATAGATGCATATCTAGATAGATAGATAGATGTCTAGCTAGATAAATAGATAGAAAGATAAATAGACAGACAGAGAGACAGACAGACAGACAGATAGATAGATAAATAGATAAATAGATATATGCATAGACAGATGCATAGATAGACAGATGCCAAACATTACCATAAAATAATATATATATGCAAATACATTAGATAGATAGATAGATAGATAGATAGATAGATAGATAGATAGATAGATAGATAGATAGATAGATAGATAGATAGATAGACAGATAGATAGATAGATAGATAGATAGATAGATAGATAGATAGATAGATAGATAGATAGATAGATGCATAGGTGGATGCATAGATGGATGCATAGATGGATGCATAAATGGATGCATGGATGCATAAATGGATGCATGGATGCATAAATGGATGCATAAATGGATAGATGGATGCATAGATGGATGCATAGATGGATGCATAGATGGATAGATGGATGCATAGATGGATAGATGGATAGATAGATAGATAGATAGATAGATAGATAGATAGATAGATAGATAGATAGATAGATAGATAGATAGATAGATAGATAGATAGATAGATAGATAGATATTAAAGGTCTACTGATATTTACAAATAAACATTTTAATATTAGAGACAAAACAACACCTAATTCAGCTTTTACTGAATGCAGATTGCATTTTCAACAAAAGACTTGAATGTTATCAACAAGAGGCACCATATGTTGATCAAGGGGCGTCATGGGCAGTGCTGGCAGTTTAGTTATGCAACATCGCACCCTACTGGTGGTATAAAATACTGCATGTTTTTTAATGTCTGTCGGTTATAAGAAATGTAAACCACCAAGGACCTGTTGATAGACTTATAAACCAAACCGCTTTCGGTGTTTAACAAAAATGTGTTCACACACAAGTTTATAAAGCAGAAATGTTCAACCTTTAATATTGCACTCTTTGTCGTGAAAGCTCACATATTAAAATGCAATGCAACGAATGCAACAAAGCAACGCGTACAGTAGAAATCTAGTAGGGGGCAACTAGCCTGACAAGCCGCTAACCTCCAAATAATGGCTGTTTTTCATCTAAAACTCATCTCACTTGATTGGTGAGGCTGAAAAGCACAGCTTAACCTTTAAGAGTATAGCCATGTGCTTTTAATAGATTCTCTGTGAGAGCCATGATGAAGAGAATTACAGAAATGAACAAGGCAAACAATCAGGGACCTCACTACAAGGCCCTCGCCATGAGAAGCATTTCAATCACGCGCGCAGCTGAATTTTCTCCCAGACCGGAGGTTAATAGCATGAAATGCCCTTCAGTCTACTGAAAGCGAAATCTGGAGCTACAGCAATATATCTGTTTCATAAGTCACCAGCTGCCACATATTACACCATAGAGATGCTCATAATTCAACGTGGGAACATATTCTTTGGAGTTCCTCAAGAGGACAACTAATATAATTCAGTTTATTTGTATCTTTTAAAAGAGGGCAGAGTTTGTTGTGTTATCTCTGTCAATATAGCCCTGTTTATTATTGGCTACGGTGAATACCTGGAGACGAGACATAAAGTTTGTACATTAGACCATTAAGTCCTTCGTAGGAATTTTGAGGTGAAAAAACGTAGATTGAATAGACGTGCACGGTGCATTTTGTTTGTCTGAGTCACTTATTTACTCGATTTGTTTTGCTCCCTAATTGCTTTTGTCCCCAAATACAAATTACAATAATTCATTCGATTGCATTTATAGTGAAGTCTTGACGTATGAATGATAAATTCGGTAATTGCGCAACATTTCATCTCTGGATAATGCTTGTTAGTAAAACATGTACGGCCGATGCATCGGTCACTCAGAGACGCTACGGTTCGCGAACGCGTGGAGACTGCGAGAATCATAAAAGTCTGCCACCCTGTAAAATCTGACCCAATATGAGCAATATGCGTCACTGTAATTGTGTTTATTGGGAGAGGGCCCAGACACTGTGGTAATTACTTATTGTTATAGTCTGCATCCCTATATATTTGATTTATGTATTTTGGCTCCAGCTGACAGATAAATAAGAAAAATTGTTATATTAAGCGGTAATAAATATGAATCATTTTGCCATCTGCCAGGAAATAATATTGTAATCTGTGAGGTGGAAGGCTTAAACTATGTATGTATTTGTGTGAGTGCACCGCATGGTCATGGGTTTTCAGCCAGTCTGATCTTTAAAACCGGGCGACGAGTCACGTGATCCCTTTTGATCAGGAAGCAAAAATATTAATGAAGAAACATAGTTCGTTATAAGAGTTAATGGATGTTTTACAGTATAAGGAATGATGTGTTTTCATTATTAATGCTGTTTTAATGGAAAAGCTACTTGATGTGCTTCTGTTGAACTGTAGCGAATTAACATCAGCTGTTTAACCGTATATCAATTACTCCAATTAAGTTATGTTTTTCATGAACATAATACTGACAGTATGATCTCCAGTATGTGTTTATCAAGCTTTAATTTATATGTAGTTTTAGATTATATGTAATACATTTCTTTACCAAGAAAAGGAAACAAAAATAAGCCAATAAAAGCCCAGGATACTGCAACTCTTTCAGTAAAGTTTTAAAAGCATCCCATGATGTTGGTTGATAAGATAATGACTATTTTAAGGCAGCTAAAAAAAAAGACTTTGGGGCGGTTTTCCAGACAGGGATTATCTTAAACCAGGACTAGACCTAAGTTTAATTAGGAAACATAACTAGTTTTAACAAACGTGCCTTACTAAAAACATTGCTTGTGTGCATTTTGAGGCAAAACAAAGAGCACTGATGTATTTAAAGATATGAGCAGGGCTGAGCACTGAGCAGGTTGTTTTCAGTTTGGACAGCTCTTTATTTATTTTAGTCTAGGACTAATCTAATCCCTGTCTGAGAAACCGCCCCTTTATGTTTTAATTTCTTCACTATTTACATATTCCCTTGATGACTTTACTATTAAGATTGTGTATATATGGCCATATATATTTGACTGGTCCATATTAGATTTATAATGGAGAATTCCTATATACAATTAATCTAAAAAGATAGTAAAAAATTATGTCCATAGGGGAACACTTGCACAATATTTGCTTTTAATGACTCTTCGGCTAAGGTTAGACAAGAGCATCAAAATATGAGGTGCATGGTACACTCTTAAAAGTAAAAGTGCTTCACGATGAGAACAGGGACCCGAAGGGAATTGTGATCCGGACCCGCGTCCATTTCATATTGCAAGTGCATTAATTTCTATGTGATTGATTAAATGTGTGCATTTGCTACTTTAAAAATCAATGCATATTAAACTTGTAAACCATTCGTTGTTTTTTTTTTCTTCTTTTTAGATTTAAGAGTATTCCTGGTCCGAAAATAAAACGAGTAATTTAAAAATGTCCTGTCCTGTGTGACGCTGTAGCCATCACACCCAGATATTATGCACAGCTATTTCATGTACTACGGCTTTTGATCATTAACTCCTTACATGCATTTGAAAAGGCAACACTCGTCATACATAATCATTATACATATTCTTTATTATCATGAAAATACCTTTAAAGGTTTGAAGAAAAGCAATATACAAATTTTTAAACCATTTCCTGGAGCTGCGTCTCATAGCTGTGTGTCTGGTTCTTCGTCTGCAGTGCATATTGAGTTTCTGCACGAGAGCGCCCCCTGGCTTTTGGATGTAGCGGCATTTCACCGTATTTCAATGAGAACCATAGCAAGCATTTTATAGGCCAACCACACCTTTTTTGCCACGATTTATGCATCTGATGGAAGATAAACTGTGCCATTTCTCTAATGAGGTTGCTCTGTATTTTGCACCTGGTTACTTTTGGCATACTTCTTGTGTTTCATGTTTATTTATTTTTTACTTTAAATGCAAAATACACTTGTTATGTTTTTTTTCCAAACTATTTGTGTTGATTTGTTATATAAATAAATTATTTACATAAAGTTATAAACATGCTTAACAATTTTGTAATAACCAGTTTTTCCGGATCTATGAAAATGATGAGAATTCAGATTTGGACCTTTAAATGTAAACTTTGAGAACCCCTGCCATAGAAGAACCTTTTCTGTCTAAATGGTTCTTTAAAGCACCTTAAACATCTGAAGAACCTTTATGTTTTAGAAAAGGTTCTTTAAGGTGAAAAGGGGTTCTTAAAATGTATTAAAGTAATGGTTACGTAATGGTTCTTTAAGGAACCAGAAAAGGTTCTTCTATGCCATTTTTAAGCACCTTTTTTAAGAGTGTACAAATTGACACAGCACTAAACTTTTAAGGGTTTTTTTTACTTTCTTAACTTTGCACACCTGTGTAATTTTCTCCAAACAAACCAATGCAAAATGCATGCAAAATTTTTAATGCAAAAAATAGAGATGTCAATGGTTCAAAGTTGGGCATCACTTAGCCAGTACTGTATGAATCCAGAAATATTGATATAATTAAAATCCTAGTATAAGGCAACCTCAAAACTTTGCATCCATACAACACATCATTCATTGCCACACACTTATATGTACATAGACATGCAGTCAGTCCTGCCTGTCAGGTGCTATGGTGCTCCAAAGTCAAGCTGTCTTCTCCTGAGCTTCTCTCTCTGCCCTGTCTACACTTCCCTTTGTTTGCCCTGCTGTACTCTGTCTGTATTGCTGTTGAGCATCAGCAAGACTCCTGCCTGACCTTTGCCGGCAATCCTTATAAAACATAAATGCACGATTTCTCGGTTCTCCCCATCTCTACATAAGACCACCCCATGGCCCTCATTACAAGTGTCCCACTGCCTCCAAGTGTCACCGTCTAATTACAATCACCCTTGATCTAGTAGATCATGACGTGAAACCTGCAGCTCACTAGCGTGCGGTGCCGAGGGTCTTTTCCCCGCAGGCGGTGTGCTGAGACGGGCCGACAGGACCGATGAGGGCGACGCTTGCGGCTCTCCCTGCACGCTGCACCGCAAGCCGACAGGCGGTGGATCATTAGCGAACCAGCTGTTAACAAGCAGCGACAGGACACCCAATATCACTTCCTGCGTGAGTGACACATCGTGGGTGGGCGTGGGTTCAACTAATTTTGAATCTCCAAATCATCACCTTTATAAAGTTTTTTTGGGAATCAATTAAAGGCCAATCTACAAATGACTAATTTCTCTTCGAGTCACTCACAGATTTGAGAGTGATTTTGTTGGCATCTGTGCTTCCACTCCTAGCATCTTTAAGATTTTTAAGGTGTTAATGAAGAGAGTTTCATGAAGTGTAGCCTACTTTTAGATTAAGCAACAGTGTGTTTGTGCACACGTGTGGCAGGGAGAAAAAGAGAGAGAGATTAGAAATGATGGTATGACACTCTCCCATCAGGACCGAATCCATCACTGTCAGTGGCAGCAGGCTAAGAGCAGCAGAACTCCCAGACCACAGATTCAATTTCACTCCCTTGAGCCATTCAGCCCTGCCCACACGTACAGACACCTTCCCTCTGAATAATAGCTGTGCCTCTGCATGGATTTGAATTTTCACTCTGCACTTTAGGGTCACCGTACAGGTCTAATTTCGAGGTTTATTCTTGCACGTCCACCGTTTAAACACTCAAGTCGATATGTGATGGTAAACAAAAGTCTGAGTGCACACTAAATGAGATGAAGTTTTAGCATTTCAAGTTTTGAAGACAAAGGAAAGTTTTGATTGGTTCTAAACAGTTTACCTGTAGCTTTTACCATGAAAATCCTTAGTAGAAAAGATCAGGGCCCATCACAAAACAGGCTGATAGGGCACTGGTCTCTGTGTGTGATTTTGTAGTTATTTACAAAGCAGCTGAGAGCAACTTTGACTAAGTAATTTAGAAATCTTAGGTTGACCTTGTTGTTTTGGGTGATGTAATCAAGATAAAAAAATATTTTGGCATAAGGCATTGGTGATTTAATCATAGATATATTCTAGCACAAAGTATCATGATGCCATATTCAAGTAAAGATTTATGAACAAAAATGTCACATTTAAATAAAGGTTTTAAAAGTGAAAATGACATTTTTAAATAAAGATTTAAAAATGTAGGCTAAGTAATAATAATTAAACAAGTCTCCATTTTAAAAATAATTTAAAAAAGAAGGTAAAACCCATTTTAGTACACACAAAAAATTGTTTGTTTATTTAACTTGATTGAATTAAGGAAAACTTTTCCACGAAATAAGTTTAGATTTGTACAACAAGAATAGAATTAAAAAATAAAATTGCACCATCTTTTCCACACAATTATTTCTGGTCTGTTAAACAAGGAGAAAACAAGTTAATTCAAATAGAAAATGTCTTGTTAAACCAACTATCAGTTTCTATATCATATTAATAGCATAAGCACATGTTAGCATGCTGTTAATAATAATAATAACATATGATAGATTGAATGAGAAGGGACTGATCTCCAGACATTAACACATTAAGTGCTAATTGAGAGAAGGACGTCACATCCACAACTTAACCACAAGCGCCACAAGTTAATGTAATTTTAAAAATTTTAATTTAAGTGCATTGATAAAATTAAGTTGAGACAAAAAATTTAGGAGTTTCTACTTAATCAGCAAGTTAGGAGCTACTTTTAGCATTAAAGGATTAGTCAATTTTCTTTAAAAATCCAGATAATTTACTCACCACAATGTCATCCAAAATGTTGATGTCTTTCTTTGTTCAGTCGAGAGGAAATTATCTTTTTTACAAAAATGTTTTTTTTTTACATTCCAGTATTTGTCTCATTTTAATGGACTTTAATGGACGCCAACACTTAACTCAAGACTTGCAGTTTTTTTAAGAGAGTTTCAAAGGACTCTAAATGATCCCAAACGAGGCATTATAGCGAAACGATTGTCATTTTTGACAATGAAATTACAAAATATGCACTTTTAAACCACAACTTCTCGTCTATCTCAGGTCCTGTGAAGCATCTGCGCTTTCAAAAAGGTACACCTTTGTACCCAAAGAGTGTATATTAGCACTTTAAAAGTACATTTTGGTAGTTCAAAGATACATATTTGTACCAAAATTGTACATATTCGGACCTGAAGGGTACTGCCTCAGTGACAGTTTGTACCTCTATTTTTGACAGGGTAAGAAGCAAAATCAACTAAGATATTAAGTCTTGTTTTCTAAAAAAAAAAGAGTTCATGCTTAAAATAGGAAAAAATAATGATGTAAGAAAATTTTAACGGAATTAGTTTTTTTAACTTTATTGGCAGATAAGCATAAACAGAATTCATATTAATATCTTTCATCAGAAAACAAGACAAACAAGAAAATGAAAAATCTTGATATTTTAGATGTATTTAGATCTTGATGTATCTTTATAATTTTTTTATATTGGTAATGGAAAACAAGACCAAGAAACTAAAATTTTCTGTCTAAGTGCCAGCTTTTGTACCTTTTTTTCTGAGAGTGTAAGTAAATGTATCTTGATTTAAGAGTTCAGAAAAAAATCACAATATGTACCCCTGTCACTGGGGCAGTATAAAATAACATTAGGTACAGATATGTATACCTTTGGTTATTATCTAACCCTAATAATGTGCATTTTTGAGCTACTAATATGACCTTTTTTGATACAAAGCTGTACTTTTTGAAAGGGTACAGCAGCCTCAGTGACAGGTGGGGTATATATTTTGTCCATTTTTTTTCTGACAGTGTAGATATTTACTAGAGAACAAGACAAAAACACTAAGAAAGAAATAATTTTTGCTATGTATTGTCCATAGGCTTTTGTACATGTCTGTGATACTCTGCTATGGTTCTTGAAAACTAGTTTTTTAATCTATAGGATAATTAATGCAGGGCCAAAACTATGCCACCTTCACTCTGCTCCACGCATGCACCCCTGCTCTTCTGTTTTTAAATCAAACGCCACGATACGAGGGGCACCCGGTGCCAACTCTATACAGTTTGATTGAGTGAAGAGACATGGTTGACAGATTTACAATTACAACTGGAGTGTGTGATCAAAGTTTTAAGACTGTGGTCACGTCTGATGTCTCAATGCGCAGGGGTCAAAATTACATAACTGATCTCTTAAAGAAACCACATGTATTCATTGGTTGTGAAAATTGGCTTAGAACTGTGAACTCTAGTGAGGTTCAAGCTGATTAATGATTAATGTGCGGCTCTAGCACTTAAAAGGAAGAAAAGGTCAGCAGTCCTGCCAAAGGGTTCGAATCTCACAAACCTTAAAGAAATTAAATGGCAAATGACATTCACAAGGAAAGCAGTGTAGGTTTTTCACTTGCGATTCGATTTTTCTTGATGTGTTATATAAACACATTTATTTTTATTATGCAGACATATAATGAATAGAAGCACATTATTATATAGTCACATCATGAATAGAAAGAGACAGAACCAAAATATTTTAAAAGGCACAGTTAAAATGAAATGTAAATATTATGCAGTTGTAGAGGCCTATAAACTAAATAATTCAATATAACTGACGTGAATAGGAAAAAATATAATAGTCATCCAAAATGGAGGAGATGCACTGGGTAAATTCATCGTTAGGTGGAGCCACTGTTTAAAAAAATAAAAAATGAGTAAACAGCGCCACCCAGTGTAATATTCGTGTCACAGAGTAGTGCATGTACGTTTCAATCAATACAAAACCACTTTGTTTTCCAAAGATTGCTTGAATTTATTCAAACATTGATGTAAGCACATAAATAAAAATATCTGTGTATATAATTCATGTTCAAATTTAAGAGGTAAAAACTGGAAGACAAAATACAAACAGGTTTCATAAGGCAAGTGCTATTAGACACATTTTGAATAGTTTCAAGAAACAGGCAGTGTCAGTAAGGAGTAGATTTAACTCAATAAATCTCAATAATACAACAAGATTATTTTTTCTTCATTAATTTACACACACAGAAAATTTGGTTCACCACACTGCAAATGTTTAAATCACAATAGTTTAGTCCATTAAGGGATGTGAACAGTTAATCATTTTGTCAGGAATGCCATGCGAGATCATTCAAGTCAAATTTATATCTGACTTGAATTAAAAATTTTATTATCAGTGTTTTTATTGAACATGCACTGTAAAATATGTCTTGCTTAGTTTTATTTACTTGACAATCAAAGGCGGAAAACTAGGGATGCTATTAGAGAAATTTCTGTGACTATACTGATAGTCGACTAGTTAGAATGACATCTACTGATACTGATAGATTTTACCAATAGTTTTACTTTAAACTCATTTTTTCAAATTATTATATTCTGAAATCCTAGTGCAGCGCATACAAAACTGAAATGTTGTTCTCATTGTAATCAAGTTTAAAGGTGCCGTAGAATGTAAAACTGTATTTACCTGGGCATAGATGAAAAAAACAAGTTCTGTTACATGGTAATGACATTTCGTGAGCCTCAAACGTGATTGTTTTCTCCTTTTTACTGTATCTAAACCTCGTGCATGCATAAGACAGCTGGAAAAC
Source organism: Paramisgurnus dabryanus (assembly GCF_030506205.2). Classification (NCBI taxonomy): domain Eukaryota; kingdom Metazoa; phylum Chordata; class Actinopteri; order Cypriniformes; family Cobitidae; genus Paramisgurnus; species Paramisgurnus dabryanus. Next base: position 21,336,843 of record NC_133358.1, on the reverse strand, counting down.
AGGCCAATCTCAACATAGCACAGACTGTGACGTCACATACGCCCTCAACATTAAATTACACATTAAATTAAGTACAATGTTGTTACAATGCTGAAAACAAAGTTGAGTTAGCGCTATATGCTAGTTAATGCTATATGCTAAGTTCTACTATTGACATTACAGTTACGTTTTGAAAAAAACCACAAACTTACCACTCAGAAACTGTCATTAACCATTTCCAAACAATTGATTATTCCTCAAATTCCATGTCTGATGCAGACTCAAACATAAGGTCTGTTTACACACACACAAAGAGCTGCTCTGAGGAACAGCCAATCAGAGCAGAGCTCAACATTATTAATTATGACCCTTTGAAATAAGGTAATAATAAAATATTTAATTCTAAGGCCAAATCCTAGGGTTGTAAGTGGACATGTTAAACCATATCTGGATATTTTTTGTCCTTAATAAAGCCACATGCCTTCTATGTAGATATAAGAGAACAATTTAACATATTATTTTAATGCATTCTTTGGCACCTTTAAAATAATCACACAGCATGAATGTTCTGCCCCTTTTGATTGCCAGGATATAATCTGTCCTGATCATATCTTCCAGTGGGGTATTTTATTACCCTGTAAAAATTATTTTATGCACTTAAATTTTACTCTTAAAGTTTATTCAACTTGAATTTACAATTCGTTTAAACTTGCTTGGCTTGTGAGGAGTTGCTATGAATTATAAAAATAAAGTTGAAATAACTTAATCTTATTCAACTTTTTTATAATTTATAGCAACTTCTTACTAGTCAAGAAAGTTCAAATGAATTGTAAATACAAGTTGATTAACTTTAAAAGTGCAACAAGGAATTTTTTACAGTGTGAGTTAAGTTTAATGAATTAAGTTTATTTGTATTATCCCACTGGAAGATATTTTTAGCTGTTTTAAGCATAAATGCACTTGACTTTTTTCACTTGATTTTTTTTTTCAGATAACAAGATTTACTATTCTTAAATCAAGATAAATATGCAGTCCTTGAGTAGCAAAATTTTGTTTCTCAAGGACTGCATATTTATCTTGATTTAAGAATTTTTAATCAATTAAGCTAAAAATCAAAACAATAAAATTAAGTAAAACCTATTTTTACAGTGTGTGTAGCTGTGTGCAAACATATAAAAAATATACAACACACAGGAAATAAATTACTGTCTGATATTACTACAGTATTACAAGATTACGCCTATAGAAATTGAATGAATTTTAAAGTTTTATTAGCTACTTTGTTTTGGCAGTTAACCTGTGAATCCAAAATCAAGAACTTTGTGGCATTCCAATACAAAATAGATCCACATTATTTCCCTGTTTGCCAAAGGCAATTCTCTTTCACTGTCTCTTCAAACCCAATTACTTCTTACAAAAGCTTTGACTGGGATGGTACCATTTAAAAAGTTCCTAATGTGTACCATTTAAGTACAGATATGTACAAAATAGTATGTGCCTTTAAGGGAACTAATATACACGTTTAGGTACAAAGGTACTGACCCAGTGACAGCTTCTGTGCCTTTTTTCTAAGAGTGTACCCACATTCCCACAAGTTGCTTTAAGCATCAACAGTAACAGCTAACAGAGTGAAGGGAAAGTGAACTATGCGGGATTGTTATGACTGACCACTGTGTCAGTGCCAACAATTTTACACTGATACTAAAGGACCTGCCTTTCACAGCAACCTGTAAGTGCAGCATCCTCAAAGTGAAGTCTCCTCTGGTCAAAGCCGTATGGGACAGCGATGCTCCAGTGTCAAACCCTTCATGGTTGCTTCTACAATCCACCACTAGACGGGGTGCTTTCTGTTTCATTGTTTCATCTCTTACATGCCGCCCTCTTTGCTTTCTTCCTGCTTGGTTTCAGATTCTGCCGAATTCTGGCTGTTCTCTCCATCATTGCTTTCCTCTGTGAGAAAAAAAGTTTTGTTGGCAAAAAACAGAAAAAAAATAATGTCAAAAAGCGCCTAGTAAGCACCCTACGGCACAGCGTGGTGCTCGGTGGACTTTTTCACAGGAATGCCTTTAGCTAACAAGCCTTAAGTTGATAAACTATAACTATCTCTTTCTTGAGCTAAAATCTGGCGAGGGAAGCCACGAACAAACCCACTAAATGCTATGCTTGCCCAAAGTGGAGTTGTCTGATGATACATTATTCATGGGCAGCCTGCTACTCACTGCCAGATTACATTACTGCAGTTTTGAATGACACTTCTGGAAAAGGTTTGTTAGTTCTCTAACTGTGTTTATGTTAGGATCAGATGGGTACATGTTTGTTTAATTTTAGGAATAGTGAATTTTACTCGCCTGCTTCGCTGATATTGAGCTCAGACAGAGTTTGGGAGAGTCCACTACAATCATGACCATCTGAGGTTCCCAGTATGTCATGCACAGCATTACGTCTGCCGGTCCTTCCAGAGGCGATAAAGTCTTCATATGTCACCTCGACATCAGTCATATCTAATGCGTTTCAACATAGCAGTGCCTGTAAAAGAGAAGTGTTGTCTAAAAGGTTGAAAATTTGTTACACGTTCATATGAAAACATATTATCGTGTATATTATACATTCTAAAAATATCAGGAGAAAACATGCTGAGAGACATGCTCCGATTTAAATTTAGCTCATGTAATCATCTTAGCACCGTGTGTGTGTGTTGAAATGGTGTGTGTTGAAAGACCCATATGAGGTTATGACTAACGATAATACAGAAACATGTATCGCACATTTAAATCAGTGGATGATTCCTACTTTACATTACGGTTGGTGATTTGCATGTGGTGCAGATCTATACACCTATCTAAAAAGACACTTAAAACTGTGTTAAAAATAGGACTGTACTCATTCTAGACTTTAAAGTGTACGCAAGATTTAAATTTAATTTACATTTATCAAAGGGGCGTGTTAATGTATGCTTTTACCTGTAACAACATACAGTCAACTTAAATGTCTGTGTCCATTATTCAGTTAAAAGGAAGTAAATATTGTTCTAACCCCTGGCATAAGAACTCTGTTTTAAAGTCCAAAAAATCAATATGTACACTTGAGTGAATAGTTTCACAAGGTAACAGTGACAAGTATGCACTGCTTATCCTGTCTATGTCAAGTATAGACCTTTGAAAATGTGTCTTCTGTTATGCATTCTGCATCAACAAAAAAAAAGAACTGGGGTATAATATGACAAATAATATCAATATGATATATGAGAATTGTAAAATTATTCTTGAAAATAGTAGCAATAGTGAGATTATCCTTAATTTAAAATTGCTTTCTTTTTCACAAATAAACTTGGGAATAGACTTGTTATGAAAATGCCCTATTATTAGAAGCCAACACCAATGCATAGCCTAAATATATGTGGGGGAAATTTTGTGATATTCTACTGCCCTTGTCACGTAAATGTGTTTATTTATTAATATTTTTAAATAACATACTAGTATTTTGTCTACAGTATGATAAAAAGGAAATATGTAAATGTATGTGATATGTAAATCTTTATTATGTTGCGGTGGTAAGCCCGAGTCTCGTGCTTTGGTGTGTTCCACTTCATGCGGGCTCCGCATATCAAAATATCGCGAGAGCAATTCAAAACCTATGCTTTCGATTAGCTCTCGCGGTAGTTTGATGTCATATGCCAAACGGTCTGCGCAACGCCTCATGAAGTCGAACAGTCGAACACACCTCTTGTGTTGAGATGTCAAGTGAGCTCGTTAATAACATAATATCTAATAACTTCATCCAGACCAGTATGACTATTGCAGCTACATGGCAGGGACGTAACCCCCAGAGGAATTATTTCATTTACAACACAGTACACGGCTTTATAACGGGTTATATAAGTCTCACTGGCAGACAAATCATTGTGTCATAGAATGAAACTCTCCATATTTATGGATGAGTCTTTGCAAATCATTGTCAAATTGTACCTGTTGTCGACTGGACGGTGTCCTAATTGTCAGTGGTGTACAGTTGTGTCGCTCCAGTTAATACTTCAGTAGGACGCGACGAAGCTCTGCTGGTGAAGCTGTCAGTCCACGAGCCTGCACAAAAGAAGCGCTATGACGTATGCGTGCGTGATGCTGCTGCTGGTACTGTAGGATAAAAATGCTCCCTTTTTATACTAAAGGTAAATCAGTTCTTCCCACTTTATTCATTGGAGGTATTCATATTAAAAGTGATCATTGTACTAACACATTTTTCATTTTTTCCTAAATCTTTTGGATATCTGTTCAGGACTGGTTGATAGAAAATATATATTTTATTTGGAATACCCAAAGACTGCTGTGTTCATTTGTATTTGCTTAAGTAACATGTAATATTGGAATAATATTGCATTCATAGATTCTATAAATCCCTTCCACTACTTGTAATATAAAAAAAAATTAGGAAAAATCATATTGCCCTTTATTTTTTTCTTTTCGTTTTACTCTCTATATAATTTCATTAAAGTTATGAGTTTAAATGTATATTTATGTATTCTCTTTATTCTAAATAAATTTTATTTAGTTATAAATATGCTTTTTGTTTATACTGTGTTGATCATTTCATTTTTTTAATCTCCTCATGTAGAGCCTTTGTTGTATCTAAATTTTTTTATTCAATAAAAACTATGAGAGGATTATCGAAAATCATCCTGCCTGCTTATGCCCTGAGATTTTCTTTTTTCTCCCTGTGTGGATTTAGAACCATGGACCTGGATTTGTATTCAGGTTCATTATATTTTTGGGATTTTTCAAAACAATCCACTTTCTGAGTGGTCTATTTTTTATAATGTGCATGTGGCTGTATATGGAAATTTGGATATAGACAAATTGATCACCCAGACTAATTATTTGCTCTTATTCAACCAATTAAAATGTATTTTACACACCATAAGAAATAATAGTGCAGTGTGTGCCATTTCAAATAAAATATTGCCAACCATTTGATTTCATTGAGTAAATTCCAGACAGTGCAGCTGTTGGTTTGCCCTGCATTTTCCCACTATTCATGACAGATGTGTTGTGATTCAGCCCGGATTCAGCAAATAGTGTCTCTATTGTTTGACATCTCAGCCCAAACACATGTTGAATTGTTGCTTCAGTGGGCAATGTGAACAAGCTCCTTACAGAGATTTTAATAGATGAATATGTTACAATATGGTGATACTGGCAATGTGTTCTATCTATGTGTAAATATATACTTAGAAAATATTATAGAACTGTAAATGCACCAGGGAATATTACAAGAATGAAAATAATAAAAGATACAAGTTAATTGTCTATGCTAAAATAATATATTTATTTATAAAAAAAATCCCTACACTAAGTAACATGAATAGTATCACACATTTGCAGACTCACATCCCATACAGTACACAGCGCCTCCCACGTCCCATCTACCGGCCAAACACAGGTACTGCACTTATCCCTGTTTGCGAAATGGAAAGAACCAATCAAAATCACGGATACTAGCATGTGGAGCCGCTACCTAGGAGGAAAACCCAGTTGCTACAGCATCGTCTTTGGTGTACAACCAGGAATAAATAATGGAGGAAATAGACGGTAAGGCATAAAATAAACAAAAGATATGTGTACATATTTGCCAGAGGTTAAACCTGTTATCTCTTCAGCGGAATGTTTGTTTGGATGCGGGGGAGCGGCTGTGCATGATTTATACATAACGCTTGTGGTTACACTGGTTTACAATGAAAAATGAAAGTAGCTAACGTTACATTTTTACCAGAATTGTGTCACTAATAAAAAAATATTACGCCCTCGATCCAGTTTCCAAGGGACAGCTAAAGGTCAGAAATTGCATTTTGTAACCGTTCTGCTAAATGTGACATAGCAATGAGAATGGTGCCACACCAATTATTATAAATGTATAGTTTTATTGATAATAATAACATAATTTTCTGTTCATTTATTGTTTATTTTTCATGTAACACTTTCATGAAAAACTGAACGTTTTTTTTCTGAGGGAAAATATCAAAATATCACGAGATCGAGATAGATTTGTTTCTCCCACAGATTGGCTTTTATTATTTATTTGTTGTTTTGCATGGAATGACATGAGTGACCTATTTTCACATCTATTGTCAAATCTAATTTGTTTAGGCAATGTAGAACTATTGAACTATTCATTTATCTTTATTGCTTCCTTTGTCACTTGTAATTTTCTGTTATTATAATGGTCTGGTACAATTCTGTTTTGTTCTTCAGAATCTCCCCCCATTTCTGAAGACCTGGTTGCGTGCAAAATATGTGGGAGGAATTTTTTTGCAAGGGTTCTTGTGAGTATTTTTAACTTGAAGGAAATAAATCAAATAAAAATATCAAACTACAATGTCAGCCAAATATGCCCTGGCAAACAGAAAGGTGTGTGTGTGCGTGGGTGTGTGTGTGTGTGTGTGTGTGTGTGTGTACATGATGCGCATTAATGCAAAAGGTTGTCCGAAATGCATTGTGTTTGGTTCAGATAATTGCCATTGCATTTAAAGCTTAGCAACAAAAACAGGATTACTTGAGCGACCTAAAATAAACACAAACTGCGGTGTTATTAATCTGTCAACACAGTGCTGTCAGACGGTTATTTGATACACACCTTGTTAAATGTTTCAGAAAAAACACGTACCCATCTGCCAGAAGTCAGCAGCAAAACGAAGAAAGGTGTTTGACTCCAGCAGGCAAAGGGCAGAAGGCACCGATATTTCTACACTCAAACCTATAAAACCAAAGGTGAAGAAACCACTGGCACCACATCACAGGGGTACTAAGGGTGCATTCACATGTTTTTTTATTGTGGTCACCAAAAATGTGCACTTTGTTTCTTAAAACTGGTGTGTGCACCATGAAACACTTGAACTCAAATTGTTTTTTTTTATTCAACGAGAGATCTTATGATTCGAATTATAGATTTAAAGATATAGAGATGGATTTGAAGCGGTCAGAAGCAAAAGCCGCTAAACGCCACCTCCGTCAAAAATGAGATTATGATATTGATCAAATGCTTTCGGCTTGTACTATATTTTCATTAAATATCTCCGTTTTATGTCTGTGGTCGGCGCCAGCTCAAGTCGGACAAAATTTTTAACTGCTGTGCACTGCTTCATGCCAGCTGCCGATCGGTCTGTGCAGCACCGCATTACGTCGAACACACCTAAAGTCATTCATATTAATCTGTAACACTTTACAATAAAGTTAATTAGATAACATTAGTAAATGTATTAAAGCAACACCAAAGAGTTTTTTTACCTTAAAATAACGTTTCCAAAAAAGTTTCTGTCGTTCATCCACTCGAAACAGGGTGATCGGCACTTTCACATTTCCTTTGCAGCCCTCTATCGGCCAAAACCGCACTAAAGAAGTTTCCAGCCGTCGGGTCGCGGTTCTGTAGTTCGAGTGAAAACTACAAAAACTAGGGATGCACCGATACCACTTTTTTTGGAATACGAGTACGAGTACGAGTACTTGCATTTCAGTACTTACTGATACCGAGTACTTAATAAAAAAACATGATTTAAATTTACAGGTAACAGCTTTAGTCATATAATTTAACAAAAAACAAAGGACTAGTTTTCCAGTTTGTTGTAAACTCTGCCTCTTTGGACAACACAAGAGGCATTAACCCCTTACACGCCGCTCAAACATAGACATTTCTCAGACCGTGGTATCGATTCCAGGTATCGGGGGACTTTTAACGAGTACGAGTACTTTAGAAAATGTGGTATCGAGGCCGATACCCGATACCAGTATCGGTATCGGTGCATCCCTAACAAAAACTTGCTTTTTTTAGGGCAGACCTACAATCCAATCAGAGCCTGCTATGCTGCAGTAGGCTAAATTATTTACGACAGTGGTAATGGACAAATTTGCTTCTACCCTGTAGGGGGAGCAAAGAGTAAAAACTCTTTAGTGTTGCTTTAACTAACATTAACAAACCATGAGCAATACATTTATTACAGTATTTATTAATCTTTGTTAATGTTAGTTAATAGAAATAACACTTTTAATTGTTTATTCATGTTAGTTTACAGTGCATTAACTAACATTAACAAGATTTTAATAAGGTATTAGTAATTGTTAAAATAACATTAACAAAGATTAATAAATGCTGTATAAGTGCAGTTCATTATTAGCTCATGTTTACTAATGTAGTTAACTAATGTTAACTAATAAAAACTTACTGTAAAACTTTAATTTACAAGGACGTTTATTAAACTCTTGTCATTATCGATTATTATTGACTATTTGAATAGTTGTTGCAGCTATATTACCTTGTTACTAGGGGTGTGACGAGACACTTAATCCACAAGACGAGACACGAGATTGGGTTCACGAGAACGAGACGAGACGTTATTTTTTACACTTTCCTCAATGATAAAATAAATGAATAAGAAACTGAAATCACATCATTTTTAAAAGTTTTAACTAATCAAGGACTGGCCCTAACAATTATTTTGCTAAAAATAGACCCAAGTGAGCAGTAGCCTTTAAAATGACATAATAACGAATATGCAATAATAATTGGTTCAAAAAAAGTATTAAAACCAAGTTACAGTAAACAACATTACATGAACAAACACATTACATTTGTGTCCTATAAATAAAAAGCATTATGTATGGATTATAACAAATGCCTGCAGGGGGCGATAGTCGACTCATCTCGCGGACGCTATCTTGACTTTCACTTTAGACGGAGAGAAACGCTTATTTTTAGCCAAACAATGTTTAAACCCATTTGAATATGTAATATATTCCCATTTCTTTACAATAGAAGTGATACAGCCATTGTCATTTTTGAGCAAGAACATGCAGACATTAAATCATGTAAACTCTGTGAGGGTTTAATCTGCTGAGACTTCACATCTGACACTGATCAACAAACAAACACAACGCGTCTCAGACTTGACACGAGTTCACAAACGAACATTATTGGAAACCCAAACAAAAAAGCAACCGCTGTAAAAGACAAATATAATGCATGCACTGTAAAAGGTTCAAACAGAAATCTGCATCCTCCGGAGGTCGCATATGCAGGCTGCATACGTTATTTCAGTTAATTATCTGAGCATTACATTCGCAAGTCGTGAGCATATTACAACAAGTTGCGATTAACTAAATAAGTAGTAAACTTTCTAATTGTTAATATTCTCTAATAAGACAGTCTTTATGAAGTAAATGCAGTTTAAAAATGCGACCTCCGAAGGATGCAGTCTTTTATTTGAGAAAAAGCCAGCATTTAACCTCCACAAGAAATCTCGCGATACACATTTAATCTCACGAGATCTCGTTGCACCCCTACTTGCTACTGTTTCTCCCTCCATCTCTGTATCTGCTTTGAGTAAAAGTGTTGACTCACAACAGAGTTGACTATCTTTGAGTATAAGTTTCACTTTCATGAAATGAGACAGATCTAGTAAACTTGATCTAAAGCTTTAATTGGATCTAACATTGTGACATATCCACTGCTGGATCTTTCATCAAAAAACATTTTGTTTATAGAACTCATAGTTGTTTCACATTCACAAGTGTGTCATCTTAGGAATGATAACAAACAAAGGAGTACAGGAATGCACAAGAAGAAAACATTGTTATTTTTTTTGTGGCTTTGAAACTTCATTGCTTGGCAACGCTGGGAAACGGATTTGTAGAATTACTCGCACCGATGTATTTTGTAAACATGCCATAGTTCAGAACATTCAGGACTCTTTCTTAACCTTCAGACGTAACAAATGTGATACCAAATCTGCCTCAAATGCAATTACGAAAGATTTTGTCCCATGGCTACCCTAATACAACTCACCAGTGGTTCTCAACTCCAGTCCTCGGGCCCCCCTCCCAGAATGTTTTAGATGTCTCCTTATATGAAACATCTGATTCCACTCATCAGGCTCCTTCCAGAATGTTTGAACATTTCCTTAATTAACACACTTACAAGCTGATGAACTAAATCAGGTGTTTCATATATGGAGACATCTAAAATGTTCTGGGAGGGGGGGCCTGAGGACTGGAGTTGAGAACCACTGCAATACACCATGTCCTGAATTATTCTGAAAACCCATTTTGATTATGTTTCAGTTACACAGTTCTACCAGCAGCTCTAAGTCTGATAAAGTAAGTTGAATGTTTACATTTTTTGCAGTATTATCACTGAATTTTCTCTCACTGTGGCACTTCTGACATATTGGAGTTAGTGTTAAATATTCGTGATGACTGGATTATCAGTTTTTTTCCCAATGGATTCAGCTGGGGCCGATTGCACCAACTGTGCATAAGTTACAACTTAGCGTTGCTTTGCGCATTGATTAAAAAAATTTAATTGCACTTTTATTTATGCGTCAAATAAAAACGTGTTTTGCTGTTCTTCAAAATGCTTGTTTTTAAACAATATTTTTGCTTTCAAACAGCCTGAACCACCCAAGAAACAGTCCAACTGGCGTCGGAAGCATGAAGAATTTATCGCCACCATTCGAGCCGCCAAGGGCATAAATCAAGTAATGAAAGATGGAGGACCTCTTCCTCCGCCCCCTCCTCCATCCTACGATCCAGGTAAAATAACCCTCACATTAACAGAATGTCTAATGAAATTAGTCATACAGTAAGATTAGGGTGGACATTCGTGCCAGTTCCGCCGGACACGTCCCGAACATGTTTTCGGGTTCGTTCCCCGGAAGTCGAGTTAGTTGACCGCATACGTCATCAAGGTTTAATATTTCGGGTTTAATTCCAGAAAAGCAACCGTTACATTTCAAGGTAAGAATGAAACTACAATGATTGTATGTCTTAAAATAAATAAATGTAAATTTTCTAATGTATTTTTAACTGAAATGTGAGAACCTCGATGACGTATGCGGTCGAGCAACGCGACTTCCGGAGAACGAACCCGAAAACATGTTCGGGACGTGTCCGGCGGAACTGGCACGAATGGCCACCCTAAGTAAGATCCTTGGTCATTTTAGGCATACATTTATGTGTTATTAAACTGTGATTGTTTCAGATTATATCCAGTGCCAGTATTGCCAGCGGCGCTTCAGTCAGAATGCAGCGGATCGCCACATTAAGTTCTGCAAAGAACAAGCATCAAGGATCTCCAATAAGAGCAAGGTTACTGGAACTGAGAAAGCAAAGCCTCCTACCAAGACTCCGGTGAGTCTTCAGTTTAAATATCATTTGGGATTCAATTGTGTCTCTTAGTAATATTGTTATATGAGTGTTGTTTTGCTATTAGTTTTCTTTATTTATACTACTGCAGCCTGCAGGTGTTATCAGGCTCTTTCACACAGTAATTCTAGTAAATGACCATGAATTTACCAGAATGAATTTACCAGTAAATACAAAAATGTGCTGCTCACACATGCAGTGACGTTACGTCTTTTTACCAGTAAGACATCATTCACACATTAGTATCAAAATACCGGTAAACTCGGAGAGAAAGCGGAAGTTACCTGTGGCGCGCGGCCGCGAGCTCCGTGTCGTATTTGTACACAATGGAGGGTTATGACTTAATATCGTCGGTCCGTATTTTGTTGTTTTCACATCTGTGGCAAACGTTCGAGAAGTTGCTCGTGACCAAACAACATTGCGTTAGGCGCCGTCAACCGGAACCTGTGTTTGCACATTAGGCTTCACCGAGGGTATGCTAAGGACGTTGGCAATTTGACAAATATATGGGAAGCTGTTTTAAACAACTTTTGAGGAAATGTGGATGTTAACTTCAGTTGTGCTCGACTTTTAAGCAGCATGGGTGTGGAAACGAACATAAACAGTGCAGTGGTAAACACGTCATCTGTTTAAAAACATTCTGATTGGCCCGATCTGTCAGCGCGGTCTGACGTCATCCGTTCTAAATGCCGGTAATCCTATATTTTTCGTTCACACATAGCGCTTACCAGTAAATTACTGGTAATCTTACAAACTAGCCTCTTTCACACAGTAATTCTAGTAAATTACCATGAATTTACCAGAATTAATTTACCAGTAAATACAAAAATGTGCTGCTCACACATGCAGTGACGTTACGTCTTTTTACCAGTAAGACATCATTCACACATTAGTATCAAAATACCGGTAAAATCGGAGAGAAAGCGGAAGTTACCTGTGGCGCGCGGCCGCGAGCTCCGTGTCGTATTTGTTCACAATGACGGGTTATGACTTAATATCGTCGGTCCGTATTTTGTTGTTTTCACATCTGTGGCAAACGGTCGCGAAGTTGCTCGTGATCAAACAACATTGCGTTAGGCGGCGTCAAACGGAACCTGTGTTTGCACATTAGGCTTCACCGAGGGTGTGCTAAGGACGTTGGCAATTTGACAAATATATGGGAAGCTGTTTTAAACAACTTTGAGGAAATGTGGATGTTAACTTCAGTTGTGCTCGACTTTTAAGCAGCATGGGTGTGGAAACGAACGTAAACAGTGCCGTGGTAAACGCGTCATCTGTTTAAAAACATTCTGATTGGCCCGATCTGTCAGCGCGGTCTGACGTCATCCGTTCTAAATGCCCGTAATCCTATATTTTTCGTTCACACATAGCGCTTACCGGTAAATTACTGGTAATCTTACAAACTAGCCTCTTTCACACAGTAATTCTAGTAAATTACCATGAATTTACCAGAATGAATTTACCAGTAAATACAAAAAAGTGCTGCTCACACATGCAGTGACGTTACGTCTTTTTACCAGTAAGACATCATTCACACATTAGTATCAAAATACCGGTAAACTCGGAGAGAAAGCGGAAGTTACCTGTGGCGCGCGGCCGCGAGCTCCGTGTCGTATTTGTACACAATGGCGGGTTATGACTTAATATCGTCGGTCAGTATTTTGTTGTTTTCACATCTGTGGCAAAAGGTCGCGAAGTTGCTCGTGATCAAACAACATTGCGTTAGGCGGCGTCAAACGGAACCTGTGTTTGCACATTAGGCTTCACCGAGGGTGTGCTAAGGACGTCGGCAATTTGACAAATATATGGGAAGCTGTTTTAAACAACTTTGAGGAAATGTGGATGTTAACTTCAGTTGTGCTCGACTTTTAAGCAGCATGGGTGTGGAAACGAACGTAAACAGTGCCGTGGTAAACGCGTCATCTGTTTAAAAACATCCTGATTGGCCCGATCTGTCAGCGCGGTCTGACGTCATCCGTTCTAAATGCCGGTAATCCTATATTTTTCGTTCACACATAGCGCTTACCGGTAAATTACTGGTAATCTTACAAACTAGCCTCTTTCACACAGTAATTCTAGTAAATTACCATGAATTTACCAGAATGAATTTACCAGTAAATACAAAAATGTGCTGCTCACACATGCAGTGACGTTACGTCTTTTTACCAGTAAGACATCATTCACACATTAGTATCAAAATACCGGTAAATTCGGAGAGAAAGCGGAAGTTACCTGTGGCGCGCGGCCGCGAGCTCCGCGTCGTATTTGTACACAATGGCGGGTTATGACTTAATATCGTCGGTCCGTATTTTGTTGTTTTCACATCTGTGGCAAACGGTCGCGAAGTTGCTCGTGATCAAACAACATTGCGTTAGGCGGCGTCAAACGGAACCTGTGTTTGCACATTAGGCTTCACCGAGGGTGTGCTAAGGACGTCGGCAATTTGACAAATAGATGGTCAGCTGTTTTAAACAACTTTGAAGAAATGTGGATGTTAACTTCAGTTGTGCTCGACTTTTAAGCAGCATGGGTGTGGAAACGAACGTAAACAGTGCGGTGGTAAACGCGTCATCTGTTTAAAAACGTTCTGATTGGCCTGATCGGTCAGCGCGGTCTGACGTCGTCCTTTCTAAATGCCGGTAATCCTATATTTTTCGTTCACACATAGCGCTTACCGGTAAATTACTGGTAATCTTACAACCTGTCTTATTGGTAAATTGGGAGCACTGATTTACCGGAAAGGTTCTGTTCACACATGACATGTTAACTGCAATTTACCAGTAAATTACCAGTAAAGACTGTATGTGTGAAAGGACTATCATCTTTGTTTTTTATTTTTTGTGGCGAAATGCAAAAGCTCATCTTTTCACTTCATGAGATTTGATTACTGTAACTATTATTGAGACTTGTGTGTTGAGTGTTAGGGTCTCTGTGTGAAGTTAAAACATTTGCTTTACTCCGTTACCTTTGCTTTGCTAGGTGGCCTCTTTTTTTTGGAGAGTTCTCTTAACATTATATAACTGTTAAAATAAGATGAATTGAATTAACTTCTGGGCTTACAGTGCACTGTTCATATCAGATTTTATTTACTTTGATATTTCAATATCCAAATGTTTTTCAAAAGTGGTTTCACTCTTACATACATGCATATCCAAATACAGATGTGCTGCCTGTGGATGGCCAAAATCATCAAACCGACTGTTTAATCATGTTTTGAGAGTAAACACTGAATTTCTGTTGGACAGAGACTCTATGAGTGTTTGTTATTGATGCGTATGTGTAGTAAGTTACATTTTGGTATACCAAATTTCTATGTCTTAACTGATTTACTGTTTTCTACATTAAGTCATCCTACATATTGTAAAGATCATTATAAACCTTGATATATTTAGTATTGACTTAGGCCATGTCATAGATTGAAATCAAACTTTTATTGTCCTAAACTTATGTTTAAGGCTTGAGACTTTAACCTGGAATTCACAGATAAAGTCACAAATGTCCCACACAGTTACGCTATTATTTATTTAGAGTGCAGTGAGTGGATTGTTTTCAACAAAAAAATGTTTTGTCTGCAGTTCAAAGCTCCTCCACCAAAGAAGGTCAATTCTCCGGCCGCGCCCGCTGTCTCTTCTCGTCTCCCACAGCGCTCTGCTTGTGGACAGGTTGCTGGATCAGGTGCGGATTTTATATATTCATGTATTTTAATATTTTATTACACAGAGATGAATTAACGAAAAACTTGAGTTTGAATAGTACCTGCATTGTGATTTCACAGAGGTATTATACAGAAAAAAATATAAAACTGGCAATATGGTTACATTATTAATGCAAATTAATTAAACTTCTGCAGATATACTCAGGAGTATCTTCATAATAAATAGTGCCATTCTATTAAAACTCATATACAACAGCCTGTTGTATTTAATATATACAGTACTGTGCAAAAGTCTTAGGCCGCCACCACCAGACTTGTTGTTTTAGAAGTTTTAATGTCCATCCATATTATTTTTTCAATCTATTTTATTAAAATACAAACAGGAAATATGTACACAAATAAAAAAAAAACTAATTTCAGAACTTCTTCAGGCATCGGTCAGTATTTAGTGTGACCTCTCTTGGCATTAAACACATCTTGAGCTTTTTGAGGAGACTGAAGTCCTGAAGTCATTTGATTAAAATTAAAAATTAGGATTTCATTTTCATTTAGGTTTACACTGCTTTTGCTCAAGCGGAAGGAGAGTTTACCCTAAATACTTGACACTTCAGCTTTTACGTTTATACTGTTTTTAATACTACATACAAATTTCCTGTATTTTCTGGTTGTATTCTAATAAAAAACCTGAGAAATAATTATATATGATCACTATAACATTGCAAAAAAAAAAAATGATGGCATGGTGGCCTAAGACTTTTGCACAATACTGTATATATTCTGGCCCTCACCTTAGATATACACATATCAAAAAGCTTGGATAGGTGTTTATGGGTGTGTTTAGTTAGTTTTGTTTGTTTTATTTATTTATATAGCACATTTAAAACAACAGGTGCTGTAGCCAAGCACTGTACAATAGATAAATACAAAGTTAAAATAAAATAAAAGCTATCCATAAGAAAACAAAGGCACAAGATAAAATAAAAAATTAATGATTTAAAAAAATAGACAATATTTGCACATAACCAAGTGACCAGATAAAACATATACACTCTTAGCAAGACTTAAAGGTGCAGTGTGTAAATTTTAGCGACATCTAGTGGTAAGGTTGAATTGCAACCAATGGCTCAGTTAACTGATCATTCCTCGCTTTTGAAATGCATAGAGAAGCTAAAGTAGCCACCACCGGACAATCATGTCATCGTCGGAGACAATTAAGTAAAACGTTTGTCCGTTAAAGGATAATTCCGGTATTTAACACTTTGAGTCTCATTTCTGGTTTGTTTTGGATGAACTACAGTGATGGACACAGAAATTTTGACAATGGGTCGTGTCTTGACTTTTTGACTCGTTTAGAAGCGTCTCTTGACTGCTTCAGAATGGAAGTCAATGTCCATGCACAAACATGTCATTAAAACAACACTTAACGTTCATTTTCAAAACTGTGCTACTCACCTAGTAGTTCGTGGTGTTCGTTGATGATTAAAAACAAATATATTGGCGCTATTTATGATTTCGATCCGTGTTATTTGCTATAGTGGAACTATTTGTTCAGATACCTCACAACCGCGTATATACTTCCGCTCTATATTTGAGTTGAACTCCCGACCACTTGATGGCAACAACCACTTTGCCATACAAGTACGCTCGGTGTCTAGCGTATAGACAGTCACAATCGAGCTCAACTTCAAACCTAAAGCTGGTCACTGAGCCATCAAATATGGGAAAAATTTCTTCCGAGAGAAACCGAGCGAAAAAACTACAACCACATGTAAACAGACCCCTTTCTGTTTCCCGGCGGCGGAGTGAAATATCAGCGAGCAATGAGTCTTCCAAGAGAAGTCAATGAAATTTTACAAAATGCCAAATAAAACACGACAGAAACTGTATTTCGCTACACAACTTGCTTTTAATCATCAACGAACACCACAAACCACTCGGTGAGTAGTACAGTTTTGAAAATGAACGTTAAGTGTTGTTTTAATGACATGTTTGTGCATGGCCCATTGACTTCCATTCTGAAGCAGTCAAGAGACGCTTCTAAACGGGTCAAAAACTCAAGACACGACCCATTGTCAAAATTTCCGTGTCCATCACTGTAGTGATCCATAACAAACCAGAAATGAGACTCAAATTGTTAAATACCGGAATTATCCTTTAAGGGATCTGTAGAAACATGGCGGCATAAAAGGTGACTTCCATGTAAGGGGGGCCTTCGGTATGTAGATAAAAACGTCTCATTCTAAGGTATTAAAACATAACGGTTCATTATGAAAGTTCTTTATACACTCCTGACAATATAGTTTTGTATAATATTTTGCAGTTCTGTTATATCAATTTAAATGCAGAAATGGAAGGAGCAGATCTGACAGAGACAATTACCATTGTCTGGTATAACAATGCAATTGAAAAACTTTTTTTATTGAATTCCCTTTTCTCTCCATATCTAGGCATTCCAAGCAACAAAACCTCTTCCATCGGTTCGGTAAGAAGCATTTCATCGGGATACTCATCTTTACGAACCACATCCTCTGGCCTGACCAGCCCTCCCTCCGAGTAAGGCACAACCGTGCAGACGAATCTTAATTAAAGGTTTTTTAATTCCACATGAGCTTCACATAGAAATTATGTCTGCAGAGCGAACATGAAACCCAAAGGCTTGGTTTCCCAAAGCTCCCTGAAAAATCCCACCTCTGGAATCGGGATGAACAAGAAAAAGATCCAAAATGCCGACAACTGTATTTCAAGGTATGCAAGTTTGTTTACTGAAGTTCTACACTCCCTTGAGACTTGTGGCACTGAATATTAATTAAAAGGGCTTAAGAGGGCTGTCAGCATGTTGTTGCCTTTAATGAATCGCTCTGGGCAGTTTAAAGACTTTGGTAGACAGGTTTATGGCATTGATCTCAATGCTACAGTTGTAATACAGTAGTAACCTTATGTTACTTATCTAGCCCCAATACACATCCTAATAAAACTATTAAACCTTGACTTTACTTTCACTGTCTCCAATAAGTCACTGACATCTTGCTGTGTGAACTCTTTTGTTAGGAATGACTTGAAAAACGAGAACGATATTAATTACTCCACGGCGGGCACCAAGTTTTGCCATGAGTGTGGGACAAAGTACCCAGTGGACTGGGCCAAGTTCTGCTGTGAGTGTGGGGTTAAAAGGATGTGCATTAATTAGTACTTGTGTAGTAGTAGGCGGAAAGACTGACTCACTGTATCCTCACTGATGCTGAATACTCCTTTCCAGTCCTCTAAAAAATGTGGAAAATTTTTGCTGTACATTTGCTCCTCTCCTTCTGCTCCTTTTTTTAATATGAAAGTGCAATATGATTGGCTACTGCTTAGGGATGCTTAACGATTAATCGCGATTAATCATTAGCAGAATAAAAGTTTTTGTTTACATCATATATGTGTGTGTGAACTGTGTATAATAACTTTGTATAAATAAATGTACACACATGCATGTATATGTTTTAGAAATGTTTACATGTGTATATACATTTGTATATTTATGTATAATTTATATTATATATATAAATATAAATACTTAATATATACATTTTTTTTTCTTAAAATTATACATGAATGTGTTCATATTTATATATATACATATTTATTATACACAGTTTATACACATATGTGATGTAAACAAAAACGTTTATCCTGCTAACGATTAATCGCGATTAATTGTTTAGCATCCCTACACTGCTACTAAATGAGTATTATTTTGTCAAAATTAGGCCTTTAAAGGGGACGCAACCATTCAATGGTTAAATGGGGTAATATCATAATCTTATAATAGTATTTCATCTTGTAGCTATTGTTTAATTTAAAAAAAAATATGCATTTTTTTAGTAGTTAAATACATTGAAAAATAATTGTTACACTGAGCAATCCACTTTTGTATTTTACTTTACTTTTTTATACATACATTATTGCTTGTTTATTCATTTTGTGTGTTTTAACAGTATAAAATTGTCATATTTATTACACTTGTACAATCCAACCCCACCACTTCAATGTTTTTAATCCTGGCTGATCCGATTAATATTTACAAAGAAACACAACATATAAACATTGTCGGCAACTGAAATGTCATACAGTATAAGCCTAAAAGCTATATGGCTTTATAACCATATGCTTCTTCTTCGTAGCCTTATCATTGCTGTATCACTGCAGTTCAGGTTGATATGGTCAAAAGGTTAGTATGTCTTCTTTTCTGAGATGTTTTAATTGTATCAAGAGCATCACGCTGCACTTTGCAATTCTTGTACTACTTTGGTGCTTATCTGACAGCATGTCAGACATGTTATCCTATGAATACCAGATTCCTTAACTATGACTGAATAATTGCAATTTACGGACCAAATTGTGGCTCATGAACTTACATAAACAATAAAAAAGTGGCGAAACTGGTCAGGTCGTGTCCTTGTGTTTAATTCTTTATTTGGTAAGGTGTCATGTTAAATTACACTGTTCACAAGATTTTAGTTTCTTTCTCTAAACCCAATATATTATAGCAGCCGCAGGCAGGAAATTACAGAACGTGTATTGCAATCAGTCATAAATGTAACTAAGGGAAAATAGCTTTTTTATTAGAAATGACTCATGTATTTCCTTAAGGCACAATAATTTCCGTAACCTTTTTGTACCTTCATTACAAAAAAGTTTTTTTTTATCAGGAAGCAGGCAGAACTGTACAGCTGCTCCAGTATATACAATTAAACAGATCATGGAAAGCAAATAAAGTGAGAAACTTGTGGCTTGGAAAAAGAATATGAACCATTTCTCTGCCCTCCGTATTCATCTGGTGATTTATATAAAGTACTGTTTATAAAACAAGATGTCATTTTGAAAGACTTACTTGCATATTAGATTCTGCAAAAATATTCTCCGTGTTTGTGGAATGTAAAGTTTCTTCACATCATGTACTTCTACACAAAAAAAAAAAACATGGAGGAATGTCTCTTCTTCAGTCAAATACTTTAGCTGTCTTTTATCATCATTGGCACATGGTGTGTCCTGTAAGTCATTCATACTTTCACTTGGAAACTAATAGTTCTCCTAGATGGATAGAATCCAAGCAAGTGCTTTCTCTTATTTAATCTTCCCACGCCTTGATGGATCGGGGTTGACTGACTGAGAAGCATTGTATTGTTCAAAGTAAGTCTGTAAAGTGTTGAGAATGTGTTTCACTTTGCAAAGTGTCCACTTGTGTGATGACTTTGAACTTTTATTCTGTTCATGTACAAAAGAAACAAAAAAAGTGGTATTAGTGCTGTTAAATGAGAGATAAGCAATTTGAAGGATATGTTTATTATTTTAAAGCGTGTCAGTTTCAGGCCTTGATTATGATTGGTCAGCAGCTTTGACCTCTACACCCAAATATTCTGTGTATCACTGCACAGCTCTAAGAAAAACCCCTTAAAGTGACGTTCCACTTTTTTGTAAATATGCTCATTTTCCAGCTTCCCTAGAGTTAAACATTTGATTTTTACCGTTTTGAAATCCATTCAACTAAGCTCCAGGTCTGGCGGTACCACTTTTAGCATAGCTTAGCACAATCCATTGAATCTGATTAGACCATTAGCATCGGGAAAAAATAACCAACGAGTTTCAATATTTTTCCTATTTAAAACTTGACTCTTCTGTAGTTACATTGTGTACTAAGAACGATGGAAAATTAAAAGTTGTGATTTTATAGACAGATATGGCTAGGAACTATACTCTCATTCTGGCGTAATAATCAAGGACTTTGCTGATGTAACATGGCTGCAGTAGGCGTAGTTATATTACGCAGTGCCTGAAAATTGTCACCTGCCATTGAAGGTAACCAAGGGGACTATTTTCGGTTCTAGAGTATAGTTCTTAGCCATATCTGTCTATAAAATCGCAACTTTTAATTTTCCGTTGGTCTTAGTACATGATGTTACTACAAAAGAGTCAAGTTTTAAATAGGAAAAAAATCGAAACTTGCTTTATTTTTTTAGCATGATGCTAATGGTCTAATTAGATTCAATGGACTTTGCTAAGCTATGCTAAAAGTGCTAGCGCCATACCCGAAGATCAGTTGAAAGGATTTCGAAATGGTAAGAATCAACGGTTTATCTCTGGACGAGCTGGAAAATGAGCAAATATGGAAATATTTTGTTGCTGTTCACAGTCGGTCAAGGACACTTTTTTTTAGAAGAAGAAAGGCTTTTAGTGAGTTCAGACTGCACGATTTTAGGCAAATCGATGCTCGTGCACGCGAGTGACAATTACGCAGTTTGAATTGTCAAAAACGCGATCTGAGAGTCGCCGACACCCGTGAGATATTTGGCATGCTAAATATCTGGACCGCTGGGCGATTCAAAATCATGCTGTGTGAAATGTGTTTTGACTGACAATAACATCGGCGATGACCTACAGCAAATGAGACAGCAACATACAGGGCAGCTGGGCAGCCTTCATAATCTTTATTTCTTCTTCTTTCTGCTGCAAATGAGCGCACATACAATTTGTATGGTAAGCTCCTTGCGAGCTACCATTTTTAATAATAATCCCAGTCTCACGTGAGAACACCGGTCTTGCACACGGGAAGTGACGCCAAGGAAACAACGCGAGGTCACGCGTGCAAGACCGGTGTTCTCACCTGAGACTGGGATTGTTACTGCGTTGGGTTGTGAGGCGTAGTTTGTGGACCGGAACAAAGTTATCGGCGATTCTTCTCACTGTAAAGTCATACAGTATGAAAACCCCAGTTGCCAATCCATCATGCAGTCTGAAACAGCAGCGACTGAACGCTACCCCAGTTAATCACGCAGTGTGAAACCACAGGTGACCTGACTAGTTTTAAAAATCATGCAGTCTGAACTCGGCATAACCTGGTCTCCCAGCCTGGTTTTAGCTGATTAAGCTTTTGTACCAGGCTGGTTTTATAGGGGTTTTGGACACGTTTTATAGCTGGTCAGGCTAAAAGACCAGCTTTGCCAGGCTGAGAGGACCATCTTAAACCAGCTACTTCCAGCTTAAACCAGCTGAAACCAGTCAAGCTGGCCAAGCTTCCAGCTTGCTCAAGCTAGTGGGTCAGCTGCTCTTTCAGCCTGACCAGCTAAAAAAGTGACCAAAACCCCCTCTAAAACCAGTCTGCTTAACCAGCTAATAGGAGACCAGCTAAAACCAGCCAACCATTTTAGGATTTTTCAGTAGGGGTGTTGAGGATAAGTCGTGAGTCCGCTTTGCATTGTCTAACAACGCCCTTCAGCCGTGACTTATTTCATGGTACAGCACAGCCTTTTGTACCTTATTGCTTACTAATGTAGTTTGTTTTAGTTGGCAGTTACCTTGCTTTTGCACCAACACTTCAAAGAATGGCCTAAATCTTGCACAAGGGAAGATAACTCGGGCATGGGGTCTCTTGTAACGTCCTGCTGTTGACTCCCAATCCTTTTTAGCTGTCTGTTGACTCTGCAGATTTTTCTGAGGATGGACGATGCCTTTGAACAGATGAAAAACACATCAGCAGGTAAACTAAAACAATAAAAATGCCTAACCATACCAGGGGTCCTTAAAGTCACAATGAAACGGAAGTAGTAATTGTCTTATTTTCCCTGTTGTGACTCATATCCGAGTCAAACGGCTTCTGAAATTAAGTAAGGTAGGGCTTGCCTTGAATTCTTTTTTTGTTGAGAATTGTTTGGATCATTGGAAGTTGGATCATGTTGCTATTTGCTAATCGCTGCAATCTTTTCCTAGGCCCCACCCACCTGCCGTACTCCGTGACAGGAAGTCATACTCCGACAAGAGAGGAAGCCATACTCCGACAAGAGAGGAAGTTTTAGGAGGGTTGCATTTTTGGCCCTGTACCAAATAGCGCACTTCATGTAGACTTTCGGTTTCGTGGCCTTAAAGCAACACTAAAGAGTTTTTGCTCTTTGCTCCCCCTACAGGTTGGAAGTGTAATTATCCATTACCACTGTCATAAATATTTTAGCCTACTGCAGCAAAGCTGGCTCTGATTGGATTTTAGGTCTACCGTAAAGCAAGTTTTTGTAGTTTTCACTCGAACTACAGGACCGCGACCCGGCGGTTGGAAACTTCTTTACTGCGGTTTTGTCCAATAGAGGGCTGTAAAGCGAATGTGAAAGTGCTGTTCACCCTGTTTCGAGTGGATGAACGACTGAAACTTTTTTGGAAACGTTATTTTAGGGTTAAAAAAAACTCTTTGGTGTTGCTTTAAATTCCACGTGCTCGCATTAGTCTACGAGTCCATAGGGTGTCCCATCTGTAACAAAACAATAAAAATGCCTAACCATACCAGGGGTCCTTAAAGTAACAATGAAACGGAAGTAGCAATTGTCTTATTTTCCCCGTTGTGACTCATATCCGAGTCAAACGGCTTCTGAAATAAAGTAAGGTAGGGCATGCCTTGAATTCTTTTTCTGTTGAGAATTGATTGGATCATTGGAAGTGGGATCATGTTGCTATTTGCTAATCGCTTCAATCTTTTCCTAGGCCCAACCCACCTGCCATACTCCGTGACGGGAAGTAAAGAGAGGAAGTTTTAGGAGGGTTGCTTTTTTGGCCTTGTACCAAATAGGGCACTTCATATAGACTTTCGGTTTCGTGGTCTTAAAGCAACACTAAAGAGTTTTTGCTCTTTGCTCCCCCTACAGGTTGGAAGTGTAATTGTCCATTACCACTGTTGTAAATATTTTAGCTTACTGCAGAAAAGCTGGCTCTGATTGGATTGTAGGTCTACCGTAAAGCAAGTTTTTGTAGTTTTCATTTGGACTACAGGACCGCGACCCGACGGTTGGAAACTTCTTTAGTGCGGTTTTGTCCAATAGAGGGCTGTAAAGCGAATGTGAAAGTGCCGTTCACCCTGTTTCGAGTGGATAAACGACTGAAACTTTTTTGGAAACGTTATTTTAGGGTAAAAAAATAACTCTTTGGTGTTGTTTTAAATTCCACGTGCTCCCATTAGTCTACAAGTCCATAGGGTGTCCCATTTTTACGCTCCGAAGTGTGCTCATTGGCGCCTCCTTTGCACCCTTGATGCGGCCTGCAGCAGGCTTTGCATACTTTACCAACCCAGAAGTCCTTGCGTAAGAGCAATCAGACCAATCAGACGACGGAAGGGATGAGTTCAGACTAATGGGCAACTTCTCTTCCTATTTCCAGCATGACAAAGTCTGTCCCAAAATACGACTCCGATGCGGCCTCGTGGACTCGCGTCAAGGGTCCCTAAAGTCTGCACTACATGATGTCATCAAAGTTTGGACTCTGAGGAAGTCCACAAGTCCGCAGTGTGCCATTTGGGACAGGGCCTTTGATTAAAGATTATGAGGGCACATAAAAAATAATGAAGTTTACAGATTTGTGCTAGGTAAATATTTATCGCTATTGATGTGATTAAAAGTGTAATGTCCCTTTAATGGTGATCAGTATTGATCTATTTGTGTCAAGATGCTGCTTTCATAGCTGATCATTATTTTTGCTGCAAATCATTGTTGCATTACTGCTTTTATTTGTGTCCTTAAAAATGTGCCTTTGAGACATTTCATTATGTTTGTGCCATGACAACACCATCCAGCTGTAAATATTTATATAATAGTTCTTTTATATAATCCCCTAGTGTGATATTATTTATTTAGTCTTGTATATTCTTACAGAGCCATTTAAATAGGGTGTAAACTCAATCTGTATCTAATGACATAAGTAACTCCCAGTTTTCAAAGGATGAATAGGTTTGGCGTGTTTGGGAAAGGGATAACATTTGGAAACAAAATCTTCGGAATGCAAAAGTGAAAGCTTCGCATCATTGTTACATTTTAGTGACAATGGCCTAATTGTCAAGTTGAGGCTGTTACGTGTATTGAAACCAGTCGTGGCTGATGTCTTTAAAGTCTTGTAAGTCAGAAATGTCTGTGTTCTGAGCAGAAAAATGCGGTGGGGGCGTGTCTGCTCTCGGCACTGAAACTACTCTCACTTGCGGGAAAGCTGCCATTTCTCTCAACTTTCAAAAACTGCTGCAACCTAAATGGATACTTGTAATTGCGTTAGGGGCGGGGCCATGCGGCGTTGAGCCCCGTTTTAACTCTGCCTAAATAATCAGGGCCAAGCCTACACAGAAATGGTGAACATGTTTAACGATCTAACTCTGCAATGTAGTACTACAGTTGACAGTCTTATTGGTATGTTTCAGCAATGAATTTCTAAAATTTATAATGTGTTTACAAACAATTTTCAAGATTAACTTTACAGTGACTTTAAGCTTGATCCAAACATTAGGAAATTGATGATAAAATATGCTTTTTCTTACATTTTTTTGCGGTTGCAACACACTTGCTGTGCAGTTTAAATTGCGTTGGTCAATCATGGCCTCCTGAAAAAAAGAAAAGTATATTCAGTAAGTGTATTGCGGGTTACCTTTATTCAGCCACCTGTTTACATGCATCTGAAAGTAGCTAGCATAATACTTACAACATTCTTCAGTTGTGGCTCAATAACATTACGATAATCCTCAGCGATATTATTGATGTTGCCAATTTCACAGGAAAACGTGAGAGGTAGAATAACAAGCGTCAAAACAGAAGTTCCAAGAAGATGCTGGGAATAAAAAATATTTAACCTTAAAAAGAAGTCAATACAGATGATTCCAGTTACAGTGGTAAATAAAGTTTCATTCAACTGTTTGCAGCTCAGTTGTGTTAGGTTTACGCAAAACTATATGTGCCATACATTATGATCTGCTACATTGTATGCATTTGGCAGACGCTTTCCATATCGACAGTGCATTTAAGTTATAACCTTGTTTATATTTAATGTTTGTTGCCTGGGAATCGAACATACAATATTTTTACCATGACGAAATATACGTTAACAGTGCGGATCACTGTCTAGGATTTTTGAGAGAGTTTCGTTATGACATTTTCCCAAACTTTCCACGTAAACAATTCCTAAAAAAATGAACATTCGGTTTCGTAATAAATATGCCATTTATCGTAAATAGTCTTTAGGTTTCATTTTGACGCCCATTGGTGGTGATAAAACCCGGGAATCCCCAGGTACCGATGGCTATATAAACGCAACCTGTTCCTGCAGTCTGGCACAACCCCGGGCTCACGAGCTGAATGAATCAGAGTGGGATTAGCTCTTCTCATAGCGCAGCAAACTGTATTAAATATACAGGCTGGATCTGGACAGCGCGCAATAATCGTTTGAGTGTGCGAACTTACCATTGGTCATTTTTGGGCCGTAGTCACATGCAGACCGAACCAGTCACTGCAATCTCTCGAGTCGGATAGTTGGAAAATCATGTTTTGTTTTTAAATATATTTTTCACACGAACGCAACGTGGTGGTCAGATATTGATTTGACTCCAAAGGTTTCCTCGTTGTGTCCTCATTGAAACGCACATAGTCCATGGGAATGATCAAACTTCCGTAACTCGTGGATATACCGCTTTCGTTTTCTCTTGGCATGATATGGGCTATATGACTTCAGCCCGAGCTCTGTGCTTCTGGACCGAGTGGAGAGGATAGCGCACTTGAAAGGAGTGGCCACCAGCTTTCCACATGACGCCTTGTGATAGTCATTCTGGTTTGATTGCATTCATCGTTTGAGAACGTTGAGTGACTTTTGGATTGTAAGTTTGCTTTATAAAACCGCAAATATCTTCACGCTTTATCACAGTTTCAGGAAAGGAGACTAACAATGTTTGATATACTGATTTACGCATTTTGGGGCAAGCACGTTTTCAGCACTAATCTAAGGACTGAATCACGAGTCATTCCCTTTTGAGCGTACATTATATCAGCTTTAAAAATAACCTATAATATTCATAATTTATAATTAAGTGTGCTGATAGGCTAAACTATAAAATAAGTAAAAAATCATATTTTATTCAAGGGGAGGTAACTCAATGTACTACACATTGCAAACAATAAACAAAATATATACAAAAGGGATGTAAAGGATACAAATGCTGGTTTGTTTCCAACCATTGTTAATTTAATATGGACGGAAACCCCCCGTTGGGAAGAATTATTTTTCCCAACCATTGGCTGAAACAACCCAGCATTTTTTATAAGGATATGACATTAAAAAAATATTTTGGACATGTTTAAGCCAAGTACAGTCATCTTTATTTAGTTATTTCCACGATTTATTCATTTTGTATATAAGTTGCTCAATAAATAAGTAAAAACACACAATCAAAACTACAGTAATTAATACGGAAGAGGATTAGGGCCACTGGGGAATTTTTTTTAACTCTGACTTTAATCTCAGAATTCTGACTTTAATCTCAGAATTCTGACTTTATTCTCAGAATTCTGACTTTAATCTCAGAATTCTGACTTTAATCTCAGAATTCTGACTTTAAACTCAGAATTCTGACTTTAAACTCAGAATTCTGACTTTATTCTCAGAATTCTGACTTTAATCTCAGAATTTGAATTCTGACTTTATTCTTAGAATTCTGACTTTAATGTCAGAATTCTGACTTTAATGTCAGAATTCTGAGATTAAAGTCAGAATTCTGAGAATACAGTCAGAATTCAAATATTTTTTTTCACCAGTGGCCCTAACAATAAACAGACCCCAACAATCAAATATTGTAGAAAATGATTGCAGATTTCACCATAAGGAAAACTTGACGATGATAGCACAGTTTATTAGTATATAATAGTGCCAAGCATTTTAGGGCTGTATAGCATAATGTCAATAACTTATGCATCATTTATTTGATAAAGAGGTGTAAATAAAAAGTTTACTACATCATTTACTAAATAACTTGATACATTTATTATGACATGTGCCAGTTTATTCTATAAAACCCATTTCGTTTAAATACATTTTCAGTATTTTAAATAATAAATACACATTTTTGTTTTGGTATCTCAGACTTGTAAAATGGTAGGGTAAAACTGCCTGTACAAATGATCAGTGTGACAACTGTTAAAATTATAAAAAACTTACAATAAGATACTTTGACATTATTTTACGTTTGAAACCTTACTTATAAACAAAGCTCATGATATATAGATGAAAAATTTTTAGATTTCTAATACTACAAATAGCTGTATCAATGTAATGTCAGGTGGTACAATCAATGTGAAACTAGAAAAATGCCATTTTATCAAACACATTTAAATTGTATTTAAAGAGTATATTATAAGTTTGATATCACAGGAAAACGCTTATACCAGCAAGTCTTTAAATTTAAATTCATGGTCAGGTGGTGCAACCAGAAGGTCAAAGGGTACAACTTCTATGAATGCCCCTAAGAAAAAAAACATTAAGATAAATAATTTTAATAAGCTAATAATTAAACCGCTCCCCTGGCTTAGGGAATTCGCTTTAACTTCTCTTAAGCAGATTTTAAGAGAATCCACCGTTGAGTCAATGTTATTACTTACAAGAAAATAAATTTGCTTTTTATCTGCAAAGAAATCCCATGTTTGTGAAAATAGACAATAGGTGGTATTTCAATGTTGTTATACATTTTTAATTTTTGTTCTTAAATTTATAGTTCTTAATAATGTTAAGTTGTTTATAATAATATAAAAAAAAGTTGTTTTCAAATGTTGTTCAATAAACAAAACTTTATAAACACGTTGTTCCTGACCCAAAATATGCATTACATCCATTATTCTAAAAAAAGTTTTTAGGAGCCTGTTGACCCTTAAAAAGACATCCATCACTGTTTACACATGACATACCAGACACGATTGTACTTGCTATAGAACAATATGATTCACAAACCAAATATTTCTCCACCTTCACAGAAACAAGCAAAATAAACAAATAACAAAATGTTTAATAAAACTCATTAAAATTGAGATTATATAGCTTAAATACTAAATATTTAATAGGCCTATATGGTTATTTTGGAAGTAGGAAGGTAAAAGTTGTATATTTTACATATGCTTGCCAATGCTTGCATAATGATTACTGTAGAAGTTTACCAGAGAATGCAGTTTTGCCTAGTTAATCTATTAATCTATTAAGCAATTTATTATGTATTATTCATGCATAGTTTTAAAATTGGACATTCTAGCTAACTCCTGTTGAACTGCTTTTTGTGTTCTTTTTGAGGGTTGAAAATGATGATGATGAAAGAATTTCCATATTTGGATAAACTATTAGAAAGGTGTTTTACAATTTATTACTTTTATTCAAAAATTACATTAAATTTTTTAGTTTAAGGTAAGATTAAGTCTGGACTTTTCAAAGTATATCCTTTAGCTCAGATGCAAAAGCCGCTAAACGCCACCTTCGTCAAAAATGAGATAATGATATTAAAGGGGTCATATTATGAGATTTTTTTAAAGATGTAAAATAAGTATTTGGTGTCCCCAGAGTACTCATGTGTAGTTTTAATTAATAAATGAATTATAGCATGTTAAAATTGCCACTTTGTAGGCCTTAGCAAAAGTGTGCCGTTTTTGGGTGTGTCCTTTAAAATGCAAATGAGATGATGAAATGCAAACACTGATCACAATGATGGCGGTTTGTTGTAATTAAACTCAGTTGTGCTATCAATTATTTTTTCTCTCTCTCTTTCTCTCTGCACTTACTGGCAGTGCCATGGTTGGATAGTGCAGATTAAGGGGCGGTATTATTGTTATTGGCCTTGCTACCTACCTCATAAAACAGGCGAAATCTGAACGACTTCATTTTTCACATGATTGCAAAGAATGGCTTACCCAAAGAAAGTTACTTTTTTTCTTGTTTTCTAGGTCGATAGAAGCCCTGGGGACGCAATTATAGCACTGGCTCTCTAAGCGAATATGTTCGACGTCACTTGTTGTTGATATTTGAACTGTTTTCAAACAAACGGAGCGTAGCTAACTCCTCCCCCTCTCCCTCCCCCTCCCTTCCGTGCTTTCATTTTCATGCTATGACCCCTTTAACCAAATGCTCCCAACACTTTCAATATCTTAATCAAATACTTTTACGACAAATCTGCTTAATCACAGCCTCAGAAATACAGTTTTATTCTGGCTCCAATAGACCCTTTTACAGCCCATGTGATCAAATAGCCTGCGTGCGCATTTTGCCAATGGAAGTGCTGTGGTTTTAACGCGTTAGCAACTCAGAAAATTTATCAAAACGGTTTCCCAGCATCAAAATGTCTAGTTGTTGTGTTTGGTTGGACTAATAAAATATATTAATAAATGTATATATGTATCTGGCCACTTTATATTTGGCCATCTGCTAACGTCATCTGTCCACTTCACTTAGTACACGGATGTGGTAGCCATGTTGAAAAGGTTGATAAGTTTGTCTGTGTTGCTTCACTGTTGATTCTCAGCAGCGTAACAACCCAGCGTAACCGGGGCCCCTAAGCAGGATTATTATGGCGGGCCCTCTACTATAGCATGTGATGACGCAATGTCCACAAGCAGGCTACAATGAATAGGACAGGATCATAGAGACACAGCATATAGATGAGATGACTGAAAAAATCAGAAATAGTCTACGCGCACCAAAACAAAAACAAAACACTGGTGACGCCGCACCATAACATTTGAAAAAACACTGCTAGTGACGGCGCACCATAACATATGAAAAAAAACTGCTGGTGAAAGCACACTATAACATATGAAAAAACACTGCTGGTGACGGCGCACCATAACATATGAAAAACACTGCTAGTGACGGCGCACTATAACATATGAAAAAACACTGCTGGTGACGGCGCACCATAACATATAAAAAAAAACACTGCTAGTGACGGCGCACCATAACATATGAAAAACACTGCTGGTGACGGCGCACCATAACATATGAAAAAACACTGCTGGTGACGGCGCACCATAACATATGAAAAAACACTGCTGGTGACGGCGCACCATAACATATGAAAAAACACTGCTGGTGACGGCGCACCATAACATATGAAAAAACACTGCTGGTGAAAGCACACTATAACATATGAAAAACACTGCTGGTGACGGCTCACCATAACATATGAAAAACACTGCTAGTGACGGCGCACTATAACATATGAAAAAACACTGCTGGTGACGGCGCACTATAACATATGAAAAAACACTGCTGGTGACGGCGCACCATAACATATGAAAAAACACTGCTGGTGAAAGCACACTATAACATATTGTTACTCACTGCTATAACACATACACAGGTCTAAATACATAAAAAAGATGCTCACTTACATTATAGGCTATTGCGTTACATTATAACCACATTATAATTTATAGCGGCATTTTACCGGTTTCAGTTCTGGATGGCATAATGCACACAGCTCAGTCATTACATACGCAGAAAGATCGATCCATACCGTTTAAAATCATTTGTTTACTTACTGCTGCACTTTTGTGCTTTGCTTCAGGTGTCTGGTGTAGTGTTTGAGTTTTTAAAGCGTTATCGTTTCTTGTTTGTGTTGAGAAACCAAAAGATACAAACCAGCCGATTTCAAACGTGCACAGAAACTCTGGGTTTTGATTTGTTGGGATCTATCACTAGCGGTGATTTCATCGGACAAGGTAACCACACAGTTTGCACATTGCCAAGCATTGAAAACCTGCGAGAAAGCCGTGGAACAGCGTATAGTAATGAATATGCGATAGGGCCTGTCAATCAAAATCTTCCAGTCGGGCGGGCCCCTTATTGGTCCGGGCCCGTAAGCACCGCTTACCCTGCTTACCGATAGTTACGCCCCTGTTGATTCTCGTCATACTTCCGTTGCCAAAATGCGCGCGCATACGTTGCCACGTCCTCATTGTGTACAAACAATAAAAGGGTCTATGCTATTTGCCCTTTATATATTACCTTTAGGGTCGCAAACACTGGATTCTTTTCATTGCTTTGGAGATGACACACAAATGTATTTGCCTGTAAGTAATAATACTGACGCTGGATTCTCTCAAAAGCTACTTAAGGGAAGTTAAAGCCTAACAATCTCTTAAAGCATGAGTTTAGGTTATGTTTTAGGTTAAAAATGAAAAAATATTCAGTTATTTAATATGTAAAAAAATATGTTCAAAACTGTCTCCTTACCTTGCCCCAGTTCACCATGGTAAGCTTATAATGATGATTCATAATTTGAGCAGTCGGATCGGTTTGAAAAACGTAATTGGGTGGCGGGTAGTACTGTTGCCTCACAGCAAGAAACTCCCCGGTTTGAGCCCTGGCTAGGGCAGGTGGCCTTTCTGTATGTAGTTTGCATGATCTCCCTGTGTCTCCATGATCTCCGGTTTCCTCCCACAGGCCAAAAACATGCAAGTTAGGCAAATTGGAGATTCCAAATTGTCCCTCCCCCAACCTGTGTATGGATTAACTTGTCTGAATAAAACTTGTGTATGGATTAACTTGTCTGAATTAAACTTGTGTATGGATTATCTGGTTCTCGCCATGAATATAGCCGTAGATGCTGGAATGGCATAAAGGAAGACGAAGAAGCAAAAGCGTAATTTGTCTTTGTGTGATGACGTCATGTCCGAAAAAAAAAGGAGCCGGTCACTTCATTGCATGTACTCTGAATGGGAATGTGCTTTTTTAGACAGCTGTTCCTTAGAGTTTAAATGTGTCATCCAGATGGCGGTGATTAATCTGTAAAGTTTGAAAATGACAATCATCTGGGGAACAGTTTATTACATCTGGAAAATAATGGTTTAAAACAGTACAAACTCAAACTGCAAGCTTGTGCTAAAACAAAGGTTAATATCAGCTGGGCTATTTAACATTTGAAGGAATTTAATACTGGATCAAAGACAGCTTCCTATAAAACGGCAGAAATACTGTATTTGACCTCAGTGTTTCCCACAGACTTGGCATCACATCCGCTGGGTGGATCTAGATAAAAATAGATAACTAATATTGGTTTAGATTGGTCGGATGTGGATGTACTAGAATGTAGTTCTGTCATGCAGATGTATATTGACAGATCTGCTTTGATGCGGTGATTGCAGACATCAGATTCACGCAAAGTAGCGGGGCGAACCACAACACATGCACAGAACGTTACTCCGCAAATAAGTGCAATTTTATATTTCAATCAGAGATGGCAATATAGAGGCCAAAGTTACAGACTGCAGCTTTAAAGGTGACATAGAATGATTGAACGGAGTATTTATCCTTGTTCTGTGATGTGACATCTAGACAAAAATGTTTTTGTTTGGGTCTGTAATGCTTTAGAAGCTTCCTAAAAACCTCTCTCAGATAGCTCTTTTAGGGTGGGGGATTTTAAACAAGTGGTTTTGCACCTATTTGTCTCCCCCTACTGGCTTAACTTGCAATCTCATTACTGATTGGCTGACTTTGCTGCCACTCAAAAAATTTAGCCAATTATTTTAAAGTGGAGGAGCAGTTAGATGCCTGTGATGTCATAAGCAACGGGTTTTCAGATTGGGCTGTTTTCTGGCTGACATTTCTAAAAGAGGAATTTCTATGAGACTGAGATGTTTAGCATGTCTAGCACTTTTTGTATGTTTGTGAATGCGGGTAGACTACAATTATTCAACAAAGACAAGGAAAAAATGGTTTATCATTCTCTGTCCCCTTTAACTTAAATAAAAATAAAACAGAGCTTATTTGGTTGGGAAGTCCTGGCAAACGTTTAAAGGAACAGTATGTAGGATTGGGGCCAAAACTGATATTGCAATCACAAAACTTGTGGCTGAAACTGGTACTGCAATAACACATCTGGTGGCCAATACACAACAACATAAATATCAGTTGAGGGCTGCAACTCCACTTTTTAAATGACAATATCCTGGCCAGACCACTGTTGTGAGTGATATAAGTATTTGAAATGAAAATGTTTTTTGAATGTCTAGTGACATACCAGGGCCATTTTATAATTAATTGATATAAATTTCTTACACACTGTTCAAGTATCTGGGGAGGAAGCTACATGCTGAACAATGCTTCTACTGAATAAGCAGACATTTGCTGTGGTTTATGGGTGGGGGGGGGGGGGGGCTTTTCAATGTTTGGTTGGTGATGTAACATCACTAGACTGTTCCACAAGACTAACTGTTTCCACTCATTCATCAGGTGTGTAATCATGCTTTGTTTTTAAGCAGGTTACAAATGAAGTGTTTGTTGGTTGTGATGTGAATGTATAATACATTTAAATGTATTTATTTCTTTGACATTTTTATATAAGAGAAATATTATATTTATATGTAAAGCTGTGTTAAAAAAATAGCAGTGCAATATTAGTAACCTGATAAACCACTGTTATTAGTAATAATTTGTAAATGTAGAAACGGTTTCATAAACATTTATAGTTTTAAAGATATTTTGGAGCATCTAACCCCACCCTCACCCTTACCCTAAACCCAACCACTTCTCAATCATATAAACACAACATGCAAGTAAAAGTACAGTCAGGTATTTATTGCATAAAACAGTACAAAAGTATTACAAACCATTCAAGTTGCAAACCTTGCGAACTGAAGCCATACGATTACTTTATATGAAGAACTCAAACATCTCATTCAAACATAAACCAGCATGAACGTAGTCGGTCACAAGATCCAATAGCGCTTCACATTCTTAGCTGACTTAATGATGCGATTGGTCATAAGGCACACGAGAGCCAATGCCTTTTCACAATCATAGATGACGTAGCATCGCAACAGTTTTTGAATCAGTGTACGTCCGGATCTGATATTTACAGCGGATTGTCATCACTTTTGCATATTTTCTTCAAATAAATCGATTGTTTGACCATGGTACACTTGGTATATTTTAAGTACATTTTTAAAAAGTTGTGACTGTTTTGTATGCTGTCTTTATATCACATAATAAATAAATGGGTATGTTATTTGCCCTAAATGCCTGAATAGTGTAATGTGTAATAAAATACATTTAATCCTGGAGGTTTAAATTGAAAATGTTATCCATGTACATGTCATCATAGCAAAATTATACCCAAAAATATCAATTTATACCCTAATATATTAAGTTTCACCTGCTGCCGGTAGAGGCACTACTTTAGTAAATGCATCTATTGGTCGTATTTGGGAAAATGGACAAACAACCAAAGCAACCGTATGGGTTGGAGGATATGTTGGGAGAGAAACAACGCTATTTGATAAAAAAAGTTGATTTGGGAGTGGAAAACGTATAAAAAAATCATAACGTTTAGAATGCTCAGTTAAAATGATCTCAAATGCTTTAAAATGGCAACAAAAACCCAAAGCACATGAGAAAAAGCAAGCAACTACTGTTAAAACAGATGGAAGAATAGTCCGGATGGCAAAGATTCAGCCTTTCATCACCTAGAAAGATAAAAGATGATCTTAACTAATCTGTAAGTACTGTAAAAGTCATAAGACATATCAGATTGAAGCTTAGCTGTTTGCAAGATGACCCCGTAAAGCAGCATTATTGAAAAAAAGGGCATGTGCAGAATCACATCAACACATCAACTGGCCCAAAGAAAATGGTGTAACATCTTGTGGCCTCATGATAGTAAAATTGGTATTTACGGGTACTGTATTCAAGCAACAGTACACTGTATTCAAGCAACAGTACACTGTAAAGACAGTTAAGCATGGTGGTGCAAAAGTCATGGTATTGGGATGTATTTACTGTATACAAGGGAACATGGATCAGTTTGATCAGAATACTTGAAGACAAAGAGATTATGTTGCCCTTTGCCGAAGAAGAAATGACCCTAAAATGGGTGTTTCAACAAGACAACAGCCCCAAACACATAAGCAAGAGGGCAAAATTTTGGTTCAAGACAAAATGATTGAGGTTATAGAGTGGCCAAGCCCAATCCCCTGATCTCAACCCATTGAAAACTTAAAAAACCTAAAAATTGACAGGAACTGTTGATCCTGGGCTGAAATATCCATTTCTATGTCCCAGAAATTGGATGACTCATTTTGACACAGATATGCAGCAGTTGTCAACAACAAAGGTTATGCAACTAAATATAAGTAATTCAATTCAAGTGAAGTTAAATCTTAATTATTTTTAGATTAGGCACTGCTATTTTTTTTCATTGCTTCCCTTCAAATGAACAAGACAGATTTAAATGTTGTTAATGCTTTGATTTGGAATTGAATGTGTGATGTTTTTAAATAAAAATAAAATTAAATAAGGAAATAAAATCTATTTCGAACTTCCATTTTTTAACACAACTGTATTGTATTGTATTGTATTGTATTGTATTGTATTGTACTCAGGAATTCTTCAATTTTCATGTTAACATGTTTGAACTAGCCTATTATTTGATAGGATTTTTGTCATTTTAATTTCAATGACCTTTCTGTCACTCTTCTCGGGTGATGTTGAAATTGAACATTGGAATCCAACTTTCTTGTTATGGTGTAAAAGAAAAAAAACCACCCAACCACAGCTGTGAGTCACAGTTCACACACACACCCATGCATATGCACAAATAATCCCACATACACACAGCACAGATTTTTGACTGTATTTTGCATCTTACAAATCAGTTTACCGTCAATGACGCAGCCTGGCACATACACATCGCATGACTATATTAATATCAACATACTGATGTTCGACACATGATTGCAGTCTTTAAAAAAAGTATGCATTCCCTTGCATAAAAAAAATATAACTATATTATAAAGTTTATTTTTTACAAAAGTGAAAGTGATAAAGTGAAATTGATTCCATATGCTGCACATATAAATCCCCTCCCATGACTCTATGGAACCATAGTCAAATTCCACCAGCTCAAATTCCCAGCCAAACAGACACAAGAGTCGAAGAAATGCATGTAACTCTGTCAACCAAATCTGTGACTGTCTTGCCCAGACAAGAAAAAGTGTAATCAAAGGAGAAACCAAAACTGAATGAGATTCCTGTAAGTTTTCCAATAATTGCATCATAATATTTTGCCTTCCAATTCTTCTTTTTCTTTTGTCTCCTTTTTTGTTATTGTTGGTAACCTATAAGAATGGTTGTGTCCTTTGTCTTTTACTACAAATGTTATTTAATGTAAAACCATATGAAATTATAATACAATGGTCTAAACAATTTATGTAATTATAATGTAAAAATAATTTACAAAAACAAAATAATGTAATTATAATAAAATATTATTATTTATAATTTAAATGAAAAAAAAAAATTAGTTTAGATCTTTGATTTTTGTTGCTATTATTACATAATTTCTGTTTCTTACATTATTTTGTATAATAATATAAGCTTAACAAAACTATTGTAAGGAACCACCAATGTTTTGTCTTTTCTTGGCACTTTTGACAGAATGGTTTCATAATTTGACTCCAATATTAATTTAAGTTTACTATTCAGCCTTAAGAAGAGGTTTCTCCATTTTAGTTAAATGTTAAGGTTTCTATTTTCAAGTAGTTCCAGTCTAACTTAAACCAAGGCATTATCCAGTCTAACTTTAACTGAGACAACTTAAGTGTAAGCACAACATCTAATTTCAGTCATACATATAGCGGGGGAAATAAGTATTTGACACATCAGCGTAAGGGGATTTCTAAGTGGTCTATTGACACAAAATTTCCACCAGATGTAGCCATCAAGCCAAATATTGGCTTTTGTACTTTTCTACAAACCTAAGTATTAAACTAGATAGAAAAGTTCGTCGGAACAAACTTTATGTTGGCTTGAGAAAGCCTAGTCTGAGAGTAGA
Organism: Paramisgurnus dabryanus; assembly: GCF_030506205.2. Classification (NCBI taxonomy): domain Eukaryota; kingdom Metazoa; phylum Chordata; class Actinopteri; order Cypriniformes; family Cobitidae; genus Paramisgurnus; species Paramisgurnus dabryanus. Next base: position 21,299,405 of record NC_133358.1, on the reverse strand, counting down.
GTTTGACAACTTAGCATGAAGCTATCATGATTTAAATTAAAGCTAGCATGATTTAACATGAAGCGAACATGATTTAACATGAAGCTAGCATGATTTAGCATGAAGCTAGCATGAAGCTAGCATAATTTAACATGAGGCTAGCATGATGATATCATGATTAGCATAAAGCTAGCATGATGCTAGCATGATTAGCATGAAGCTAGCATGATGCTAGCATGATTAGCATGAAGCTAGCATGATGCTAGCATGATTAGCATGATGCTAACATGATTAGCATGAAGCTAGCATGATTAGCATGAAGCTAGCATGATTAGCATGAAGCTAGCATGATGTTAGCATGATTAGCATGAAGCTAGTATGATTAGCATGAAGCTAGCATGATGCTAGCATGATTAGCATGAAGCTAGCATGAAGCTAGCATGAAGTTAGCATGATTAGCACGAAGCTAGCATGATGCTAGCATGATTAGCATGAAGCTAGCATGAAGCTAACATGATGCTAGCATGATTAGCCTGAAGCTAGCATGATGTTAGCATGATTAGCATGATGTTAGCATGATTAGCATGAAGCTAACATGAAGCTAGCATGATTAGCATGAAGCTAGCATGATGTTAGCATGATGCTAGCATGATTAGCATGAAGCTAGCATGAAGCTAGCATGATTAGCATAAAGCTAGCATGATGTTAGCATGAAGCTAACATGATGTTAGCATGATTAGCATGAAGCTAGTATGATAAGCATGAAGCTAGCATGATGCTAGCATAATTAGCATGAAGCTAGCATGATGTTAGCATGATTAGCATGAAGCTAGCATGATGTTAGCATGATTAGCATGAAGTTAGCATGAAGCTAGCATGATTAGCATGAAGCTAGCATGATTAGCGTGAAGCTAGCATGATTAGCATGAAGCTAGCATGATTAGCATGAAGCTAGCATGATTAGCATGAAGCTAGCATGGTGCTAGCATGATTAGCATGAAGCTAGCATGAAGCTAGCATGATTAGCAGGAAGCTAGCATGATGTTAGCATGAAGCTAGCATGATGTTAGCATGATTAGCATGAAGTTAGCATGATGCTAGCATGATTAGCATGAAGCTAGCATGAAGCTAGCATGATTAGCATGAAGCTAGCATGATGTTAGCATGAAGCTAGCATGAAGCTAGCATGATTAGCAGGAAGCTAGCATGAAGCTAGCATTATTAGCATGAAGCTAGCATGAAGCTAGCATGATGTTAGCATGATTAGCATGAAGCTAGCATGATGTTAGCATGATTAGCATGAAGTTAGCATGATGCTAGCATGATTAGCATGAAGCTAGCATGAAGCTAGCATGATTAGCATGAAGCTAGCATGATGTTAGCATGATTTAGCATGAAGCTAGCATGAAGCTAGCATAATTTAACATGAGGTTAGCATGATGATAGCATGATTAGCATAAAGCTAGCATGATGCTAGCATGATTAGCATGAAGCTAGCATGATGCTAGCATGATTAGCATGATGCTAGCATGATTAACATGAAGCTAGCATGATGCTAGCATGATTAGCATGATGCTAACATGATTAGCATGAAGCTAGCATGATTAGCATGAAGCTAGCATGATTAGCATGAAGCTAGCATGATGTTAGCATGATTAGCATGAAGCTAGTATGATTAGCATGAAGCTAGCATGATACTAGCATGATTAGCATGAAGCTAGCATGAAGTTAGCATGATTAGCATGAAGCTAGCATGATGCTAGCATGATTAGCATGAAGCTAGCATGAAGTTAGCATGATTAGCATGAAGCTAGCATGAAGCTAACATGATTAGCATGAAGCTAGCATGATTAGCAGGAAGCTAGCATGAAGTTAGCATGATTAGCATGAAGTTAGCATGAAGCTAGCATGATGTTAGCATGATTAGCATGAAGCTTGCATGATGTTAGCATGATTAGCATGAAGTTAGCATGATGCTAGCATGATTAGCATGAAGCTAGCATGAAGCTAGCATGATTAGCATGAAGCTAGCATGATGCTAGCATGATTAGCATGAAGCTAGGATGATTAGCAGGAAGCTAGCATGAAGCTAACATTTATTGCGTTGCTAGGGTACTAAGTTTGGTTGCTAGGGAGAAAATTGGCATCCCATAATGATCACCCTTCAAGCCACAAGTAAAACGGTCCAACCCCCGTGTCTCTACAATGTTCTGATGCGGAGATATAAGGCTTTGTTTATTCCGTTGCTAGGGTATTAAGTTTGGTTGCTAGGGAGAAAATTGGCATCCCATAATGATCACACTTCAAGCCACAAGTAAAACGGTCCAACCCCTGTGTCTCTACAATGTTCTGATGCGGAGATATAAGGCTTTGTTTATTATGTTGCTAGGGTCTTCATATTTTGTTGCTAGGGGCGTGGCTTAATACCTCAATAAGAATCCTAAGAGACTGATTGGATGCCTGAGTAAAATGAGCCCACCCCTATGTCTCTATGACACTCTGGTGCAAAGATATCCATCTGGGCTTTTTATAATGGTAGTCTATGGGAGATGTTGCTAGGGTACCCAAAATTGTTGCTAGGGGCGTGGCTTAATAGCTCTGGGGTGATCCTAAGAGACTGATTGGATGCTTGAGTAAAATTAGCCCACCCCCATGTCTCTAAGACACTCTAAAGTGAAGATATTCCATCTGGGACGCTTTTATTCCCTTTTATGGGCATGTTTCCTGCCCCATTATAAGTCAATGGGAAATTTTGGGGGCCCCTTACACCCCAGGGGTACAGCTTACACCCCATTGTGAGGTATGTTCTTACACAGCCTGTCAGCCTCCTTAAATGTGGTAAGCCACAAGTTTCTACAAGTTTCTCACTCGCAGCTATGACCTGTCAAAGTTTGTCTCAATGTTAAGTCAATGGAAATTTTGGGGTGTTTCAGCGCCCCGTTTAGGAATTCGGAAGGTCCCATCAGTTAGAAAAGATATAGCAACTCGAGTCAGATCAGACCGAAGGTATGTCCAAAGTTTGATGGCTGTAGCTTGAAAGCTCTAGGACGAGTTAGAGTTAGAAATTTTAGTCTCAGAAGAAAAAGAATAATAATAATAATAAGTTTAAGTGCAACAACAGTATGTTGGCTTTCTCAAGCCAACATAATAAAGTGTGTTCAATATTTATTCCCTGTGTCATTTCACTTTATTTATTATGACTCAACTTGTATACTTAAATGTTCTGATTTCTTTGTATGAATTCAAAATTGGTCTTGATGGCTACACCTGGTGGAAATTTTGTGTCAATAGCCCACTTAGAAATCCCCTTATTGATAAAAATGCTGATGTGTCAAATACTTATTTTCCCCGCTGTATAATGTTTGTTTTAAAAATTACTGACCCATTTAGAATATGCCAAATGTGACCATTTATTATGTCAGGCAGGTTCCAGCTTAAACATCATACAAAACAGAATGGTAAAATGGTAAATGGACTGCATTTATATAGGCCATCCAAAGCGCTTTACAATTAGCCTCACACTCACCCATTCACTCACACATTCATACACCGACGGCGGTGTCAGCCATGCAAGGCGCCAGCCAGCTTGTAGGGAGCAGCTGGGGTTAGGTGTCTTGCTCAAGGACACCTCGACACTTGGTCCAGTGGAGCCGGGGATTGAACCACCAACCTTCCGGTTTGGAGACAACCTACATGAACCACTAGGCCACTGCCACCCCATGTGATTCCAATTATTTAAAATGATCAACAGTTGCAAACATCCACAAAGTCATACCTTGCAATAGACACTCTGGCTACAGAGTACTTCCACAATGTTATAACCATGCTTTCATTATGTTTGAATACACACAGATGTGGGGAAGATTCTTGCTAAAGAATGCTTTCATTTAATACACACTATTGTGTGGGAAGATTCTGACTACAGAAAACCCTATTATGTTTTAATACACACAGAGTTTGGGAGCTTCTGGTTACATAATCCCTCCCGAGTCTCTTGCCAAGCCACCTTGCCAAGCCACCTACAGAACAGGATTTGATTGGTCAGGTTCTCATGACCTGAAAGAGCACCAAATGGGACTGTGTTAACCATCTGTAATCTAGATCTCCTCATGAGTTGACAGCAAAATTAAAGGGGCACTTTTCAGTTCGGGTGGCCCACCTAAGCTGGGATACCCTACCACCTTAACTAGGTCGTCCAAAAAAAAAATCGCTGCACAAAAGGCTGTCAAGTGCATCTCGGAGAATAGGGTGGACGCGCTTCACACCGCGAGCGGGCACGCGCCACATGGCCGAAATGAGAGAAAGACATGGTCCGTCACTGTCTGGAGGATAATTAGCCTGTTGATAAAACATTTAATTCATTAATAATCTAGTATGTGTTCATTTTCTGTCATAGTTTCTTCAAAATTGAGTTTAATTTGGGTGTTTTAAATAAAAATATTTTCATCATGACGCGTAAGCCCCACCCCTTTGATTGCCCCCCCCGGCCCGCCCACCGGCACAACCCTACCACCTTAACTAACAAATTTTCTGCGGGAAACCCTGAAGCCGATACAAAAGTGACTAAACTGCAATTCATCGACTGGCCGCTAGAGATTGGCTCAAAAAGGGAGTCACTTCCCATAGACGCCCAGGTTAAAATGCCCAACTTTACAGTAGAAAATAATATGTTTACAGTCTGGTACAAAAAGTTTTTTTGGTCTATATAGCAAATTTTGCCCTGTGAGGGGGGTGAATGTTTTTGTAACTCATCCGTTTCAATTAAATTCAGTCTTAAAGTTCGGCATAATTAAGGGCATGGCCACTTCAGTGACGGGTGAACTGCCACTGGCGGGGGTGGTTTCAGCAACCAGTCACCTCAGTTTCACCCACAAAATACACGCAAGACACTCCCTTAAAAGTAAAGTCTGATAACACATGAGATTATGCGAGTATCTGGCAAACGCAAGCATCTTTTTTTTATTATAAACCCTTTAGACATGTGATGCACAAAGATTCACTCGACGCCCCAAACACATATTTTTAAATTAGGAATGACGGGCTACATAAACGTTGTGACAAACTTTGCATCGTGCGCCCTAGAATAAAGAAGTCACCGGCTGCCACTGCTAATAACACATTATTTTTAACTGAACTTTCCAAACATGGACTTCTGAGTCCACACTTTGATGACATCATGAAGTGGAGAATTTAGGGACCCTTGACGCATGTCCACGAGGGTGCACCGGAGTTGTATTTTGGGACAGACTCGAGCGCCATCATGCCGGAAATAAGAAGAGAAGTTGCCCATAAGTGAACTCCTCCCACTTGTCGTCTGATTGGTCTGACTGCTCTTTCGCAAGGACGTCTGGGTTGGTATAAAGGGTGCTGATGAGCACACTTTGTAGCGTAAAAATGACAGATGGGTCACCCTACGGACTCGTACACTAAGCGAGCACATGCAATTTAAGGCCACAAGACTAAAAGTCCACATGAAGTGCACCATTTGGGACAGGTCCTAAGTCAGGGGTGGCATTCCTGGTCCTGGAGGGCCACTGTCCTAACCCTAATCACCAGGTCCAACCCTAATAAAACACACCTGTATCATTTGTATGTACTTGCACAAAAATATTTGCATGCCAGCAATAAGTTTCCCTTAATTGTAAAAAAAGCTGGAGAAATTATAGTTAAAAAGAAGTTTCCTGAGTCCTTCAATAGCAGCACAATTGATATTTCTGAATAAAAACACCTGATATGTAAGAAATTTGATATATTGTGGCTTGACTTCTTTTATTAATTTCTTTTTTTTTTCATTCATTTTGCATGAACAAAGTTACCTATAATTTTCAATGAGGAGCCTAAACCAACTCATGTAGTGTCATACAGATGTAAAAACAACAGAAATATATATTTTTTTTAAATCTTCGTATCGATGTGAACAGTGATGCTTTATCCTAGGTTCCTAGGTTCCACCAGCATGTAAATCGAGAACCCTATCCACTCTGCCACCCCATCATTTGTAAAGCACAAACAACATGTTGGCTACAATTTGTCCGTGCTCATCTGCATCAATTCTTGACAAGGCTGTTTCACATGAAGACATGCAAGTGACCACTAGGTGTCATCGTGGAGGCGGTGTCGGATGAATGTTTCGAAGCTTCGAAACAATACGGCACAATTGATACAATACGGCACAATTGATTCAACAGATTCGGTTTTTCACCAAGCTTCGCTCTGCCCACCATTGGTGTGAGCTACTTTAAACATATATGCAAATATTAATCTTTTTCTTACAGAAATCTGTTAAAACTCGATTTCTTCCTTTATTGGCAATTTGCACTTGATTTCACATGGACCTGCTGCTGCACAAAAGACACCGCTCGGATCCAAAAGAATGATGTCACCTAGACTGAGCGCTCTGGGCATGCGTGGAAAAGTGAGCTCATCTGTCTCCACAAAAAGCACGCTCGTGGCTTTTCTTATGCGAGCAAGTATCCTGAAAACGTGTAAAAACACTCGCTTATTTTTTATACTCTTTAAAAGCTATATGGAATATTTTACCTCAGTGTGTAAAGATCCGGTTAATATCCTGCTTTAGCCTGAACTATGTAACATGTTAATTTGTTGATAAATGAATCGTCACCAAACATAAACGCATACATCACTTTATTCAAAATTAATGTAAAACAGTAGCCGGGATATTAAAGTAGTTGCTTACAATAACAAATTTTATTGTTTTTTACACAACACACAACATTTTAATGATTGGAAAATTTGAATTAAGCTGCTTATGATTATTACAAAATATAAAAGAAAGCATTGGTAAAGATGCAAAAGTTTTGTAAAGCATGTCTACATACTGCCAGAAGATGGTGCTCTGTCGATAAGTTAACGTTTGTGTAAACGTGTGTGCAGGCTGGTTGGGATGTTGCTGCTGGTACAGAAAAGGAGCATCACCGCGCGTTCTGCCTCCGTCTCCTCCTTGCGCGCCGCAGTGATTCGCTCCTTCAGTATCCGAGGCTTGTTCCTCACATCAGCATCTTGTCCGCAGTTCATCTCCCCAAATAACCTCGACAAGGCATGAGCTTAGGACTCTTATCCAGCTAAATTTCGGATTTAAAGCGGGCAGAGGACAGCGTTGTTCCCTGGTCATCATTTGGTAAGTGCACAATGTCATTCCATCGCACTCTTTATCTACATCAGTGTTTGTTTTACCTTGCAATGATCACAAACCTGCCTTATTATGCTGAACACAGAATGCTTTCAATTCGATCAGTTTAACAATAGATTCTGGCATCACAACTCATTTGAACAGATTGACCCAAATTTCAAACAGAAAGTGGGTGAGAGAAAGATGTTGATCATTAATGAGGATGTGATGATTTTTTTCTTTTAAACGTCTGAACAAAGCTCTTCAGTCACATGCCAGGTGGATGTTAGATGTACAAGACTCTCATTGAAGAGTTGCAATTTTGGAAAGGCCCTCACTTTTCACCTCTAAAACTGAATAAAGTCTTGCGTAAATGAGAATTTCAGAGATAATAAATTGTTGCTTTTGCCTACATTTTATTTAAATTAACCCAGTCGGGGTTTGTGTTGAATAGACAACCCCCTATGAAATGCAATGACATCTATTAATTCATTTCCAAAACAGTGCCACCCTAAATGCTTTAGTTGGGATTCTTTTGACCACTTTGCCATTCATTCATTGAAGTGCAATTGAAGTGTCATGAAAATATAAGCATTAAAGCTCTGATAAGTATATATGTGCTTCTGTATAGCTCAATGAGCATTGCCTTAGCAGTGCAAGCAATCATAGGTTTGAATCCAGAAAGTAAATTGAATTGGGTATGCATGCTGTATGTAAATATATGATGCTGTACACCTGTGGTATAGCTCTCCAGCCAAAGTTCTGCCTTCTTTCTGTGATATATGCTCTGAGTGTGCCCATATGTCAAGTTTATTGTTGTATACAAAGGAATTAATTGGCATGTAGGTGTGAGTATTTTCCAGTGCTGGAGAGGAGGCGATGAAGATTTTCCATTAGTGGAATATACAGTATTGACTTCAGAGAGACTGGCAGATCTTTCTATAAGGAGTGCCTGATCACATGTGTAAATGAGCTCATTAACTGAGCTTTACGCTGAATCAAAACCGAATCAAAGGCATGGAATGTAATCTACAGTGATCGGTGGTGCTCTTTGCAAATGTCACGCTTTTACATGAAATCTGCTTGCAGCGTGATAATAGGATGAGAGATGACTAAAGCTTAGAGACCCTGTTTATCAAAACATCTCTCTTATCTCATTGCTGCGTGTCAATAACTGAAAGCGAGATTACGGTGCGATTCAATTTTTATTGGGCTAGAGGATTTGGATGGATTGATTTTAAGTCTATCCGTCTGCCGCCATTAGACTTGACACTTGGGTATGTTTTGTACCATCCCGTTCGATTCTGCTCACATGGCAACCTGTTAAAAATCACCATGTGTTTGGTGATGAAAGAGGGACAATGTGTGAATTTCTTTTCACAGATTTGTGCTATATTACAGATGGATTTCTCAGGCCACTGTTAATAGATGACATTCAGCATGGTCAGGTCAGTGCTGTTGGATGAAGGTGTGACATTCACGTACTGTGTTTCCATGTAATTAAAATCGGTTAGTTAGATTATTCATTTCAACAAATGGATTGAAGTATTTCACCACCACTGAAGCCACTGATCTGTTGGTGCCATAGGTTTCACTGTACAGATTGCTAATGAGTTTAGCCATCAAGGTCTCTAATGGCTAATTGAGCATCCAGAAAGCATGGCGTTTAAGAACCTGTCATCTGAATTTTTCTTGATATGAATTATTTATTTCGTAGAGCGCTAGGTGAGGGTTATGCTGTCTCTCAGGTGCTAGGTTACCATGAATGACAGTTCAGTTTTAATTCGATGCTTCATTTGCAGCGACAACGTGACAGGTGAGGGTTAAAAAGGACCTTCACATGCATGATATTTTGATTTGGTAACAAAAAACATCTGGTGACATGCTTAGAAAAAGGATGTCACTTTTATGGACTCATTAAGCGTGATTCGGTGAGGTCATTACGGCCAGAAGGGATGGCTTTAACATGAGACATAATTCTGCAGACGGCCAAGTTTAATGAGATGATGGTGGCAGTTTTCATACTGATGGGCTTTTACTATTTCTTTTAGCTTTAATTGATGGATGTACGGTGTTGTAAGTCCGTAGCAATAATGATCCTTGCTTCAGACACATGACATGAGCTGGGACACAGGGGTAGGGGCGGTATGCAACTGTCTCGAGAAAATTGGGACGTCTGGTCATCTTGTCCCAAGGGGCATTGAGTACAGGATGAAGTGTGAAATTGAGTCGTAGATGAACAGAAATACTCTCTTAATAGCTCTCTTTTTAACGTCAAGGTCATTTGCGTGATTATAAGGATTTTTACACTGCAAAAATCTACTTTTTCTTGATTTCTTTATAAAAATATCAGAAGTATCTTAAAACAGCTTGATGCTTGGATGTGTTCTCGAAGAATATTTTCTTAAAAGTACTTGTATGTGGGTTTTTTTGTCTTATTACACTGCCAGATTTTTCACTTGCACATGCATTTTACTTGATTATACTTAAAACAAGTTAAAAAACTTGCCAGTGCAGATTTACCAATATGAAAACAAGTGTTAATATCTTATGTAGGCTTGCTTTAACTTTAACTATTAAAAAATACTAATTTAAAACTTAACAATTTATTATTTTCCTTTTTTCGCACAATACATGACCTTTTTTCAGCCCCTCTCCAAACCGAAATGAACACTTGGCTCAGGTTCTGCTTGCCCTTTAAGATTTGAATGTGAATCATTATGCTGACAAATTTGCATAGGAAATTAGTGTCAAAATCCAGAATTTTTCACAAAACAGTTCAACCCCATTCACACAGCACTAAAAGGTCTGTGAAATTAGCAGAGAGGCTTCTGTGTGAACACAAAAATGTCTCGTAAATGTTCTGGGATCGCTCCCGTAAAGAGGACCTAGTAACATTGCCGTAACATTCACGGAACACATCCTGTGTAAACAAGACGCAAAACCATGCCCTAGTGAGGACACATGTCACATCGCAACAAGAAGTTATGGTTCAGCGTTTGACATGGGGATTTAAACGCAGATCAACATTCACGATGTGGACTGAAGCAGAGATCAGGGAACTCGTCACTATCCGCGTTGAAGCTTAGATCATTCACGTTCCTTATGATCTTGTCATAAACTAAAATTCACATGCGTGGTTTCTCGAGAGCAAACTTCAGACACTATGGAAAAAGCCTACCAGGCGCAGGACTTTAAATACGTCACATGTCTTTATGGGATCTTTAAGGTATGTGTTTAGATGCATGCATAGATTCCAAAAAATGATTGGAAGTGTGAATGAACCAAAACTCAAACGATCCCAGACAAAACCCGGAGGCTTTTTTGTGTATTTTCCGTAATCTCTGTGTGAAAAATTATTTTGGCCCTTATTTGACAGAAAGTTACGGAGCCCCTAAGGGGACATGGAGCAAAAATTAAATAAAGTTTAGTTTTGCGTGAAACTTTCGCTTTCACGTGCCCACGCGATAATTTCACGTGTGCACGCGATAGATTCACATGCGCACGCGAAAGTTTTACGTGAGCACACAAAACTAAACTTAAAAAAAATTCTGCACATGAAAGTTTCACGTGAGCACATAAAACTAAACTTTAGATTTTTTTTACTCCAATGTCACCTTAGGGGCTCGGTAGAAAGTAGTTAGGTAGAGGACATAACAATACAACTAACAGAGTCTGCGGCACATGTCAGACCACTGCCCACTACACCACTGGCTCCGACGAGATGCAGTTTTGAACCTTATGAGCATGGTTGGCATCGGTAGACATGCTTTATTCCATAAGCCAATTGCATTATAATAATATAAAAGACAAAATTACTTTTTTCTGCTTGTTTAGCTGAATACACTTTTGGTGAATTCATTTGGAAAAACAAAGTGTTTGCGTTATTGCTTTCATATATTTGCAGTTATACAGTTTCTATATTGTGGAGGCAGGAGAATAATTCTCTGACCAACTGAACCTCATTTGCTGAGTCAGTGGAGTCGTTTCCGTGTGTGTGCCTCTCACCATATTGATTTTTTTGTGAAGGAGAAAGAAAAGGTCTAAAATCAAACAGTGAACACTCACTAGGGAAAGAGGGGGTTAATCAAACTGCTGTGAGTTCTCTTCTTTTAGAACTAAATCCTTCCAAATTCATCCTCGTATCTCATTCTTCTGCATGCCTCTGCGCTGTCACGATGAGAAAACCGAGATGCATGGCATTTCCCGGTTTGCACACCTTGAGCGGAAAGCATTCATCACCGGGCCTGCTATTTTTAGACTTTTATTTTTAGCCCTAGAAAATGAAATCAGACGCATGCCTTTGATTGACAGTTGAGCTCCATGCAATGAAAAAGATGTCTAGGAGGGATAAGAGATGAATATGACAAAGCAATATTATAATAAATTCTAATCCTGCGTATAAGATTGCGTCCCATGGCATATTATCGGTTTGTAGCTTGGTTTAGAGCAAAATTGTAAAGCATTATGTAGTATTTGATCTTGCAATATTTAGACAGGAACATGTTCCCTGTTTGTTTTGACCATCTGATTGGTGCTGGGTTTGTTGCAAAAGAGATGACCTCCGGGTTCGAACCCTTTCCCCCAAGCAGAGGGTGCAGTGCCGGCTGATTATCTCAGCGTTCTCCTGGGTGCAGCCTGTGCTGTTACGCTTCACTGCATGTAATTATCAAGGATGAAACCATTTTCCGAGTGTTTGGCCTTCTCTCCCCTTCTAATTCCCTCATGCTGTACCCTTAGAACGCAAAAATGGCTCTACTTGATGGGAGTATTATGCAACTAGTCAAGTGACTTGAACAGGAATATAAAGCTGGGTTTGGAAAGTTGGAAAGCTTGATTTTAAACTCACGTTGCGCTGTGCACACATCATCAAAATCATTTTTTGGCATTACTTTGCACCCCTTCTGAGCTTTCTCTAGTGTTTGGGTATATAGGTGGTCTCTGGGGCATCAATTGAAGCCCCTCAGCGGAGCATTCGGTTAGAAACCGTAGCAACCATTAGCAGTGTGGTTACCATGACATCCATCCACCAGTGAGGCAGGGTTCCCGTCTAGACTCCTTTGGGAGTTGCGATGGCGTATATTTAGAGGGAACCGGGACCAACGATTATGACAAAAAGAGTTTTCGACAATAGGATGAAGGCTTAGCTTAATATTAACAGTGGTGAGAGATGAAAAAAATCAATTTTCAGTTAGCTTATGCGTCCGTGGGCCGGCAAACTTGGAAGTGAATTGCAGTGTAAACATCATCAATTGGATTTCCTCCACGTTCTGTAGGTTATTTAGCAACCTGGGTCTTATTTATGATTACCTCAATCACAAACACAGCTCAGGGCTTCACAGCCCGATCAATCCTGAAAAAAATCAATCAGCAGGAAAGTTAAAAATGCATAGGACATACAGTAATGTTGTGGATTTATTGTAATCAGACAGGAAAGATCTGGATGTGTTTCTAGGGTCGTGTTTGTTGAATCGGGTCTGTGAGCAGTCTGTGACCGTGCAGGCTTTAAATACATCACAATGACAGGTCCTTCTCGCTGGCCTTGTGAAACAAGGTTTAGTGGACACCCCTGTGTCCTCATATCTGTTTGGAGGGCACATTGGTTAGTGTACCATGAGGAGTTCAATAACAGGAGATGTTTTGTCAATTTGTCATTTTGTATGTTATGTTCTTTGTGATGTAAAGAGTGTCTTTCATCAATAGTTTATTATTATTAATGTGATAGTTCACCTAGAAATGAAAAATGTGTCATTATTTCTTCACCCTCATGTTGTTCAAAACTGTATGCGTTTCTTAATTCTGTTGAACAAAAAAGAAGATATTTTGAGAAATGATGGTAAGTAGATGTCGACCGATAGTGGATTTTACTGATACCGATAACTGGGTTGGTCCATACTTGCCGATAACAGATTAATTGACCATTTTTCAAATTGGATTTTGTATGAAAACAAACATCAAACACTCAAAGGGAAGCAGTGCTGAAATTTATCACAAAAGTAATAAAACAACAGAACTGAACCATGAAAAAGTGCTTAATGAAATAAATTTATAAATAAAAAATAAATGAATTATATTAATAAGTATTGAAGTAAATACTTCTGTGAAATACTCTCACTTGTAACATTGAAATGTATACAGTATTAAAGGGGACATTTCACAAAACTTTTTTAAGATGTCAAAGAAATCTTTGGTGTCCCCAGAGTACAAATGTGAAGTTCTAGCTCAAAATACCATAAAGATAATTTATTCTAACATGTTAAAATTGCCACTTTGTAGGTGTGAGCAAAAATGTGCCATTTATGGGTGTGTCCTTTAAAATGCAAATGAGCTGATCCTGCACTAAATGGCAGTGCCGTAATTGGATAGTGTAGATTAAGTGGCGGTATTTTCCCCTTCTGACATCACAAGGGGAGCCAAATTTCAATGACATATTTTTTCACATGCTTGCAGAGAATGGTTTACCAAAACTAAGTTACTGGGTTGATCTTTTTCACATTTTCTAGGTTGATAAAAGCACTGGGGACCCAATTATAGCACTTAAACATGGAAAAGGTCAGATTTTCATGATATGTCCCCTTTAACATCTGATGATGATCTAATCAAAATAAAAGATTTTTTGCAGTGATTATCAAAAATGAAATGAAATCAGATTTTGATTTGTTGTTAATGTGGCCGACAGGTGCATATAGTTCGCTTTCTCTAGTTATTAACCTAAAACATGCAGCTTAGCCAGCAAAATCATGGATAAAAGTAACCAGCTGCATATAAACTAATGCAAATAGATGATAATAATCATGACATTAAACATTTGGGTTGGATTTATCTACATGTCATTTTTTTATAATAATTAAATTTTGTAAAATTAGCGCCTTGTCAGCCTTGAAAACAAACTTAGGTTCCTGCTGTTGTTTTTCTGCTAATGCAGCATGTAGTAGTCAGCAAATTAATTACTTTATATGATTTGAAGCAGAGGACGCAACTCGGAACAACTATCGGCATGAATTTTTGCAATAGTATTAGTTTTCCTATGGAAGTCGATGGGATTTTGCTGCCTTAAATTTTTTTGTTAAATCTAAAACATGTTAACAGAGATGAGTTGTCACAACTTATAAAATATAGTTGAGAAAAGTCAACTTAATTTTATAAGTTATAACAACTCACCTGTAGTTATAACAACTCATCTCTAGTCAAGATAAATAATAGTAAGTTGAAATTACTTGTAAATTCGAGTTCATTCAACAAAAAACTTTAAGGCAGCAAAGTATTGTTTACAGTGTAGCATATATGTGGCGTCAATGCGTCGTGTTTTACTCTTTGATCTGTCACATTATATTGCATTTTAACACAACTAAATGCTATTTTTACATGTTTTCTGTTTTGTTGTCTATAAAATAGTGACTAAACAGGACCCAGTAACGACCCACGACCAACCAGCTCTTTCTTTAACTGCTGCTAAAAACATGACATTGATTGAAAAAAAAAACATCATACATTTACATTGAGGCTGTACTGATGTTGCTCTTCTGATCAGTGTTGTTGCATTCTGAGCGTTTTTTCATTTTAAATATGAGTGGTAGTTTTATTGTATATTGCGTATAGTGCAGACAAATTGTTGCAAATTCAGAAATACATGGTTGCTGTTACTGCAGCCCGCCACAGATAAATCAATATATGGGAAACACTGCGATGTGTACTGTCAACTGTGTGGTTACCATCATTTATCAAAATGTCTTCTCTTGAGTTCAACAGAATAAAGAAACTCGTACTGGTTTTGAACAAAGAAATGATAACAGTTTTTTAGGTTAACTATCCCTTTAAAGCAGTGTCTCTCATGGCGCTTTTCCATTGCCCCACGGTTTTGTTTAGTTTGGGTTGGGTCAGCTTACTTTTGGGAGCTTTTTCACTGAGTGCAGTACGTAGTACCCGGATACTTTTTTTCGTACCACCTCGGTTGGGGTTAAGCGACCCGAGCTGATAACAAACTTGACGCGAAAACACTGTAGATCACTGATTGGTCTGAGAGAACCATCACTACCAGCGTCATCGCTAATGAAAAAAATTAGCTTTACCTCAGTGCAAACATGTTGTTATCTGTGCTCTGCTATAAGTTCTCAAACTCCCATTAAGCGATGAAAAACATCCACAGGTTGAGAATCAGGAGAATCAGTGAGACAGAGGTAACGTTGGTGATAAACGTGAATGTAGTTGTGCAAACATCTATTTGTGGTGGCCGGTTTCAATTTTTGTGGCGGACAGAGGAATAAATAAATGTATGGGAATGTACAATGACGCTCTCACGTGTATGATGTCACAGCAGTAGGCAGCGTAAATATAACGACACGCCTATAATCCCTCCCACTGCGAAGTGATACTAAACTCGATGGAAAAGCTAACCAAGCATGCCCCCTGGGCCCCTGTGTAGGGTGCACCCCCCCCCCCCCCGAAAAAATTTATGACAATCATATTAAGTTACATATTGTTGTGCTGTTGGTTGGTTGGTAGCTATAATTTTGATTAGACAGAATTTGATAAATTATTGTATTTTTTAAAATGTCATAAAACTGTACCCCTGCACCATCGTGTGGCCCCATCCCTCAACCACTGCATTAAGTTGTTTCTTGCTTGTTTATGACTTGTGTCCTGTAACTGCAAGTCTTTCCATTTTCATATTCTCCCTCTAATAGCTCTCTAATATAACCTTTGTGCACAACAAATATTGACATAGTGCCTGTGATGTTTCTCATTTGTAAGCAGCTTTGGAAATGGCATCTGCTAAATGAATAGCCGTACGTTTAGAACATATTGTGCAAAAATGTTGTTATGATGTGTTGCTGGTGAAAGGTTTGAATAGTTGAAGTAATCTGTGCTATGGCACTGTGGTGTAGAAAAGAGAGAGAGAGAGAGAGAGAGAGAGAGAGAGAGAGAGAGAGAGAAAGAGAGAGAGAGAGAGAGAGAGAGAGAGAGTGTGATGTGGGCCTGTCTCTGTTTAAACAAGTGTGTTGAGGCGGTGATAAGGTTGAGAAAGGGATGGCTGTTCAAGCTCATGTGGTTGGGTACTTCTTTTTAGCGCTAGAATCAGGTTGACCTTGAAGATAATGTTAAGCCTTATCCCCGATTGTCACAGGCGAGGAAAACAGAATCTATTCTCCAAAGGCAGTGCTGACTACAGAGTCCCGATGACCTCCCATCAATGCTGTCCTCAACCTCAATAGACTCTGTTGTTTTACTCTCAAATGCATGTTTCATTTAATGTTATCTGTGTTTCCGGGTGCTTTCCACAGTGTTGCACCTATCTTAAAGATATTGACATTAAGTTTTAGTCTTTTAGCAGGTGAAGCCTTGTAAGGTTGAGGTTTTATTTATCTTATGCACATAAGTATAATAGTGGTGAATAGCATTCTGAATGTCTGTCTGTCTCTTTATCTGTCTGTTTGTCACTTTGTTTGTCTGTCTCTTTGTCTTATTGTTGCTGTAAGTCAATTAGTATGCAAAAGAAGTATTCAGACCCTTGGCAGCATTATCATTGGATGATGTCATGATGATTTACTGTGCAAGTTTCTATACCTTGTGCAGGTACAGTAAATTAAAATGCCATAATGTCTTCTTATATGGGAGCTAATGTGTTGAATCTTACATCCATTCATCATTAATGTAAACCATATGACCTCAGGGACGTATAAAGAAGAAAAGAAAGAACCAATGATATTTGTTGTTATAGATGTGCCACTGTATTTAAAGGTATAGCGGAAGATTTTATTTTTCCGGGTGGATCATCAAGACGGTCCCTCGGAGGACCACCGTCCCTTGTAGGGAGATCCGGAACGGACCACGCCCGATCATTTCCCCGGGGTGGCTACCGAGCGAGGGTCTCCGTTTCCGCGAGGGGACGGGAGATGACTTCCGGGGGGCATCTGATCGTCGACGATTCCCAGAAGGGGGGTAATTCGTCTGCCTCGGTTCTCGGAGCGATCGCTCCTGTTCTCCTGGCGCAGTCCGGCCCACCGTCCCGTTGGTTTCGTCCCGGCGGCCGCCGGCTTCGCCAGGGTCCCCAAGCCCTCCACCCCTCCATTGGACTCTCGCTACCAGACTTTGTTTTTGTTTTGTGTTTATGGGAGTGTCTGGTAGCCACTCGTAGTCATGACAGTAAGTCCGTCGTATGTGCTCGTCCCTAGGTTCGCTTTTTGCACATGCGCACTTTCAGGTGTATATGTGTGGTGGGCTATTCCCTCTAGGGAGCAGGTAGAGTTTTGCGCATCTGCATTTTTTTTTTTAAGTGGAAGGGCGGTTCTTTTAAAGGTGACATAGAATGATTGAACGGGGTATTTATCCTTGTTTTGTGATGTGACATGTAGACAAAAATATTTTTTGGGGGGTCTGTAATGCCTTAGAAGCTTCCTAAAAACCTCTCTCAGATAGCTCTTTTAGGGTGGGGAATTTTAAACAAGTGGTTTTGCACCTATTTGGCTCCCCCTACTGGCTTAACTTGCAATCTCATTACTGATTGGCTGACTTTACTGCCACTCAAAAAATGTAGCCAATTATTTAAAAGTGGAGGGGCAGTGAGATGCCTGTGATGTCATAAGCATCAGTTTTTCAGATTGGGCCGTTTTCTGGCTGACATTTCTAAAAGAGGAATTTCTATGAGACTGAGATGTTTAGCATGTCTAGCACTTTTTGTATGTTCATGAATGCGGGTAGACTACCATTATTCAACAAAGACAATAAGGAAAAAATGGTTTATCATTCTCTGTCCCCTTTAAAAATATTTGGGAAAATCTTCTTCTGCCATACCTTTTAAAAGTTCTGCCATTTTTGCCTTTATTAGACAGACAGACAGTAGTTAAGAAGAGGACAGGAAAGTACAGGGTAGAGAGAGGGGTCAGGGACCCGCAAAGGACCTCAACTCAGGAATCGAACTCGGGTTGCCGAAAACACATCTGTGCCACGTCACAGTAAAGCCCACTTTACCAAGGGCTTCGCCGAGGGTGTGTAAATTATGACAGAATATTCATTTGTGGGTGAACTATTTCTCTACTCTGTTTAGGGACACAAAGCTTCATGGAGACACCACAAGGCACAACGAAATCATCAGACATTCTGTCCTAGTAAAAAATCTCAAAGGGACCTATTAGGACACCCACAAAGCGGTAGAAAATGCACCGGAAGCCAAAAAGGAAGCGGAATGTAATCTCCTGGTCCTTAAGAATGTAAATTTCTTCTCCGCTCAATGGTGACATTCCTCACACTACTTATAACTCGCGTGGACGCCATCACGTGCCAATAAAATTAAATAATCAATGCAGCAATCGAGGGAATTAAATTTAAGATTGCCGTCTCGCCCAGCTGCTAATTAGCGGCGCTTATGATTGCATTGCTGATGAGAATCACCCGTTATTATGAAGAACGGCTTATTGCAAAGCACCAGAAGAGCCTCTTTTATATGCTCTGCGTGAACTTGCGTCAGTAGTTTGTTGCAAACAGATTAGACGCTATATTGCATTGATGAATGACAGGACTATTGTCGATAAAGACATCTCTTAATACGCTTACATCAATGTGATCCCACCCCAAGTATCTCTCGTAAAGCGTTGAGAATGACATGGTGCTAATTTCCCAACTTTGTTATTTATAGACAGATTAGAAAATTTAGCCGTGGGCAGATTGCATCAGGGCATCCTTCTGCCCGGTTTCTATTGAGATCGTTTTTCTTTTAGTGGCTGCAAACGTGACCCTTCCCTGCCAGCCTCAATCTTACAGATTCATGAAGGAGGTCAGAAAGGCTGCAGAATTTAGAAACTCATATGAAATCAGGGCTTTTGGTTCGCCTTATAGACTTCGGAAGTGGCACCGTATTTGATTTGACAGGAACGTAAACAAAAGGGCTTTTTCATAGAATGCACATCTCTTCTGTGGACAAAAAAATCGAATGATTTATTACAAATTTAATTGAGTTTACCTCTTAGTCCTAATGGTCGGACTAACTTTGTCTAACTAGAAGCAGATTTAGCAGGTGGTATTATACCAAACACAGACAGTGGCAATTTACTGTCCTTGAGATGGAGACCATTAGAGACTCATAACAGCATTAAAAGACAATACAGCCATCATAAGATTAAACAATGTAGAATAAAATAACTAGATAAAATAAAAATGAATATAATTTAATGATAGAATGATAAAATGATAAAATAAATGAAATATATTATTGAATTAATGCTACATTAAATAATGTAATGCATGTTTCAACTCAGATCTATCACCATCTAAGGTGTCCATAATAAAACCCATATACAAGCATTTTGGCTGATGTCTAATTACAATAACCAGCTTGTTAAAAACCTCTGTCCCTATTTATGTAGAAGGTTGTAAGATTGTTACATGATAAATGCTCATTGCAGATGATCAGATATCTAACACACAATAAAGAATCTGATATGGATGGCTGATCTCATTGTACAGTCAGTTTGTGTGTTAATGCAAACACCGACCAGGCTATTGAAATTACTAGTTGAGTTTCCCGTGCTATGCGCTATTTTTGTCGTACAGTATGTAGAGCATCCAAAGTTGGTCACTTAGAGGTCTCATGAAGGTTAGCATGTAGGCAGCAAGTCAAATGAGCAGGTTTTGGAACAGGGAATCTATGTACACATTTCATTTTAATCTTTTCGTAAAATTCACTTCTCCTCATAATCAGGATATAAAAAATCATTAAAGGATAAGTCAATTCTCTTAAAAAAAATCCAGATAATTTACTCACCACCATGTCATCCAAAATGTTGATGTCTTTCTTTGTTCAGTCGAGAAGAAATTATGTTTTTTGAGGGAAACATTCCAGGATTTTTCTCATTTTAATGGACTTTAATGGACCCCAACACTTAACAGTTTTAATGCAGTTTAAAATTGCAGTTTTAAAGGACTCTAAACGATCCCAAGAGAGAGAGAGAGAGAGAGAGAGAGAGAAAAAGAGTTACAGGATTAGTCCATTTTCTAAAAAAAATCCAATTAATTTTTAAAGTGTCCCACGTACTGCACTTTCACCTGTGATTGTATAGCATTCAGACACTGCACAATTGTCTAAAGATGTTAGAAAAGTGCTTATTTCTTAAATCTCTTCAGTTGAAACCAATCATTGGCAATCACAGGGTGAATTTCAGTCCTTGATGTTAAATGACAGAACAGGCGTTGTGACAGAGAAACCTGACAATTTATTGTCTGCCAGACCTCTCCACAGGATTCAAAGTCATTCCCTTTACGCTCAGAGAAAATGAATTATACTGTATGTATAACTGTGAATTTAATATCTGACATTACATGGTGCCAAATTGAAGCCATCAATCACATAAGACAATAATATTTGCTGGACTTTTTGATTTTGAGATTTTGTCTGAACAAATGAATGGCTCGCTGGCTGTAATGGAAGATTGTAAGTCTTGTTTCCTGAACCCACTTCTGCAGCAACACTTAAAAATAAAGGTGCTGAACAAAACAATAGAAGAACCATTTTTGGCAAAAAATTAAAAAGATCCTGTCTGGTTCTTTTACTGAAAAATGATCTTATATTAACCAAAGGTAAGAAATAAATTGTTGTTTTATTAAGAACCTTTAACTAAATGGTTCTTCTATGGCATTACTTCGTTATGAATTAAAGGTGGGGTGCAGGGCCGTGCAGAGACCATTGGAGGGGCAGGTGCTCAAAGAATAAAAAGGGCACTTTGCTCGCCGACACGCAAGCACACAACTGAAACAAATAATAAAGTAATACAGAATAGAAAGATGATAAGTCTAACGTTTTTCTTTATTTTCCTTGCAAATAGAGTGAGACAGAAAAATCTAAAATTATATGATATTATATATTGCATTGTGACATTAAGATATTATTACGTTTACAGGCTTGTGTTTTTGTTGTCATATTTAAAATATAATTCTATTCTATTCTAATCCTGTTCGAAATTTGTATACAAAGAGAGTAGCCTACAGCCTAGTTTTGAATCGGGTTTGTGTTGTGTTTTTGCACACTTTGATGCCTTGATGACACGATAATAAAATAATGACATTCATCTCTCCTTTCATTCATTTCATGAAGCCTCTAGTACTTTCTTTATTTTCAGGTAAACTAAAACTGGTTGCAAAGCTGGAGAGTTTTTGACTGAGTTAATAATTTAGCACGAGTATGGCTATATTACCCAACATCAGCTCAGTTTTTTACCGTATTCATCGGATCTTGCTATTCCAACAAACTCCGGGTGACAAGTGGATGACATTAGAACAGCGCGAGAGCGATTTGAAATCAAACTCCTCCGTATGATTTCCCGAATATTTCTCGCGGTACTTTGATGTCATTTGCGTTTCGGTTCTTGCATTGCTGCGTGAAGTTGAGCACACCTAAAAACTCGAGATAGCTACCTGTATGAACTTCCGTCAGAGAACGTCCCTGCCTTTGCCTCAGCCATTGTTTTTATATGGGAAGAATGTTTTATTTTCAGCGTGAGAAATACAAGGTGTGGCGTGTGAAGGCTGAAATGCGTGAGACTTGAGAGCCCTGTTTGCATCTAACGTTCTAGAGATGTTAATACACACAGGCAGCAATAAACAAAAGCTGTGCATGCTCTCCTCACGTTGTTCTTGTAAAATAATAATAATATAACAAGCATTCCGCTTCGGTTCAATGCCGGCTCGAGGGGGATCCTCCCTGTACTGCGCACCGTGTCGTGCACGTGTGGGCGCTGCTAGCGCTGTGAGCTTTCCCTAAAGAGATTGTCCAATAAAAGGTCAATACGTCATCATGTGACTAATTTTATTTGCGGCTAAATTATTTTTTATTAATTTTACTAATAGTTAGATTGGGCAGGCCTTCACAAAAGGGCATTTAATTACAAAAAAATGCCTTGACAAAAAGGGCACTTTGGTCATCCAGGGGTAAAGGGGCAGGTGCTTGGGCACCCGCCGCCCCCCCCTCTGCACGTGCCTGGTGGGGTGCATGATTTTTGAAAAACATTTTGGAAAAGTCGGGACAACTACCAAAACACACTTGTAGCCAATCAGCAGTAAGGTGCTTGTCTACAACCGACAACGTTGCCTGGGTTGCGTATGTGTGGGGCGGGTCTGGTCCAAATTCTATTGGGGTAGGGGCGTGTTTGTTTAGGTGATTTCAAATGTCAACATTGGCTTTCAGAGATCGTGCATTCCACCTTTAAGCACCTTTATTTATGTCTTACGATCTTAAGCTTGCTCTCAAAAACCAACAAGGGAGATAAAAGTACAGGTTTTGACCAAAACATCTCATCTCCAACCAACTTGGTGCAACAGTGACAGCTTCATTAAAAAAAGGAATAATATTAAAAATCCATTGCTTCATTTAGTGAAGCTTCCTAATTAACTTATTGAAATTAAACCTGACCAATCTTCCATAGCCGTTATTAAATGACCACACGGACAATTAGCAAGCAAATTCATCAGAGATTAAACCCCACAAGAAAGTTCTTTGAATGCTATGCTGAAAATCTCGCCTTCAAAATAGTTTTTACTACGTATGATTTTTTTCTGCAAATGTTTGTACTGCAGTATATTTGCAGTTGCCAAATGATCCGTGCAATAAGTTGACACAGACGGTGTCCTGGCGCAGCCAACAGAAACAGCTGAATATATTCAGATATGTGGTCCACTGAAAGCTCTGATATAAATTGCATTTAAACTGAATTTATTCTTATTTATGTGGTGGAAAATGTATTTTTTAAATTACTAAATTGCTTTTATTAATAGGGTCCTGCGTGCTAAAGCATGATTGAGAATAATAACACTGCACAGGACATAAAAGATGTAGGCTCTATGTATATATTATTATAAATAGTATGTAGAGTATGTATGGTACATACATTTCTAGTTATAAAATAAACAGGTTTGTCTATATTCTTCAATCTCTCAGGTAACCCCTGTAGAAATTACATGTCACAAAGAAGGTTATCCAAATATGTATGTACTCTCTAGTACTAATAAAATAAACAGCTGTGTTATCATATACATGGGGTCGTGTCTTGTGTTTGCTGCTGAGATTTGAGATCCATTTCCAGGCCTGAAACACACAGGCCTTAATTCAGATTTGTCGTCATGCCGAATAAATGGAATATGCATTTCAATGCATGTAAATATAAACCAATGTACAAGATGGCTCAATGTCTGATAAGGTTATTGTGTTTATTCTAGATATTGCCAGACTGGAATGAAATGCCAGACTGCTTATTACATTACGATTGCAGTGCAGAGAGAAATAATAATGGCATCGGACAGTTTCTCTCTTCAGAGATGTGACATTAATAGCTCTATAGATTAGATTTCAATTTGTTTTTTTCAAACAGGCCTGTTCTGCATGAATCGGGAGGACAGGGGAATGGCTAAAGGAATGCGATACTCGGCTCTGCAACGAAAAATAAATCATGAATATTTCAGGGTTCTCCAGACCAGTGGTTCTTAACTGATTTGACAGGTTAATGCGAATAATGGTTAGATTAGCAAAATAAATAAGCGTATTAATTTAAAGAGATAATGCGTTTCCCATATCTTTTGGTGTTGTGCATACAATCCAAACGTTAGGATTAGGCCCATACCGACCTGAACGGGTTACATGATATGCCCTCATCCACAAAACCAATATCCAAAGCTAATACTTTACAGACTACATTAAACAAAGGTTCACTAGGTACAAGGATAAACATGGTTTGTGTCGACCGTAATAGGCTTTATGCAGTGAAGTATTGGCTACCGAGAGCACAAATCCATCAAAATTCAATTTTGTACAATAAACAATTTTAGTAGTTTCGTGTCGCCCCCTGATGTCCTTTATGGTCCAATGTAAAATCTAAGTCCTGGAGCAAAACCAGCCGAGAAACGTTGCACTAGATGACTCTGAAATGAGTTTGAGGATGAATGAGTGGGTGAATGAGTAAAAAAGGAGGCATGAGGAGTAGTGAATGAGAGTATTGAAAGGTTGGTGTATGTGCTAAAGGGGATTAGATGAAGACAAGCATGGGTGGGTGTATTGTGACAGCAGTCAATAGCTACATTGTATCTGTAATGCTATGCCGTGATATTAGTTTTTTTATGACTTGAGGCAAAGGGGCAAAGTTTTTGAAGTCAAGCAATTTTATTAAAGGGACATTCCACTTTTTTAGAAAATATGTTCATTTTCCAGCTCCCCTAGAGTTAAACAATTGATTCTTACCGTTTTGAAATGATCTCCGGGTCTGGCGCTAGCACTTTTAGCATAGCTTAGCATAATCCATTGAATCTGATTAGACCATTAGCATCGCGCTAAAAATAACCAAAGAGTTTCAATATTTTTCCTATTTAAAACTTGACTCTTCTTTTAAATACAGCTACAACTTGAATGGCCTATAAAGAAGTGAAGTTGAGTAAGCAGTAGACGGGTGATGGGCTGGGACCATGAGCAAAAATAAGACAAGCTCTCTCCTCCCCTTTGATCCTTTATCCGTCTTGCATTGCCCAGGAGGAGGAGATGGGAGGGAGTTAGAACCCGCCTGGATGTCACTCTCATGGAGATGTTTCCCACCGATGGGCTGAGCGTAGCCTTGCGTGACTGTTTGCTCGCTGTGGATTGAAGCTACTTTGACATCCTGAGTCAACCGCCGTTCTGGATGCATTCGACCGCCTGCCAAACTCCTGGAGCACAAGTTTGTTGACATGTTTCTCAATGGAAAACAAAGAAGAATCAAACAATGCTGGAGGGCATGCGTTTGGCTGGAGAACACGTGCAGTGGTTTTGGAGAGAGGGCATTTTGGTTTAGACTGCATTCATGCAGTTGTGCAGTCCTCAGCGTCTGGCTCTGTTGTGTAGTTTGGCTCATCAGCTTTTCAGACCTTTTGTGTCTTATCTCTGCCTGAAAACCAAAATGCCAGACTTCACCAAGGTGCTCGGCTAGGTAGCTCTAAAATAGACCACATGTCAGTGAAGCAACAATAACATGTCAGAAGCCCTGAGCTAAATATGCCCTGCGAAAACAGGGTGTTACGCAGCACTTTCTGTGACCTAAGTCTGCCTGCTTTGATATTTGGTACTTCATTTTTTATACATTTATTTCATTCCAACATCTACTGTATGGTTATATTCATGCTCCAACCAGTTAATCTATACACAAGCTGGGGAAGGACATGCACATGTGGGCGGCGCCTGTGCAAAACACATACAGCCAGAGAACAAAATAAAGCGACTGCGAGCGCGCAGAATTTAAACTAGCCATGATCACAACGATGCTAGATGCCAAACACACACATGGGCTTTTTAACGTCATGCGAGACGAGGCTGGCAGCCAACATAACGAAATGGCATCCGCAGTGGATCTGACAGAAAATGCAAATACGGTTTGGATACTGAAAGCAAAGACCCTCTTCGGGGAAGCCTGCAAGATTAGCATAGCAAAGCAGCAACAGATTAAAATATAATCTTAAATTCTGACAAAGAAACTGTAAAATGTAAACTGTAACTGACTGTCGTTAGGCAGGGTTTACACCAGATGCGGTAGACGCGGCAAGCGCAAGTGATTTACATGTTAAGTCAGTGCAAAGATGTGATTAGGCATCTTGTCACTATTACAGCAAGTTCCCGATTGGTTAATGCGGCGCGGAAATCCGCCAAAGTTCAGATTTTTCAACTCATGCGTTTCCTGTCGCAATGCTCAATTTGCGCGTTTCCCGTCGCATTCTAGCCAAGTTGACTGTTGTGCATTTTCTGATAGAAGTTTGCCATCTCCATATAAGCATCTTTGCTGAAAATATGCCTCAGGTCTAAGCAGAGGTGACGACAGGAATAGTGCCCTCTTGAATATAATTACAACAAACAATGAACGACTCGGAAAGCGAGGTGAACAACTAGAAAAATAACATTAGATTATAATGAAACTTTTATTTTGACATTGCATGAACTTTCATGCGACTGTTGTAAAGTGCCCATGTGAGTTATACACTGTGTCTATTAGTCATTATATTCCATTACGAGACATGTTTAAATTGATGATTTTATCAAAACAACAACTACATTGACTCATTTTAAAATCGTACTATCATGTTATTTAGATAAAATAAAAATCTTTTAATTCACATGAGGAAGCTGGCGTTTTTATGCACATTTATAGTCATTCGCTATACACTCACCTAAAGGATTATTAGGAACACCATACTAATACTGTGTTTTACCCCCTTTCGCCTTCAAAACTGCCTTAATTTTACGTGGCATTGATTCAACAAGATGCTGAAAGCATTCTTTAGAAATGTTGGCCCATATTGATAGGATAGTAGCTTGCAGTTGATCGAGATTTGTGGGTTGCACATCCAGGGCACGAAGCTCCCGTTCCACCACATCCCAAAGATGCTCTATTGGATTGAGATCTGGTGACTGTGGGGGCCATTTTAGTACAGTGAACTCATGGTCATGTTCAAGAAACCAATTTGAAATGATTCGAGCTTGGTGCATTATCCTGCTGGAAGTGGACATGGTCAGAAACAATGCTCAGGTAGGCCATGGCATTTAAACGATGCCCAATTGGCACTAAGGGGCCTAAAGTGTGCCAAGAAAACATCCCCCACACCATTACACCACCACCACCAACCTGCACAGTGGTAACAAGGCATGATGGATCCATGTTCTCATTCTGTTTACGCCAAATTCTGACTCTACCATCTGAATGTCAACGGAAATCGAGACTCATCAGACCAATTTTGGTGAGCTCGTGCAAATTGTAGCATCTTTTTGCTATTCGTAGTGGAGATTAGTGGTACCCAGTGGGGTCTTCTGCTGTTGTAGCCCATCCGCCTCAAGGTTGTGCGTGTTGTGGCTTCACAAATGCTTTGCTGCATACCTTGGTTGTAACGAGTGGTTATTTCAGTCAAAGTTGCTCTTCTATCAGCTTGAATCAGTCGGCCCATTCTCCTCTGACCTCTAGCATCAACAAGGCATTTTCGCCCACAGGACTGCCGCATACTGAATGTTTTTCCCTTTTCACACCATTCTTTGTAAACCCTAGAAATGGTTGTGCGTGAAAATCCCAGTAACTGAGCAGATTGTGAAATACTGATTGTGGCACTAACAAACATGCCACGCTCAAAATTGCTTAAATCACCTTTCTTTCCCATTCTGACATTCAGTTTGGAGTTCAGGAGATTGTCTTGACCAGGACCACACCCCTAAATGCATTAAAGCAATTGCCATGTGATTGGTTGATTAGATAATTGCATTAATGAGAAATTGAACAGGTGTTCCTAATAATCCTTTAGGTGAGTGTATGCTACTGCAGTAAAGGCTTAATGCCCTATTACTGTTAACGGTTATTAAATTGATTGATCGTTGATTTAAATGATCATCGAATATGGGAAATTGCATAAATTTACATCCCTAATAACTTTAATGCACTGTAAGTCACTTGGGGTGAAAGTGTCTGTCTGCCAAATGCATAAATGTTTATTTTATTATCATTAACACCTGTTGTACATGATGAGATTAAAAATAGATCTAGTTGAAACAGTCCAGGCATGTGATGAGCATTGCAATTTAACCATCTTTATTTATTGTATTTGCACCATTTATTATATGTTGTAATAGACAACATGTACCAACATTTTCAAATTTGGAATGGAAACGCCACTAAATCGTAGTTTAAGTGAAATTGATTCATTCAAATGGACTGCTTTTATTGAATAATGTTTTGATTCACTAATTATGTTTTCCCTTTTGGGTATTTAAGGCACTTAACAGGGCGGACTGTCAAGCACGACTCTTTCCAGGATGTGCTTACGCCGCTTGGATTGTTCTAGTTTGTTTATTATTTCCACAGTCGCTGCATGCGAGCGCTTGGCTGGCCTCCTGCAGCATTAACGCAGGGACTGAATTCACATTCCGCGTGGGAAGAAGGACAGCGTGGCTGCCAGACTTCCTGCCCAGAACCAATGCTCAGACATGTGCAATATGCAGGGAAATGACTGGGAGAGGAGAGTGGGAGGAGGAGAAGAGGGTGAGCGAGAGAAAGAGAGAGCTGATTTCCCTTCTGACACATTCTGCCCACTCCTTTGGGTTTTCACGGACGAGAGGAAAAGGCTTGTGCTGAGAGAGACAGGGTTCTGGCCATAGGACACTATTCTAGTCTCTGGGGCGATGGATTTAATATAGTGTTTGTTTAAAGACAGCATTAACTGTTTTTACTTTTAATGCACATTCTTAGTTGTTCACTTTTCATCAATGCATCTTATTCAAAATAGTGCAGGTCTGCTCTTGAATGTTTGTCTGCTGTAGAATGTTTGTCTGGTATTACATTTTTTTTCTGCTGTGCTGTTGAATGTTTTACTCTAAAAATGGCTGGGTACATTTTTGACCCAGCATGGGGTAATTTTTAACCCAGCACATGTTCTGTCCAATATTTACACATTATGGATCAAAAATAACCCAGGAATTTTTAGACTGTTGTCTGGGTGTCACGATCCTCCAAATCCTTGATTCAATTACATTTTCGAATCTAAGGTCATGATTTGATTCTCAATTTTTACTTGAAAGAACAGGTTGCTATGCCATTTTTAGACTAGACTTTTCTAAAATATAATATCTGACCTTGAACCCGGAGATGCCCTGCCATGTTAGTCGTGCTGCCAGTGAGGTACACACACATACCTGATAAAACAAAAACTTCCTGTCAGATGAACATCTGTCAGTACTTTGCACCTTAAAACACGCTTTTATCAGCGTCAGATGAGATTGTGAGACCATACCCCAATAAGTCAGGTTTAAATGCTGTTTTCATAACTCTTAGCAACTGAAATAAGTTTACACACACAGAGAGCTACTGAAAGAGGTAATAATAGTCTATTTTATTCTTATAGCAAATCCTAGGGTTGTAAATGGACATGTAAAACCGTCTCTGGAGAATTATTGCACTTAAAGTCGCCATGAAAGGAAATAGCGATTGCTTTATTTTCCATGTGGTGACACATATCCGAGTGAAACCGGCTTCTGAAATGAAATAAGGCAGGGCTGGATTTGAATTTGTCTATTGAGATCTGATTGGATCATTTGAATTTGGTTCGTGTTGCTAATTGCAAATCGACGCAATCTTCTCCTGGACCCGCCCGCATACCATACTATATGATAGGAAGTAAAGAGAGTTTAGGTGTGTTCGACTTCATGCGGCGCTGCGCAGACCGATCGGTGGTTGACTTGAAGCAGTGCATTCCGGTTAGTAATTTTGTCCGACTTAAGCTGGCGCTGCAGGCACATGACTGTGTCATATGGTTTTTAAGTACAGCGAGAGCGATTCGAGATCAGCCGCCTGAGTAAGCCAGCGCAGTTCATGAAGAGCAGCTGCACGGGCTGTAATAACGACACAGCTGTTTCACAATTGGTCGGATTCACCACAGGACAACAATCACGTGTGTTTCGTGTTTATTTTCACGCCCTCAGTTCAACGAATGCTCACAAATCTGTATTTTTATAACAGTTAAAGCTATTTTCATGTAGTCGCGATGTTACATTGTGTTTCTTCATCACAATAAAATGGATAAAAAATGTAGACCCCACTACATTGGTATTTAAATAATATTTACTTATTTTGTACTTTATTCTTGTAAAACAGATGCTGTAAGCCTCTTCAGTTCCACTCATGCTCATACACGGACATTCAAAACAGTATAATTCACTTTTTATGTAGTTTACATCTTACAAATCATGTTTAATACGATTAAGCAAGCAAACGGCACGTGATCAGCCATGCTTGATGTACATGCCGCAAACTACGGGAACCACAGCGCGTCCGACTTCACGTCTCCGTTTTCAGCTCCTCCCCGCCTGCACGCGGCTAATCTCACCGATCGGTTACATCCAGCTGCAGCCAATGTCAAACACACTTATTGTTTTGGGGAGGGGAGAGAGATGCGTGATTTTGATTAAAGGTTATCAGGGCACATTATTTTTTTTAAAATAATGAAGCAAACAGAAGTCATTTGTAAAAAAAATACCACAATATTCCAAAACAAACTACAGTTTTTCATTTTATTTTCATGACGACTGTAATAAAGCCACATACTTTCTATGCACATATCTGAGGACAATTTAACATATTATTTCAATGCATTATTTGGCACCTTTAAAGGGGCCATATCATGAAAATCAGACTTGGGTCCCTAGTGTTTCTATCAACCTAGAAAATGTTAAAAAGAACAACCCAGTAACTTAGTTTTGGTTAACCATTCTCTGCAAGCATGTAAAAAAATAGGTCACTGAAATTTGGATCCCCTGTGATGTCAGAAGGGGATAATACTACCCCTTAATTAGGCTTGTTGCGATAGTCGGTGAAACGGTGATTACCGGTGCTTCAGCCTCTCACCGGTTAAATCACTTGCCCACCGTGACACCGTCTTTCACCGTCGTTTTTATATTTTCTTGTAATTAAATAATTTTGTTTCTTTAGAGAGAGCAAACACTTACAACTGAATGTGTCTGCTCCCTGAATTCAGCGAAGCTGTACGCGCATCACGTCACAGAGCAGCAGGTGTCAGATTTCATTTATTTCAGTCAGAGTTTGCGAGGCTCGCGTCATCACAGAGCAGCGGCTGCGGGTGTCAGATTTCATTTATTCCTGTCAGACTGCGCTGAGCAGACGATGGCAGAAGCCGCGTGCTTACTCGTTTTTGTTATAAGATACATATATGATGTTTAATATAGGCGAGATTGTTTTGTTGTTGTGTTTTTCATTAAGAAGAATAATAAACCCATCATTCAAGCAGCGCTTTATGGAGGAATAGCCGGTTGCTCTGCTTGGGACTGGCGGGTTTCTGTCAGAAGTACCTGTGCACATTGACTCAAGCACTTAAACCAGCTGTTGCACTCGCATTTGCACGCAAATTCATATGCGATTTAACGCAGCGTACGCAAGCGCTGGATTTAAATAACAGTTGCATCTAATTCAAAAGTGAAAGTAAAATGCGAACTTCTGTGCATTTATAAGCCCCTCCCACCCAGTGAAACCGGTAAAACCGAGTTTGTCACGCGCTGATTAACCGGTGGGAAAATTCTGTCACCGCAACAACCCTACCCTTAATCTGCACTATCCAACCACAGCACTGCCATTTATTCCAGAGATCAACTCAGTTGCATTTTAAAGGACACATCCAAAAAACGGCACATTTTTGCTTAGACCTACAAAGTGGCGATTATAACATGTTATAATAAATTATCTATATGATATTTTGAACTAGAACTAAAAAGCCTTGTGAAATGTTCTGTGGTGCTGTTATTGTTAGCCTCTATAATCTATTATTAAATTCCCCTAATTGCTTCTCCTCTGAAACATAATTTCTTTCTGATAGTAAACAAAACGAACAAACAATCAAAGGAAACTCCCTTAATAGGAATGTCGTTTCATGGTGACTTTAAAGGGACACTCCACCTTTTTGAAAATATGCTCATTTTCCAGCTCCCCTAGAGTTAAACTTTTGATTTTTACCATTTTGAAATCCATTCAGCCGATCTTTGGGTCTGGCGCTAGCACTTTTAGCATAGCTTAGCAAAATCCATTGAATCTGATAGACCATTAGCATCTCGCTAGTATTGGGGAATTGTTCTGAAAACGTCCGATGTGGAAAAATGGACTAACCCAAATATGTTCAAGCCACAGGAGGTGCAAGAGATGATACACATAAATGACCATGCGTATGGTGAAGTAGCAAACAACAAATCTTCAAACCTAGAAATTACCGTAAAAACACGGTAAGCGCACATCAGAATCTAAAACACTTGACTGTGTTTTCAAACCGCAGCTGACTTGACAACAGACACAATATAACCAAGGATGTTTCAGCATGTGACAGCGTGTTAAATCCTTATCACTAATGTTGGGGTTAGACACGGATGTTACCCACAATCGGGACATATCAAGCGATCTATAACAAAGCAATAGTGACACGTAGTACCAAAGTGTTTTACTCACATAAGATTGAGGCGCCATTCTGTCCAGATCCAATATTGATGGATTAGCAGTGCCTTTAAATTCCAGTCTCTCTGCATATCCAGTGCTGGCCTGTAGTTTGTTCGCTCAATGTGTCACCCATGTGACCTGGAACTTCTTTAAAAGTAAACTCCAACCATGCATCCTAATATCAGATTCTGAACACAGCGACTGTGTTCTCCCACAACAAGTTTGTTGTTTGGACACTATCCGGTTTGCGCGAACTAGTGGTTACCTTTTTAACGGCTACCGAAGTAGACTTAACCTTAACGTCGACTACTACGTCATAATTAGGCACATTCCAGAACCTGCCGTTTTCTGGGTTTGGTGTCAGTAACAGTTGATATTTCAGTTCTGAAACTTACAGGATGTTTGTTCAAGTACCTCGCATATAACAAAAGAGTTTTCACAATGAAGCTACAGTATATTTGTATTTGTGGTAGTGCTAGAATCCGCAATAAAAAGCCAGTGAGCTTCATGGAACACTCGACCCGCCCAAGGATCCCATGAGATTACAGGTGGGCGGTGAGTTATTGTTTTGACTGCAGTGTTAATAATGAATGCAAGTAGAGCTTATCATATTGACCTGTCATAGTGAAAGATTTGATGTATTTAATTTCTG
Organism: Paramisgurnus dabryanus; assembly: GCF_030506205.2. NCBI lineage: Eukaryota > Metazoa > Chordata > Actinopteri > Cypriniformes > Cobitidae > Paramisgurnus > Paramisgurnus dabryanus. The sequence goes on along the minus strand of NC_133358.1, from coordinate 21,266,683 downwards.
CAACAGTAACCCAATGTGGCTTGAAGAGGTAGACCAGTAGTCCAGCTCTCCTATATAGGCCTGGCAACTTGTGTTCCAGCATTTTCTAGTTGTGCAGTTTGTTCATTATGTCTAAATTTATGTAAGAGACATTAGTGATAGAACACGCATGTAGATTATATCGGCACTGATTTAAATGTTGTTGGTTTATGCATCAGGCAGATGCCATCTTATTTACATTTGACATTTCTATTAATGCACTTGGCAACGTACGGTGCATTCAAGCTATACGTATATTCTATGTATTCCCTGGGAATCGAACCTATGACCTCTGCACTGCTAACACAATGCTCTACCAATTGAGATACAGACCGTGTCCCGTTATAACACAAAATCATGTCACAGCCAATCAAAAATCTCTTTGTATTGAGTTGTAGCTGGATTCAGACTATTACCCTATTCCTAGTTTTCAGCCAGGTTGAGCCATCAAACAGGATGGACAACTGCTCCAGAGTTCAATCAGTTCCTATTCACTGGACTGCCAAACTGCGCAACACAAAGGCTTGTTTCCTGGTTAAAGCACCAAATGCTAATGAGACGGGAACAGAGAGTTATAACCTGCCAGCCTTATTTTGGCCAGGGTGACAATGGGTCTGTCTGCACCTCTTGTCACATATTCCAGACTCTCTGTTATCATCCCTCATTTTATTTTCACTTTCACATTAACTGTCATTGTGTTAAAAAGTCACATTATTTTATGAATTTTATCTTAGTGTTTAGCTAATCAGACCTGATTGGTTTGTTGTACTTTGTCTTTTCTCGACACCCGTTTAAAGAGCTTGAAGCCTTTTTATTTAAATCTCTTTTCTCTCATACAGTAAGTACCCCATTAAAAGTGACATCATAAGCATGACTAGAGCATTTAAATAAATAATCTCTGGTGGTCTTGCATTCATGAACATAGAGTGTTGTCAGTGTGCATTAATAATGAGGCATCAAACAGAGAAATTCAGTAGCTGAATGAACCTCATTAGATGTGCCGTCATGTATGTTTCATATTCATACAATCTCAGAGACCCCTGATGAAAGTGAGATGGGGGACTTTAATTGCTTTCGAAGTCCTTTTACAAAAACAGAACACCCACTTAGCCACGTCTTCCCCTTTAAGAGCTCGAAGTGAATTTGCACATTGTAGTTTGGCTCTCTTATATTTGTAATACCAAGACATTTTGAAGTGGTTCGAGCTTTGAGACAGAATCAAGTGCACATAGCGTGCAGTAAATTTTTTTGGTGTCCAGAAATTCTTTGTTAATGTAAAAGATTTGAAATGACTAGCGTAACACCAATTGATAAAAATAAAGATGAAATGGAGATTAACTCAAGCAAAGGATTTTTGTATCATGCCATCACAATGGTAATTTACACTTTTTTGTGCTCATGTATAGCTCAGTGATAGAGCATTGCATTAGCAGTGCAAAAAGTAATGGGTTTGAACCGGGTGTGCTTCATACATCTTGAAAAGTGAAGCTGCTGGCTCTTTGATCGCCCATTGGTGGCTGGATGCAGTAGAGGTCATAAACCACACCTGGTCCTTTAAGGTAGTTGTTATCACGCTGATTATGTTCAATCATTAAATTTGTGTGATAAATTTCATTTTAGCTAGTAATTTGATGCTATAGATAAGGGGCGTGTCGATATGATTGACATTTGTGATTGACAGCTTCTCTGAATGGACTCTTGGAGCTTTGAGGGAAGATTGTAGATCTAACTATTAATTTCCGATTTCTGTGTTATTTCACACCGACAAAGTGAGTTGTATTTAACTTACCTTATTTTAGCAAGCCAGTCAAATAAGCTGTTCAGGGGGCGTGATTGAATTGGGCGTGCAGGTGTTTGGTCGGAAGTTTGAAACTGCAGCTCCGCCTCCGGGCTCTACGGACGATTTCTTCGGCGCATGCCTTGGCTTCATCCTGACGTTTTTGCGTAACATGTCAGCGCCCATTATTGTACATTTTACATTCAGTTCATTGGTTTGAACCCAGGTAACACACATAGCCAACTGATAAAAAAAATGTATACCTTGTAATGCACTCAAAATCGCTTTGGATAAAAGTGCATAAATGTAAATATTTTTTTAAAGACACAAACTATAGACACAACACTCTTTTACACACAAGTAGCATATTAAGGTTGGTACAGTAATGTTTATCTAGTGTGACAAACAAAGCATTGCATTTTAATGAGACTGCCAGTGACGCTGGTGTGCATACTGCAGGGTTGAAGTATTGCGGTTGGAAGAGCGGTGGGTGTTTTTTTAAGCCTGGTAATGTGTGACATGCTTTTGTCAGAAAGCTTATTGTGTGAGCTCAGGCAATAACTTTGTGTAGTAATACTGTTTTTCACGTGCTAACTATGAGTAACAATTTCTCAGTTTTTTGTCTCTTATAGTTTAGCAGGATATCCTAAATTATACTTCGAAATACCAGAGTGCATCCTGATGTGGATTTGAGGTTGCAGATTAAAAATTTTCAGGCCATATTCACTTGCTGAAAGGTGGTGGTGGTGTATAAGATGTAGAGGCTTGTGACATAAGGCTGTGACGTGTTATGTAATTGTAATCTAGAGCCGGGTATACTATTTTTATAATCGATAAATCAGACGATTGCTATTTTGATTAATCAACTAATCGGATTAAACATAAATATTGTACTCAATTATATTTTTCACTTTTATAGCTATAAGACACAAATTCCTTGCCATTGACGAGTTATCTTGTCAATTTTTTGCATGAAAACACCTTTCATGTGTTCCTGATGAGTTTTTATGGTAATCTGTCATACCACGATTATCCACTAGATGCTAGTCTTACCCAAATCTGAAGCAATTTTTTTTTTAATTAATTTTACAACGTGTATGTTTTGATAATCATTCTCAATCTGAGCTCTAACAAAATTCCTTCAAAAAAAATTTTAAATTATTTTTAGCTTTTTGTTCAAAAATTTTAATCTACAGAGTTTAAAGTAAACAGAGAAAAATTTAGGTAGAAGGTAGAATGAAACAGTTTTTTTCCAGTTTTGTTTGTTTGTTTATTGTTTGTTTGAATTAGGAGGGTCTGTTCTTTCATTTGATATATTTGTATGTTTATATATTTTTAGAAGAAAAATTAGCTGGAAGGCATTTTGTAAAACTTTTGTGAAAATCACAAAAAATGTTGGCGGGCACCTTAAAAAAGGCTGGCTGGGAATGAGTTAAATGTCAAAAACCAAACAAATTGTGTTCAAGAAGGCCACAGATTAATAAGCTCATTTTAATCTCAACTTTAGACCTTGATGAGTATTAACATTATTTGTAATACAGTAATATTTATGATACAGTATGAAAGTGATATGCATGCGTTGTTACAGTAAGAAAAATCCCCCCCCTTACTTTAAAACAAATGCTTAGTTTGTGATTGATACTATTATTCTAAAAAATGAAACAAATACAAACTCACTAATATTTAAAGACAAAATTAAACCTTTATTAACCAGCGTTTGATTGCCCTTTTACTTCCATCTTTGTCCTTTCAGGGTTGCCAGATCTGCGTAACAATGGCCATTCATATAGTCCAAAAGCATGCTATGACTATCCACAGCCCAAATACCAGCAACTAATTAACCATATCCTTTCATCTCTAACCCAAAAATAAACATCAACCTGCCAAAACAGTTTAAAGGTAGCCCAATTCAGAATTCCACCAAAAGGCATAGGACCTGGCAACGCTGCTTGGCTTCTAAGCAAGCTAGTCGTGCGGTGAGAAGAAGTGACTGAAAATGTGCAGCTCGCGTTGTATGAAAAAAAAAACGTGCCTGACTTTGATTCATTGACAATGAATTTCATTATTGATTTTTGTCGATTTTATGAATCAGTTGTTGCAGTAATCATGCATTTGGTGAAATATTTTCCACAGTGTCTAAAGTTTGCTTAGGTGATTTATCTTTAAAAAAATAAAACACACTCATGCATTTTTTTTCTAATTCAATCTAGTGCATTGCATACTCTTCCTTTCCAGATGGCGAATGATCCCAGCCTTAGTCCAGAATATAGTGAGGAGCTTCTGCTTTTAAAACCCCTGGCTGAAGTTGCACGATAACTATGTCATTGCGACGACACATGCAACACACTCCTTATGAAATTGTTCCTGTCTTTTTGTTCACACATGTGTTCTGATCCTGGCAATTTTACTAAACGAGACGTTTTTGCATTCACATAGAAGACTTTTCAATGCTCTGGGTGAAAGGGGTTTTACAGTAGGTATAGATGTGGTTTAGCAGTGCAAAGGTAGTGTGTGCGATGTACAAGAAACATGTTACATATTGATTAAATGTTAACTTGAACGCACCATAAAGCCAGGAGTGTGTTTATTACGTGTACGTGAACCTACACACACAGTTGCAATACTTGACCTTGACCTCCTGGCCTACATATTACTGTACATTCTCCTGTAGGCGCATACGCCAGCTATGCATACATTACTTTATTACGCACGGTTACAAAATTTGGTGGTGCATGTACAGTGCACGGACCCTCTCGTATATGTAAAAACTGGACTAGCTTGATTTCATGTTCAGTCATTTTGGATAAAATTGGGAAAAACATAAATCTGCTTTACATTTTTTGGCACGATTTGAGAAGGCTGTGGTAGTTGCAGTCAAAAACAATGCTTAAATGGCTGTTTGGCTATTGATTATTTGTGACAGTTGAAATAATTGCATTGTGATGAGAAAAAAGCAAGGCATTTTTCTTTCGAATCTTATTTATTATACACATTAAGACCATAAACATAATGGTGAATTTTGAATTTAGGTTGACTCTAAAACAACATTGATCTATGCAATTTTCCATTGCATAGATCTTGGAGTATTGCAATAGGTTTTGTTAATCTTGTTCACACTATGAAATGACTCTTTCGACTAAAGGCTAATTAGATAAGCTACATTTCAGTACTTAAGGTATGAGAACGTTCTGTGTTGATTTTTTTTACGAATAAGGTTGGCATAGGCCAATCTACCGCAGAGGCACTCAGAGATTCCTAAATGCACAATTTGCCTACCCAGGGTTTGTAATGGAGGTAGCACCTTTGCGTGCACAAACCACAGTGAAGCAAATGAGCTGTATCATTGAAAAATGAAACATCCACCAGCATGGCTTTGTTTGCATGCCATAAAAAGTCTGTCGAGCTGGAATATGAGGATGTAGATGTACTGAGATGTAGTTTGTAAGCAAGTTTTTCTTACAACAGCTGTAAAATTAATTTACTGCACAATGCAAAATAATTTCAGTCTTCCTTTTGAAGGCCGATAAATGGCAGGCGGTAAATGTGTCCGAATTTCCAATCAGCGCCAGTTCTGTTTTTCCTGTGGTTACCTTGAGAGGCTTCAGGATGAATTTATATAACCGTGTGTGAAAGCAAGATCAGAGCCAGGTAAACAGTGTGGAAATGGTGGTTTAACTAGGCATAATTAAATTTACAGAAGGCTAGGTGAAGACATGCCGTGTTGTCAGGCGAAGCTACTCATCTTTATTAGGAAGAGAACAAAGTTGGCAGGCTTGGCCACAACAACCACTGAGTGAGATGAAATGCCCAGAGATTGTCTTACATAAGCATTTATCTTGATCTGAGTCTAGCTAATACCCAGCTAAGTTATTATTCGGAAGTTCTTTCTAATCAATACAGATGCTTGAGATGTTGTATTAGTCACGGGTTTCCTCATCCTGAAAATAGACTGTGGGGTTTAAAAGCTAGAAATGGGAAATAAATAGACTGTATTCAGAATGTACTAATGACTAGGTGCTATAGGAATTCTCTGTACGATTTTACGAGGTGGGGCAGTTTTACCTAGATATATACAGTATATATACAGCAGGGAAAATAAGTATTTGACACATCAGCATTTTTATCAGTAAGGGAATTTCTAAGTGAGCTATTGACACAAAATTTCCACCAGATGTAGCCATCAAGCCAAATATTGAGTTGTATAAAGAAATCAGAATATTTAAGTATACAAGTTGAGTCATAATAAATAAAGTGAAATGACACAGGGATTGGAAACACAAACAACGTCCTAATAATGTTCCTGTTTACTCTTGAATTACATGGAAACAGAATTTCCACTCATATTGCAAAATAATAAACAAAGGCATCCACATCCGATGAGGACCATCTTCATGTACACTCTCAGAAAAAAGTGGTACAGAAATGGTACCCTTTTAAAAGGTCCTAATATTTATTATTTAGGTACTGATGTGTATACATTTGGTAACTTTATGTACTTTTGAGATACTAATATGCACCTTTTATGTGTTGAAAATGTTTTAAAAGGGTACCCCAGTGACTGTGAGAGTGTAGCTGTGTTGGTCCAACCATACAATTCTTTCACAGGCCGCATGATTTCTAGCAGCGGCCTTGGTTTCGAGCGTCTCTGCACTTCTTCAGACCATGAAGATTAATAATGCATTATAGTGTAATAAAGAGGGGTGGCTGATTTATGACTTTTGTCCTTTCCAGAAACCATGCCTGTTCCAGAACAACCGGCTGAAGCAGAGAAGGCCACCATGCTTGGACTGAGCGCTTCCAATGGGGATGGATCTGAAACAGAAACCACATCTGCCATCCTGGCCTCGGTCAAAGAGCAAGTATGATATGCTGTTAACACCCCCCCAACACACACACACACACACACACACACACACACACACACACACACACACACACACACACACACACACACACACTATCTGTACACATTTGTCATTAACTCTGATGCTCAGTTTAGAGACATTAGGCCCTGTTTTAACAATCTAAGCGCATGGTCTAAAGCGCGCGGCGCACAGTCTAAAAGGGTGTGCTAATTTAGAGATCGGAAAAATGGTTTGTGCGCCTAGCACACAGTCTAAAAGGGTTGTTCCTATTCTCAGAATGACTAATGGGTGTGTTTTGGGCGTCACATGCAATGAACCAATGAGAGTCTCACAAGTGTGCACAAATTGGCACGAATGCATTTGCTATTAAAACAACGTGAAAATGATAACTGCTAGACGTGAAAATGATAACTGCGCCGGGCTGAAACTAGCAAAGACACTTGCGTCGTGCATTGCGCTGCATTGTGCCGGTTGTATGATAGGCCCCATGAATTTAAATGGAATGATAAAAGCAAGAAATACCCTTCTGTATTACAACGACCACTTGTCAAGAGGTTTTGGTGAAGTATTAATTGTAAAGGGAAAATAATTCACAAGGTGAAAATATAAAAGCACAAAAGCTCAACATACTTTTATCATGCTTATTTCTTTAAATTCTGTACTTTAAAAACCTTTAAATGGTTTTTATTCATGCATAATTAAAGTGTTTGGACATAATTATTTACATCAAAATGTTTTCGAGATTATGACAAACATAAACTCCTTGTATGTCCAAACCTTCGACTGGTAGTGTATAATTTGTCTTGTTTGATATTCAGGCTTGAAGGGACCGTGGGGCTATTGAGTTAAAGCTCAGGTGTGACATTATTAAACCATTTAAAGATCAGGCGCTAAAAGGTGGTGAAAAACCTGAAATATTTATAAGGACATTAGATGTAAGAAAGAACGCCGGGGGAAGAAAATGACTGCATGTGTGAAGATGAATGTTTGACAGAGGAAATGTTCCTGAGGACAAAATACCGCAGCTGCAATGAATGCAAATTGAGAGTCAAAAGGGAAATCTGGAAGTGGCATAAAGTCAGAGCCCGCAGAACTTATTACACCTAGGGAATCTGTCTTGGTAATGATTTAATTGACACTACTGTATGCAACATATAATAGTCTGTAATTTGTATTTGATTACATTTTTCATGTTTGCCAAATCCCAGCTCAGCAGTAAAAGCGCCACCTGTGTTTTTCTCAATGATGGATTTAGTTCACAGTCATTACGAGGCATTGCCATTGCTGCCCCACCTGGAACCGCCCGTGAGATTGTGTAGGTGGCGCTTTGGTCCAATCCATCAAAACGTTAGCCATTACCTTTATTCAAACATGAAGGGCTCTCGCTGCATTGAGTGAAGTTTGACAACTGGCTTAATAAAAGAAACATTAACATTGTGTAGTGCTGATGCAGCATATCTTAAACCTGAACCTGCTGTTTTATAGCAGTGTTGGTATTTTTAGGTAGATTTAATTTATAAGCAAATGTGTAAATCAATGGTAGCAATGTTTAAGCACCATGTGTGCTTTTGAAACATCTCTGCAGCACTTTGGGCTTAATGTGATTAATCTATATACGTTTAATTGTTAAGCAGTGATCACAACTGGTTAATGATGTTCTTAAGGACACATTTACTATTTGACTTTTTTGGCACTCACCTTGTTTAAACAAAGGCCTGGGCTTGTATCTTGCCTTGCAGGTTGAATAAGTCTGACATTTATAGTTAATCGTACGCATCTCATCTGTAATACTTTATTTAGACTGTGCATATTATACATTGATTTTATACATACTGTACACTATACAGGGATGCAAAAGTGTCACCTTTTGGTGAAATTTACTGTTTCAGATCCATAATAGGTTATTATTGCGAATCGGCTAGAACCGATGAGTTTTTGAAAATGGGGGTCGGCTTTTGGGCAGGGTTACGATGAATGAAATGATAATAATCATGTCTAGCTGTTGTGGTAACAAAGTTGAGTATGCACCTGTGTGGTGTAAAGCCCCAGGTTGCGTTCAGTCTAGAAGAAAGTATGTTTTTTGAGGAAAACATTCCAGGATTTTTCTCATTTTAATGGACTTTAATGGACCCCAATACTTAACAGTTTTAACGCAGTTTAAAATTGCAGTTTCAACGCAGCTTCAAAGGACTCTACATAATCCCAAACAAGGCATAAGGGTCTTAACTAGTGAAACGATTGTCATGTTTGGCAAGAAAAAAAGAAAAATATGCACTTTTAATCCATAACTTCTCGTCTTCCTCCGGCTGTGTGACGAGGCAGAGCGAATCACGTAATTGCGTAATGACGTCGATAGGTCACGTGTTGCATATATGAAACGCACATTTGCAGACCATTTTAAACAATAAACTGACACAAAGACATTAATTATATCATTTGACATACAACAACGTCAGAACGGTCCTCTTTCTCCACACTTGTAAACACTGGGGCGTAGTTTCGATACGTCATCCGTGACCTCTTGACGTGATGATGTATTACGTGAGGTCGCCCTGGCGCATCACAGGACCGGAGGAAGATGAGAAGTTGTGGTTTAAAAGTGCATATTTTTTATTTTTCTTGCCAAAATTGACAATTGTTTTGCTAGATAAGACCCTTATGCCTCGTTTGAGATCCTTCAAAATTGCAATTAAACTGTTAAGTGTTGGGGTCCATCAAAGTCCATTAAAATGAGAAAAGTCCTGGAATGTTTTCCTCAAAAAAACAAATTTTTTCTCGACTGAACAAAGAAAGACATCAACATTTTGGATGACATGATGGTGAGTAAATGATATGGATTTTTTTTAAGAAAATTGACTAATCCTTTAACTGTGTGGTTACCATCATTTTTATCAAAATATCTTCTTTTGTGTTAAGTAGGTTTAGAAAAACATGAGGGTGAGTAAATGATGACAGAATTTTCATTTTTGGGTGAACTATCCCTTTAAGGCATTACTTTTTCAGCCCTGAGATTTCATTGCGAGGACGGTAGGGTTATTTCTTTGCAATCTCAAACCATGCGCAAGCTTCATTATGCCAAACTCTTTTTATACTTCCAGCAAATGTTTGGCCTTCACATATCAGCGGGCCTGTTCCTATAGTTAATAAAGCCTTTCATGTAGATTTTTTTCTGATTAAATCAGAAGAGCTGAATCAAAGAAGCAGACTTCAATAAAGAAGCTATTTGGCCGCCCACAGTTAGATGTACCTGATGACTGAGACCTCGCTGTTATGCACCAGCGCGACCAATAAAATCCTGACCCATGGTAATGGCTGAAACACAGTTCACGATAGGTTAAGTTCTTTTTTTTATTATTCCACCACGGTTTCCGAAATCCTTTTCAAACCACCTTTTTGAAAATGAGGGTTATTTATGTCCCCGCATGGTTGGCTGAATGTGAATTATAGGCGAGTTATTCTCCCGTGCGACTTAAAATCCTGCCGGATTTCAACGGCTGGTGGATATAAACGGCTGATGAGATCATTGGCACCCATTGCAGTTATGACCTCCATCCCTGTCCTCTCCTAATCCCCCACCGCCACCCATGAACAGCTCTCTGTTTGCCGTGGCAAGTTGAGCAGGGACTACACCCAAGAGCAATCACCATAAACAGCACCATCATCCTAATCACCATCCTCATCACTGCAGCCATCAATATGGTAATGCACTTCAATGGCTGATCGCTATTTCTGTGCGTTCTTGAGTAAATTCTGTTATGTTTTCTCTTAAAGCACAGAAACCATACAGCACCTGGTGCACTGGAAAAACGTGCAGTGTGGGTTCTGTTAGGGTTGCATCAAAATGGTATAGTTTTCCAACAAGAGAGATGTCAGTCATTGGTGTTGATGTGTATGAATGTTGCATGATTTTAGCGACAATAAATTGGGCTTTAGGAGCGGTTTCCTGGACACGTCTTATCATAGTCCCAGGTCTTATCATAGTGTTTTAATTTTAAAACACCTTGCACTTACATATCTTAACACAAATCAGTGCCATTGTTTTGGCACAAGGTGCACACCAGTATTGTTTTTTCAAAGGTGTATTTTGTAAAAACTAAGGCCTAGTCCTGGATTAATCTAAAGCCTGTCCTGGAAAGCGCCTTTAAAATTCAGTGTCACTGTAAAATCACTTCATCTGTACTTTCACACATCTCTGTTTTCCATGATGCAAGCATTTGTGCCAGGACCACCTGTATCTGTATTTCAGATCTGCGTATAAGAGGATGGAGAACGGGAGTTCATAAATATTTATGTCATGCAAATGGCCATCCTTCTTGTGTATTTTCTTTGAAGTGATGTGTGTGTGATCTCTACAGGAGGTGGCAATTGTGCACCCCAATCAAGTCGCTGCCGTTAGGCAATCTTACAGATGAAGCCATCTTACTTTAGACTCCTCGATCATAGAGATTGATTGGGAAGGGGCCGCATCGCATTGAGCCGGTGTAAGTGGATGTGGGGACTGGTCTTTGAAATGAAAGGCAAGGTTATATTTTGATATTGCAAGGGGATTTCTGCAACAACAACAAAAAAAAAATGAGCGATCAGCCGCATTTTTTGTTCACGTAATACTTTCTAAATGCGTTACACAAACCTGCCTGATAATCTGCTGCAGGTTGAATTACTGAGAAAAACTCGGCACCTGGAAAGCAGAGGTGACAAATGAACCCTCAGGAGATTTGACTCATCAACAGGGCGCAGTCAGTGGTGTAGCCTATAAACCACATTGCAAAGAATTTAATACTTTCAATTAACTCATTCCCCTCCAGCCATTTTTTGAAAAGTTGCCTGGCAACATTTTTGGACGAGTTTCACAAAATGCCTTCCAGGAAAAATTTCTTCTAAAAATATAAAAACATACAAATATATCAAATGGAAGAAAAAAACATCTGCTTTCAAACAAACAATAAACAAACAAACAAAACAGGGAAAAAAGTTTCATCCTATCTATATTTTTCTCTGCTTTTTTCTTTAAAAATACATTTTTTTTGCAAAAAGCTGAAATAATTGCATTTTTGTGAAGGAATTTTGTTAGATATCAGATTTAGAACGATTATCAAAACATACACAGAGTTTAACATTTTTAAATAATGTTTTGGCTTCATTTAAAAAAAAATTGGATTAGTGCTCCATCTAGTGGATAATCGTGGTATTGCCGATTAACATAAAAACTTATCAGCAACATGTTTTTTTTATGCAAATGTTTTCTCTTAATTGTCAAGAAAACTCGTCAATGGCGGTGAAAGAGTTAACTTTGTATTTGCTATTTTTATCATCTATTACATTTACTACTGCCAAAATTTAAGCTGTACTATAGACAGTTTCAGCAGTAACAACATAAACAAGCGGCTTTCATGGTCAACATGTAATTTCCGGTAAACTCAGCTAAGAATAAATAATAACAAAGTACTTTAAACTTAGTTTATTTATATAACAAGCAACATAAACAACACGTAGATTACATAGGAAACCAAAACATTTGTTATTTTCAATGAGGTATTTGTTCAAGATTTCAGTTTCCCGTCACCACATCTGATGAAACCGTCTATAACTGCAGGTAAAATAATACAGTATTCAATCAAAGCTTGTGCTCATTGAGATCCAAGTTAACTCTTTCCCCGCCATTGACGAGATATCTCGTCAATTAAAGGACTTCTGTTATGCTTATGCACACATGGCAAACCCAGATGATGTTATTGATTGTCATTAAGAAAATGTAAGTTTTGATATAGATTTTGCCAGTCGCTCTGTTTTAATGAACAGCGCATTTTGTTGATACTCATGGATTTATGTTAAAGGGCATTCAGACGAGAAGGCATGCTTTAAGTCAATAAACTTTATGTCAGTTCTGAAATTTTTACTCGGGTTGATGAATCTAAATGTCATCGAGTCACAGTCTGGATGTTCTTAGCATTTCTCCATTGTTTAAGTTTTTATAGAGGTTCAGCTAAAGCTCTTTTCAATAAATCGGAGAAAATTTAAGCTTTTATATTGCTTCCATGGCTGTATTAATATTGTGGATAAAAGGCTAGACGCGACGGCATAGACCTTACGCATGACTATAAATTGGACTTTGTCTGGATATTGGCAACTACCACATAATACAGTGCTCACTGGATCACTACAGATGTCATGACTGATTACATCATGTTGCGTCACAATATCAAAATTCATAATACATTGGTGCAATGTGCTGCCCTGAAAAGGTGACTGTACACAGTGACATAGTTTGTCAGTATGGCTAGTTTTTGCTTGTTTGATTTATTCTTGTAGCTCAGTTGGTGGAACATTGCATTAGCAACACAAAGATCATGGGTTTGTTTCCCAGGGAACACATGTACTGATAAAAAATCAATTATACTTTGGATGAAAGCATTTGCTGAATGTGCAAATGTAATTTATTGAACACTCTGAAAAAGCCAGACAGAAAAAAAACGGAAAATGCGTTTTTCCGGGATCGTTATATTTTTGTTTCATTCACACTGCCAGTGAATCGGAATCTGTGCGTGCATTCACACACATAATGTAAAGATCCCATAAAGACACGTGATTTATTTAAAGTCCTGAACTTGGTAGGTTTTTTCCACAGCATCTAAAGTTTGCTTATTGTCCATGAATTTTCTTTTGGGAAATTACGCACATGCTTTTTTATGAAAAGATCATAAGAAGCATTTGAGGCGCTGTTCTGTCATGCTGGTGAATGATCTCAGCTTCAGCACGAATAGTAAAGCTCCTTGATTTCTTCTTCAGTCCAGTTTGAATGTTGATCTGCGTTTAAATCCCTGTGCCAAATAGCTAAACCAAAACTTCTTAACACGCGCCCCTTACCGCATTATTTCTGCATCTTGTTCACACAAAATGCTTTCTGTGAATGTTACGCCAATGTTAGGTCCTCTTTACAGGCGCAATCCCAGACCATTTATGGGACGTGTTTGCATTCACACAGAAGCCAATTATTTATTTTTATTCTGGGATCGAAGTGCTTGGTGAATGGGGTAACAGTGGGATCAGGGTTGCCAGGTCTGTGTAACAACCCAATAGCGGTCCAAAAATAGCCCAATGGCCTTAGGCCAAAACAATAAGACTCAAGATATGCCACTACCGTACATACCTAAAATAAAGTTTTACATTCACTTTTATGCATTGCATTTAAAAATCACTGTATATGAGTAATGATCATTGTTTTATTTAAAAAAAAAAAAAATTGATTTCACAAATAAGACCATTATACCTTAAAATGGACAGCAGATAAACAAAATCCTTCCACTTTCAATCTGGAGACAAAAAACAGCCTGCAGCAATAGTTTATTAGTAGCCAAATTTCACGAGAAAAATGCATAAAATGACAAAACTGAGTGTGATGCAAAAGTCTGAAATCAATGATCGATCTGGAATTTAAATTTGTATTTAAACCATTTTTTAAAAATATTTTATTTATTTAATTATTTATTCTTTACACCATTCTAACATCTATGGTTATATTCATAGCAAGTACTGGTTAATCCACAATATATAGTTGATCTATATGATATTCTAAAAAAAAAAGTTTTAAAGTCAGAAGGAAGCATAATTAGCGATTGTCTTATTTTCCCCAACGTGATGCATATCCGATTGAAAGGTAGGGCTGGACTTGAATCTGTCCATTGAGAATTGTTTGGATTGTAGGAAGTTGGGTCATGTACATTACTATTTGCGATCTTTTCCCAGGCCATGCCCTCCTGTTATTCTTCTAGACTGGAAGTAAAGAGAGATCATTTTGAGAAAGGAAAGGAGATTTGCATTTTTTATTTAAATGTTATAAGGGCACATGAATTTGTAAATAATAATGAAGCTCATATACATTTTAGTTTTTAATTTCAATTTCATTGTGACTTAACTTTTTTTAATGAATTCATGCAACTCATATAACTGCAATTAATAATATACCATTAATAACTTGTACTTTCTTTAACCAGAAATGTCACATTAACCCAAAAGTTGCGTGTTTTCCCGCTCCTGATGCAATGCACCAAGCATCGCAACATTTCAGACACGATGTGACATTTAGTTTTATGAACATTAGTAATGACACACTATTGGTAAACAAAGTATTACACATAAACTGCATCATACGGTACAAGTCTCGCTCACCTGCACGCTTGCTGTCATTTTCACTCTATCACATCACAGATCCTGTCTGTACCTCACCTAAACATTCGTACACACTCGCAATAAGCCACTTACCACACGGATTCTATAGCGCGCTGTGTGAGAGAGAATTGAATATGTCACACATGGTGGTGGTACATGCGGTTGGAGGCCTGAGGGTTCTGTCAGTAATGGTCGGCCTCAGGGAAGAACAGAATAATATTGTCATCCGTGTTGAGTGGATCACTACAGCAGGCATCTTGACCTGTCTGTCTTTACTGCCATGTGTTCATTGTCGCAACAGTGCTTCGGCCGTCTGTCTCACAGCTATAGAGGATGTCTGTATTTTAACCAGGCGAATGGAAGTCAGGGTTAGTGCTCAGTTTGTGTCATTCTTGCTTTGTTTGGGCACAGCGGACAGGTTTATGGTAAAACTCCTGATGTGCTCGATTCTGTGCAGCTTTATTAAAGGAAAACACCACTGTTTTTCAATATTTTATTATGTTCTTACCTCAACTTAAACAAATTAATACATCCCTATCTTTTTTCAATGCGTGCACTTTTAATCTTTGTACAGCGACTCGTGAATGTGTTTGCATTTAGCCTAGCCCCATTCATTCCTTAGGATCCAAACAGGGATAAATTTAGAAGCCACCAAACACTTCCATGTTTTCCCTATTTAAAGACTGTTACATGAGTAGTTACACGAGTAAGTATGGTGGCACAAAATAAAACTGTTGTTTGGATCCTAAGGAATGAATGGGGCTAGGATAAAGCTAACACATTCAAGAAACGCTGTACAAAGATTAAAAGTGCACGTATTAAAAAAACAGGTGTGTATTAATTCATCTAAGTTGAGATAAGAACATAGTAAAATATAAAAATATGGTGGTGTTTTCCTTTAAGCATGAAGACAGTTTAGGCTTAGATGTGTTTATTGTTACGGTTGCTTTGTTTGTTTGTTTACTTGTTATAGTCAATAAATAGTTAATGAAGTTCAACACACAGCACTTTGTGTCTGATTGGTGAACTATCTTAACTATTATAGATAAATGTGTATAAAGTAACATTGATTAGGGGAACCTGGAAAGTGAAATATATATGATATAAGCTAATAATTATGTTTATTGCTTGATTTGTATTTGTTGTCGTTATTTTATTGATATTATCTTAATTAAAAATTGACCATGCAGTAAATGTCCTTCATTTGAAAACTCCTTGCTGGAGTGTTTTGCGGAGAAGTGTCTTGCCACTAGATGGCAAACATAATAAAGTAGAGCCATGGATAGATCCAGCTTTTAAATCAGATATTAAAGAGATCATGTACTATAAAACCATCATGTGAGTTAAAGAATTCAACACTTCTACCTTATAGTTATAAAAAAGGTTTTATTGAAAGCAAGCTTTCATGTCATGTTAAATTTTGTGTCATGATGCAAGGTCAACACCTCTATATTACTACTTCTTTAGCCCCGCCCTTCTAGAGAGGTGTTATGGATGTTTTCAGCAGTAACAACCTAAACAACGGCTTTCAGGTGAATACAACAGCTGTGCTTTGTGTCACACATTCAATTGTAAAGAAGTAATAATGGCCCACAATGCATTTCAGTGGCATCAAATTCTTGTTTGCCTTGACTCTAATGCTGTGCTACATAAATACATTTGTGAGATTTATAATGTTTATCATTTATCAAGATGAGTAAAGTTAACCTCCTTTACAGACAGCTATGATAGGTCTACGTTTTTTTGCTTATATGCATGACAAATCTTTTGCCTCCAATCGTGCTATCGTCTAAATGTTATAAATGAAGTGCATGTCAGAAACTCCAAAGATTTGCATAGGGCATATGCATCATAATCCACAATCCTTTGCTCTTCAGTGAAGGATTGGCAGAGCTTTGTGCAGTTTAGTACTAAGACATCAACAGGCCAATCTTAAATTAGCACATCTGACAGACTTATTATGTTAATCCAGAGACAGAGGCTGTTAAAAGTATAGTACTACATCACATCCTCTATGCAACATGGATAAAATGTTACCTGTCAGTTAAATGGGGCTGTGTGACTCCTGTTGAGTAAAACTCTTTAGCTTTTTGACACCATTCTTGAACTTGCATATACATTTATTTAAAGCAACACTATGTAGTTTTTAAATAATGTCTCTAAAATTATTTCAGTGATAGAACAACTTTTAATTGGACAAATTGTAGTGTTGCTGCAACCTGAGCAGCCTCCTAGCTGCTACAAGCACACTCTGAAAGTGGCGGTGGAGGTTAGGAAACACAGCCCTGCCCCTCCCCCTGCCTGCAGAAGAGTGTCTGATACCAGGCACTGTTGCGCTTTTCAACCACATGGGGGAGCTGTAAGTCATTTTTACATGGAAACTACATAGTGTTGCTTTAAAGAGACAGCTGACCCACACATATAATTTTTTACTTTATGTTGTTTGAAACATTTCACGGTGAATCAAGTCACATTACATGCATTACCAAAAAAAGAAGTTTATTTATTTATTTTGCTTAAGTGTCAGTAAGAAATGATAATATAGTCAGGAAAGATGGTCTGATAATTCGGTCATTGGGGCAGTACCCTTCACAAAAGTCCTTATAAGTATCATTTAGGTACAGATATGTATACATTTGGTAGCAATATTTACCTTTGAGGTAATAATATGCCCACTTTGATACCAATATACACCTCTGAGGTAGAGGTCTTCTCTGGTCCAAAGAAATGTACCCGACCCGAAATGACCCGAATCACTTCATACCCGAACCCGACGTGCATAAATAAAAAATTTTTAAAGAAAGACCCGACCCGAAACAAACCCGAGAAAATTAGACCCGAGTCCGACCCGAACTTGTGAAAATGTTTTTTTAACCCGACTGGAACCGAATGTAAACGGCACTGACGTGTGTGCATTCTGCAGACCCACGCGCAGCAGTCAGACAGAAAGAAACTCCGGTGGCCTTGCAACCAATTTGGCGAGCTGCTCCATTCGTTTTACTTTGCTATCTGACGACGACACCAACGTAACCACTAAAATTTACATTTATAATTGACTGACATGTTTGTCTCAACGAAAATGAACCTTCCGACAACCACACAATGTTGCAAGCGCTCTTGGCAAACAGATGAGAGGTTTGAAAAGGACATTGACGCACACAGGCGAAAGAGTTCGGGTCTTCTCGGGTCCGTTCAGAAAAAACACATTCATTTTTAAATGGACTCTATGCACGGCGGTGCTTGACGTATTTCCGGTGAAATCTCAGGATGCTGGACTACTTCCGCCAGTCATAGAGCTCAATGATATTCAGGAACGTTGGTTGCCAAAATAGCCTAAATAACACTGCAAATTTTGTTGATGCTTGTTTAATTTACATAGAAATAACTTATACTTCACATTTAATACCATAATGACATTTAAACGTATGAAAGTATATTTTTATAGATGGGAGAACCGAACTTCTAGCCACCACTGGTGTGTGTCATTAGACTCAAGCATGACAACTTCTACACTGCTACCCTGTATCTGCATTAACACTAGTTTTAGATAGAAGTTGCACTGATAACAGTGATATTCATCTGTTGTTGATATACTTATGAATTTTGTATAATTGTTATCATCAGTACTAGCGAAGATAACATCTGTGGTTATACAAGCAAAATGTTAGAACAGTAAAAAACGTGTATTTTGCGCATTTATGTATGCTTTATTAATAACAAATGCAAAAGACAAATAGAAAATTCATATCAATGACAACAAGAATAACTTAAGAGAAAAATAAAACACACACACAACAAACTAAATACACGGGGTATTAAAATAAACAAACAGCACAAGAAATAAACAAATAATGGAATAGATTTCTTAAATGGACTTTACCATAGTCAATAGTTCTTTTTGCGTTGTTATTTATATCCTATAAAGTTCCAAGATATAACTAAAAAATATCCAAGTAAAAATGTTTTGACAATCGACGTGAATATACAAAAAAAAAAAGGTATTAAACGTCACCTTTAATATCAGTCCTGCTGCAGTTCGTGTTGCTTTTTCCTCATATAGCAGTGAGATTTCATTTACGTCTTTTAATTTACCTGACACTTTAAGATAACATTACAAAGACATTAGGCTAATCCTGAATCATAAAAACAGCACAATCTGCTAGTATGATGAACATATCATAATGATTACAGAGATAAGACGACTTGTAACCTTTCTCGAGTTTGCACATCTGGACAATTCTTCACACATCACAGGTTGTAAATTTGGGTAAATCCAGCAAACAACGAGTACATTTAGCGATTCTGCCGTCACTCCGCTTTAAATCTCCCGTACCGGAAACTGAAGAGCAGCCTTGAGTCAAACGCGGAAGTTAAGCGTGCATAGAGTCCATTACCCAAGACCCGATGCCGCTATTATTGTACACGACCCGTGTCCGAGGCACATGTGAAACTTTTAGACCCGAACCCGATCGGGTCTCGGGTCAGACCTCGGGTTTTCGGATCTAAGTGGACCCGTGAAGACCTCTACTCTGAGGTACTAATATGAACTCTTTAGCACTTTGCAATTCGGGCGGCCCGCCTAAGCTGGGAAACCTAGGTCGTCAAAGCCTTAACTAGGTCCTCAAAAAAAAAAAAAAAATAATCGCTGCACAAAAAGCCGTCAAGTGAACCTCGGAGAATAGCGTGGACGAGCTTCACACCGCGAGCGGGCACGTGTGCCTCAAGGCCCGAAATGAGAGAAAGACGTGGCCCGTCACTGTCTGGAAGATAGCCAGTTAATAAAACGCCTGTCCGTGAGAACTGTAAGTGGACTTACTGTATGTTTTGGGTTTATTTAAGCCTGTTATTGTATTAGTCTATAGTTCTTGCAAATTAAAATAAGTTAGCTGGTGATTTTGTTGTTTTAACAACCTGCTAGCTAGGTTGCACGTGCCTGTTGATTCTATATAATTGTTGAGCGCTCTTGCTCACTTTATTTATGTGCATTATTTACATGCTACAGTAGTTACACTCCTTTAAGATAATGAAATTAATAGTGGGAAATAGTCAGTTTTTACAATCTTCGCGCTAATCGCTCGCCAGACGCCAACATCTGCTTCATTTTGTGTTTATTAACCCTTTAGTTTCACTTCATCACGCAGCTATTTTCGTTAGAGGTTTCTGTTCATTTTTTATTATTTATTAATAATCTAGTATGTGTTTATTTTCTGTCATAGTTTCTTCAAAATTAGGTTTTATTTGAGTGTTTTTAAGAAAAATATTTTCATCATGACGCGTACATCCCGCCCCTTTGATTGCCACGCCCCTGGCCCCAACAACCACCTTAACTAACTAATTTTCTGAAGGAAACCCTGCTTAAGGTGTACAGATTGCCACCTCAGTGACAGCTAGGGTTCATTTTTGACAATTTTCTGACTGTATGGGGATTAGCTCCCAAAATGTGTGCATATCCAAATTCTCCCAAAGCTGGACATCAGGAATAAACAAAAAAACCTTAAATGTTTTCATGCCACGTGATGTTTATAATACATGGATGAAGCTTTGTTTACATGCAACAAGACGTACATCAGCAACATGAGGGAAATCTGAGAGACTCGTTGGTTTTAGCAGAGGACTGTTGCGATGATAATGACTGAATTCATTATTTATCTGTTTGCTGTCGCCTGTGAGTCATCAGCAGAGTGTCTGTCAAACTGTGACGTGCCCTTTTCTTTTTATGTATTAGCAGCTAAAATGTGATGAAAACATCTGACAGGCGCTGTAGTAACACAACATTAGAAAGTCATTAAACAAAATGAAAATTGCTATTCAAATGAGTTTGGCATGTTAATAAGACCTTTTGTGGCCGCTAATTCATAATATCTGTACCTCCTGAAGGCCCCATTAATTCAACCTTAACTAAACCCACTATGATCATAGTGATTATACTAAATGTTTTTGGTGGGATGAATGCACGTAATGCCCATTTCTTTACATGTAATTGACTTCTGATTCTCAAATGTGTCTCTCATGTTTAATGTTTCACAGGACTGAGGGTTTAAGGCATGAGTCCAAGCACAATTCAGGGCTGCCAAAATTCGAGCGCGCAATCCTTAAAAATGGTAACATAAACACTGAAAACTTTTGTAAGTCAAACAGTCATATCGACTTAATTTCAAATGAATTGCTGTGTTAATTATTCAGATAACAAATTAAATATGAATTAAAAGCTCCTGATAAAAATATTGGTAATAACTGCAAAATTACGAAAGCACCAATTGCGATTATGTAATTATGCTAATTATTCACTAATGTATGTAATCAGTTTTTGTGCTGTTCTTAACCTAATAATCTGTTAAAAAGTCATTTTTAGAAGCCGTAAAATTAAACTAATTTTTCATTTTCAAATTATGCATCAAGCAGTGGTATAAGTAGGACTAGCGGGTTAATTTCAAGCAAGTTTTCGAAAAACTAAGGGTGCGGCTTAATCAGCTAACTAGCTCCTGAGGTCGTGACTGAGTATATTATTTGCACAGGTTCAGGCACTGGTAAGATTCCCAGCTCACTTTACATTGGGACACTGTTCATTTTTTTTTCTGTGAAGTGACTGCTTAAGTGCGTTGTGATAATTCACAGCTGTTATCATCAACAACCGGCAAAATCAACATCTCTCTGACTTAATTTTAAAACTCTTGTTAAAGTATATTATGAAAAACACTTTTACTGGTTTTTGCGTTGCATTGTGGGAATTTTTAGAGAACGAACATTTCAGTGCACTGTAAGGATTTTGTGATTGAGAGAGTCCTTAAAATGTCAGATTTCCTGATCGGTTACCTGACTACTGAACAAGGGGGCTGATTGAGACACAGCCATAGTCTTTCATCAGCTACATCCAAAAGGTTAGGCAGCTGACTTGTTGCCTCAATGCCCAATCAGGCCATGCCTTCAGAGGCAGCGTTTGTGCGTGAAGGCAGCCCCAAAAAAATGGGTTTAGACAGGCTTCATAGGCAGCGTAACATGATTATATTTCAAATATAAATATCCAATCACATTTTTTTAAACTACAACAATAATTTCTAGCTAAAATTCAATCAAAAGTGAATATTAAAGGAACAGTATGTAGGATTGTGGGCAAAACTGGTACTGCATCACACAACTGGTGGGTGGCCAATACACAAAATGACAACATAAACATCAGTTGAGGGCTGCAACTCCACTTTTTAAATGACAATATCCTGGCCAGACCACTGTTGTCAGTGATATAAGTATTTGAAATGAAAATGATTTCTTAATGTCTAGTGACATATCAAGGCCAATTTATGATTCATTGATATACATTTCTTACATACTGTTCCTTTAAACGTAAAATATTTATACAAAACTGTGCTCCAACCGTCTCGAACTTGCTCGACCTTCCTCACGTGCACGCATAGCATGACATGGAAGGCAGCAGGATACATTTATAGTGGCTTCAAAAGTTGATCAGATGAAGGTATCTCAGAAGACAGGAAGTTAAGCAAACATTGGATTCGGATGTGCCTTGATGCCTTCCTGCCTTGGAATGCACCCTCCAAATAATATCTTTACAAATATGGCCCAGCCCTGAACTTACACCATTGGTTGAGCTATAAATTGACATGATCACACGTGAATAGTGAATGTGATATCCACCTTATTATTTAAATAAATGTGGGCGGCGCCATTGTTTGAGCTCATTTTTGTACAATTTCCGGTGAGCAGCTAAAGCTTATGGTAGTCGTATTGCGATGGACACGAGTGTGCCGTTTTGAGTGGCTTGTTAATTTTGATTAAGAAATCCAGGAAGTCACAAAAAGTGCTAGTGTGTAAGAAGTAAGGAATAATTGACGACGGGCCATTGAATTATTAGGAAAATAATAATAGGAGTGGCCGTTACACCTCAGGTGTGCATTATTTTTTAATAATTCAACAGCCAGGAGTCAATTATTCTGCTTATACTACGGTTACCACACCTCAAGACATCGATCACATGATAAGGGATTTGTCCGGTTTTTGTACTTAAATCTTGTGAGTAGGACTATTTCTTTCAGGTCTCATTCAACGGCTTTTTTTGCTTGTTCCAAAATGTCATTTTAAAGCTGGCAATGGAGGCTTGAGGTGGTGATAGCATTCTAATGTGGTTATTAATGAAGTTCTTAGAAACAGAGCGAGAGACAGAGAGAGAGAGAGAAAGAAAGAGAGAGAGAGAGGGCGAGCAACGACAGAGAGATTGTGTGAACGAGGCTACCTCTGGGCATCTCTAAACAGCGCTGTTATTGCCTCGGAAAATCATCTGTCATGTTGTTTTTGTTAGTCCGTTATTACAGTTAACTATGCGAAGTAATATGGATCTGTAATGCGGTCAAGAGAGCTCCCTGGAACTACGTTCGCTATGCGTTTCCCAGAAAATAATTGCACACCTCAGAACGTTCATCAGCCAATCAGATTCAAGCATTTAACGAAAACAAAACTCAATAAATGTAATGGTTTAATTTGTTTATTATGGTTTGTTCATATAACTTAAAATGTGTAAAATGAGAAAGATATTGCTGCTGACGGACTGCGTGATAAGCTTGATGTGCCGCCATAAACTCAAACGTAAAAAATAAAAAAAAATGCTGTTTAAAAAAACTCACACTAGGCATACAGTGACATTTTGAACATATGCCTGAAAAAGGTTAAAAACACAAATTCTTGGTCTGTTTCATGTACAAACACTCAGATACTGTACAGATACTGGTATGCCTCAGTGATTTTATTGTTGCTCATTGAAGACCCGTCACCCCCAAGCAACAACACGAAATTGAATATATCTTCATACAGTATGATATATCAGGCCACTTCTTCATTTTATCCTCCCACTGGTTATACATGGCAGGTGTAGTAAATATTCACCATAACTGTTTTTAATCATGTTTTGTGCGTGCACCCATGACATTGTTTTCTACCAGCGAAAATCTTGCACAAAAAAGTAAGATTTGTTTGATAGTGAGTCGTTTTTATTCCTAAGTCTCATCCTGATTGGCCATCTTTGTTTGTATTGGTTTCTTTCAGCTTTTATACCCGACTAATATGCAGAACTTCATCAAAGACTTGCACTAGTTATTTGTGCACATTTGGATGAACCTAATGCACATGCAACCTCACAACACAAGCTTGTTACTGTTGTGTTTAGGTGTGTCTTGTCTTTGATCTTGCCCATTCGCACAGCACACTTACACATCTCTATAACAATGACCTAAGTTACTCTGGGAATAAATGGCCTTTTAATCAGCATCCATGGCTGGCTGGCAAATTGGATGAGGAAAAACCGGACAAATAGTCTGATTTTTCACTCTAATCATCTTTCATTTCCTTTCCTTGTTTGCTTGTACTGTAACAGCTCCTGTATCGATCAGTAAGACCTCATGGTTTTGTATCTTCTCATTGTGTTTCACAAAGGTGTTCAGGAGATAATGTGATGATCTATCGATCCACACAATTAGGCAAAACATTGTACATTATAAACACACATACACTTTCCCTGTACACCATCTGGCCCTCTTTAACTGCAGTGAGACGATTTGTGATTCAGCATTCCATTTGCCCGAGAGGTAAGCTGGCAACCTCGTCTTTAATCTTTCACCTCTATGCTTTGATAGATGCGCCCATGACTCTGGCTTATATTCCTGCCAGGCCGATAAAGAATGTGTCTCTTGACACCTGGGGAGAATAGATATGGACCCTTTAGGCTAAATTACAAGTTAGCTTCAACGGCAGGGAATCCAAGATTATCAGCAATGCAAATAATTTATTGCAAGTAAAAGACAGCCCAGTCTCATGAAATTACATACCTACAGTCACAAAGTTTTTTGATTCTTTTTACGTGTTATTGTCACCTATTGGTTACTCAACTGTTTTGTCCTATTTTCTTATACCATTGTCGCTTAGGTTTAGGGTTAGATTTACATAAAATGACATCCTTACCCAAACCTAACTCTAATCCTAATACGTGAAAATGATACCTAAACAGAAATTCGTGATACGATCACAAAAAAAAAAACGGAAATTCGTGACAATATCACGAAAAAGGATCACAAAATTACGTGACTATAGGTATATAATTTCGTGAGACTGGGTTGTCATAGAATGACGTCACCATATCATGCATATACTTTAAGAAAGGATGTGTTTATTTTTTACACATTGTTTTGTGTTATCCTATGTAACACATTATGCGTCATTTTGTGTTGATTTTGTGTTCAAATAAATAAAAAGGACAACACAAGATGTGTTAAAACAACAGGGCCCTATTTTAACAATCTAAGCGAATTGCCTAAAGCGCACAGTGTAAAAAGGCGTGTCCGAATTCACTTTGGCTGATTTAACCACAGGAAAAATGGTTTGTGCGCCTAGCACACAGTCTAAAAGGGTTGTTCCTATTCTCGTAATAGGTGTATAATGGGTGTGTTTTTGGGTGTAACGTGCAATAAACCAATGAGAGTCTCAGCCCTCATCCCCTTTAAAAACCGCGCCATGCCGATTCCCTATTTAGATGCCAAAATTTGTAAACTTAAAACTAAGCGGAGGAAGAAGACCACCAGTTTAAGAGTGATGTTAAAAAATTGCGTTGTTTTTATTTGTACTGAAATTATTATTTTTTGTATTAAAACCTTTGGTTCTCTTTTAAAGTCATTTTCTTTCAGTCATGGAAGTAAAAATAGCTAAAAATTTCATTTTAATTGCTGTACATGTATGAATAGCCTACATGAACAGTGTAATCTTAAAGAATAATCCTCATTTATGTCCAAAAGACTAAATAATAATATTTTACATTTCAATTCTTTAATTTTTTATAGTTAAAAATGTTTATGTGCTGCTGCGCATCTTTGCATGTAAAAAGCAAATACGCGTTGTCATCCCATTTATAGGCACATGTATAATGCGCTCTTTAAATAACAATAACAATATTGCACCATTGACTTTAGACTTTAGACCCAGGTTTTAAAAGGACACAAAATGTGTTTTTTTAACTCAACCATTTTAAGAGTGTAGATCACGCAGGCATTGACTGGCTGTTCATGATTGCCTACATTTTAATTGGATGTTATTCATTGTATCAGGAACCTCTAAAGGCTACAAAACATTTTATGTTTCATATTTTTTCTCTCTCTCCTCGACTCTATTTCTTGGTACACCTGTTATGCCATTGATTATATTTCAGTTTATTGCTGTACCAACTAATATCAAGCCTTGAAGCCTTTTTAGTTCAAACTCTTGTGTGGAAATGCTTCTAGCACTAAATTGCAAAACTAATAACTGGTCTCAAATAATATCTATCTCTGATTGTTCAGGCATAACGGATGATCATATGGCTGAAAGACAAACAATGTGAAACTCATTCATGCTGACCCATTTCACTCAGACTTCCCTTCAGACGTCACGCGGGACCCCTGCTGCACCACCCAGAAGAACATTGAATCCACAATGCTTGACACATGCAAAGACTACCATTTTTAAATGACAGCTAGCCCATGATTCATTATGTGACACGCTGCTTTTCATTGTTAAATTGAGCCTTGCGGTAAAATTCCCTGACAGCAGTGTATGGCCAGCCAGTGATTGTACATAACGGATTCGGTAATAAGGGTAACATTTTTAAGGGAATGGAACTGTCTGGTCTGATTTGTGTCGACGATGAGAGCTTCAGCCGGTCTACAATTGGATGTTTTAGTCAGCTCTGTTCAAACCCGGTGGCAAAAATATACCTGCTACTTGTCTCCAGAAAGTGTTTTGTATTCTGTATGGCAGATAGTAATGGAGTTGGATTCTTGCGGCATTGCTTTTCTATTCGCTTTGCATTTTGAAAGGTGCTGGAACAGTGTGGAGTGTTTACAAAGCTCAAGACCCATGAGCACTCTCACCTCTGTACACTTATGAATGTGTGAGTTGGTAACGCCAGTGGGCACGTTGTTGAGATGAAAGCCAGCTGTGTGTAATGTGAGGGTGGGCACAGTGGGATCCAGGAGGGGTGAAGGCACTGGATTTTTTAATGACTGTAGGCAGAACAGATGCCCGAAAGTGCGTTTCTGGTTTTTATTTTACAATGGGCTTAAGATTTTTACACTGAGGATCACGTGGCAAACCAGTAGAAATTAGACTTTAGAATTACAGTAAAATGTATTTATTGTTATACCACAGGGCTGTTGAATGCTTTATTCTGATTGGTTGAGAAATGTTTCATGGGTGTTGATTTTTTTCCTGTAAAACGCACACCTGACCTGTCAAATGTCTTAAAAAAACACCAACGAAATGTTTGTGGGAACCGTGGTATGAGCGGAGTAATTGACTCCAGTCCTTTGAATTATGTAAGGAATAACTGACGACGGGCCGTTGAATTATAAGAAAATAATGCACACCCAATGTGGTACTGCCGTTACACTGCGAGTGTGCATTATTTTCAAATAATTCAAAGGAGCCAGTTTTTCCTGTTATACCACGGATACCACAAACATTGCTCTGGTGCCTATTGTAAGGCATTTAAAAGGTCAGGTGTGCAGTTTACAGAAAAATAATCAACACCTATGGAACATTTCTCAGCCAATCAGAATAAAGCATTCAACAGACCTGTAGTATAATTAAAAATAATGCACACCCAAGGCTTCATGTTGTGCCGCATTACCACCTTGGAAGTGCATTTTTTTTCTTCCAATAATTCAACGGCCTTTCGTCAATTATTCCTTACTTATTGCATGTGTAAGCCTGTAGGTGCATGCACTGTTAAAAAAACAACGTTCACTTAATTATTAAAGTTCAATCAACTTGAATTTACCATTTATTTCAACTTTTCTATAAATTTTCTATAAATTATAAAAATAAAGTTGAATTATCTTAAGTTAAAACTTTATTTTTTATAATTTATTACAACTTCTCACTAGTCAAGAAAGTTGAAATTAACTGTATTTTTAAATCAATTAAACGTAATTTTTTGTGCAAAAGTGCAAACAAGTTATTTTTAAATTTTGGGTTGTATTTGCTTTCACAGTGTATTGGTTTTCAAGGATGAGGCCGAGGGGGCATCACAGTTGGCACCAAGTAACACATTAATCTGCACCAACATGTAATTTTTGTGATTTACTATTGTAAAATTGACATAATGCTAAGAACAGTATGTTAAAATATAACCTTGAAATCTTTAATATTGACTGACTAACGTTGTGTCAAAGTTCGAAGTCAATGTAAAATCAATGATTGAAACTTTATTGCTCCTAAACATATTCTCCTATTTATTTGCATATATTCGCATATTGCACGGTGTGGTTCTTAGTTGAATGTTGTGTTTGTGTACATTTTTTTTAATCCTACTGTTGTCATGCAACTTCTAGTACAGTTTTAATACAATAAATTTCCCACTTTGGTGTTTTTTTCAATAACATTCAATAGTAATTGGTCAAATCAACTCTAAGGTTAAAGGTCAACTTATTTATTAACTTAAATCGTAAAAAGTTATCAGCCCAGATCTTTAACCACTTTTCCTAAGGATTATTGATAAAGGGACAATAAATGAGTAAATGTGCGACAGAGAGACTATTGACAGCCTACCGGAGCATGCATTTAATTTTCTATGTCCATGCGTTAATAATGCTGTTATTTCTTTGTGATAACATGAGCTTTAACAAGAGCGTCAACTGATAATTAACATGGTGCACAACGATTGCTAGGCAATAAAACATTAGATGTATGATTTTATTGAGGTTCATGGACCGTAAATATTGGCCGTATCGTTTTCATAATTGATAATGATACACGGGGTGATCAAGTCTTGCAGTTGTAAACATTACATTTTTAAACATGTACAAATAATTCACATACAGTATATATGAGTGTTTATTCAAGCACTCCCACTTTCTACGGGGAACTACAAGCTTCATGTAAAGCATGAAAATGTATTCTGGATTTATAAAGGTACATGCCTTCTAGTGCTTAGCAACAACATTCAAGAAGAGCATATTTTAAAATAAATTCTCTGTAATTTATATTAAATTATAAACCTACATTGACCCTAAATATATGTGATCACTTAAAAACACACTTGAATGTGGTTGCATTAGATGATGATGTCTAACAAAGTCTAATTGATTATAAAGCACATTTTTTAAGCAAACCCTTTTGATAGTCAAATTTAATGCAACTTGTTTATAGTAATTGTGTTTCTGGCTCAATGGGTAAAGCATTGCATTAACAACTTTGCACAGCAAAGGTCATGGGTTTGATTCCCATGGTAACACACATGCTGATAGAAGAAATGTATAGGTTGAATGCACTCGAAGTCGCTTTGGATAAAAGCATCTGCCAATTGTGTCAATTTTAAAAATGACCTGCTGAAATGACTAAAAAAGTAAGTAAATGTTTTTGGAGGTACAGCTAAACTGTACCTTGGTTCGCCACTTCACCAAAGGTCTGCTATGTCTTACCTAGTGTGCTACTTTTAACAGCGCTCCCCTGTTTTGCCTCATTACTTTCTGTGTGAAGCTCACACTAATCATGATGCTAGATATCGGTTTATCATCATGTTTAAGTCTTCACACCAAAGCTGAAGAAAACAGAAAATGTATCACCTTTCCACCTCGGTGACGTTTCAAGCCACTGGCTTTTCACCAGACAATAAAACAACCCCTAAATCCCCCGGACCAATTCCTCAATGTCACATAATGAATTCTAACCTGTATCAATTCCCTTACAGCCTCCCGGGTGACTGCGTTACATTATAATTCAATTCTGTAAAACCTCATACAGGTTCGTCTTCACCTCAGCCGCTTTTTATTGTACGTGACAGAACGGCTCGCATTCTGACAGTAAGGTGCTTGCTTTGAAGTGCTTGCAGGTTTAATCCTGAAATATCCTGTTTGTGTTTCCGATCGCTCCACGTGACCCTTCCTGTACGGTCTCAACACTAAGTTCCCACAATCCCTCGCTGGGATTGCTGTGAACCGCCACGTCTGTGTTTCACCTGTCAACACCATATTACAGCTATTATTAAGGTGTCCTGTAGTTTCTAAAGTCAACCTCAGTCTGTTTATCGCCTTATTTGTATGTGCTGAGTATTTAAAGCTTCACACTTGAATGCTCTGCTATAGCCAATAAATGCTGACCTGAGAACCCTTCATCTTTTCTCTCTGCCCACGGCTTTTTTCTACTTTCAATTTATTCCTTGAAAATCCTCTAAGAACGCTACAGTTATCAATGCAGGCGTGTCATATATTCAGTGCCCTTAAGTCATATCCAATGGGCTCAACTGTCCATCCCTGTCTCATTTAGGGGGTCACGGTGAAAGGTCTTCGGCCGAAGCACAAACAGACTCCGCGAGTGGTTCCTACAGTGATCTTCGTCAATATGCCAGCCACTTTTTCTCATTGCCGAGTATTCGATCGCCTTTTTTGCTATCTCTCTGGACAGGGCTGCCCACTGCTAGCATAAAACCAGTTCATTAATTCATTTAAATGATGCATCTGTTCACTTATAAGTGCTGTGTAAAGAGCATGTTGCTGCACAGTTTGACACCAAACACAAAATTAAATGAGGAATAGAGAGAACTATATCCACGCTTTTGATATGGAAAGGCGCGGTTCGTGTACTTTTTGGAGTAACTGAAATGTTCCTTCTCCAGAGCGGATTAGAAGTTTGCGGGCACTTTGTGATCCGGATGTTTGAAATGTAGCTACTTTTTCTCACTTTTGTCAGATGTATGCACCTCTGTGCCTTCAGCCGGGTTTGTGCGCTCACGTGTGCTTTGCTCAGGGGCGAAATGAACTCTGAATGAGAAATAGGGGAAAAGAACGAGATTCGTCGGGCTCAGGCGTAACTCGCAGAGGAAAACACAAGGTTCAGATTCTTTATCAGTCGTTTTCTCTCACCTTCCATGACAGCCAGGCCCTCCCTGTCACTCACAGGAAGCCTGCTGGGAAGATGAGGGATTTGACTTAAAATAAAGCCTCTGCTTATTCTGGCTGTCATTTTTTAGTATGGTTTGTTTCACCCCTGGGCTGTTGTGCTTTTTGAAAATATATCTTTGTTGCTTTTATTCTGTTAAAACACATTTATTATTTGTATCTGTTGTTTATAAGTATAACAGCAAACAGTTTTTTTAAGAAGTACTGAATGTGGGTATATACAGTATTTGTACAGCAAGGAATTAGGAATGTGCACAACAATTAATTTGGCTCTCGTTGAAACTGGAGTTTGTAACCAACTAGTCGACTAGTCAAAAAGTAGAAACCGCAGAGGAGCCCAAAAGATCGATTTGAAATATTTAGGGCCAGATTTACTAACAGCTTGTGCCAGCACAAGTTCTTTTTCTGTAAAAAAACTTCTGTCAGGACATACGGCGAAAAATAAGCACTAAAAAGGCATTAACACAGTTGTTTTTGCCAGACCCTCCAGAAAAACGTGATTATGCGATTGCATGATTCAACGCATTTTCGTAGCAAAAATACTGGACTTGCATGATTTCATAACACGCATTTTCGTAGCAAAAATCACATATATCTTAGCAGAAATGTTGCATTTACTTCACACAAGCGCAGCCATGTCCCCCGTTGTCATGGGAACGTTATGAAGTGACGTGATTATGTGACGTGAACATCATTAAAAAGTTCCTGCAGTTTTTGCAATTCCCACAATTTTTGCAAGTTCCCGCCATTTAATCGCATAAAATTACATAAATATCCTGCATACATTTTTTAAGAAAACATGCCGCAAGATCAAGGATTTTTGCCTGCAACAATCACAAAAAAACTCTGCGTTTTTCTGGAAGGACTGTTTTTGACATTGTTTGTGTATGTCTTTCTCTTTTAGACCTAAAATTTATGGGAGGAGAGTATTTAAATAAATCACGCAACTTGATTTATTAAGGTTTGCACTCATTAATTTACTGGTATTTGTTCCAATATTTAACCCCTAAAGAAAGCATACATTATTTTAAATTATGATGGTTATTATGGAAATGTGATATCAGTAAATCACCCCAAAAAATATTTCACTCCCATTGGTGCTTTTTTGGAATTGTGCTTTCACGCAAATTTGCCCTGTTTAGTAAATCTGACCCTTAATCTCTTGTCAAACAGTCAAATCCTATAATTAATTCAGCTAAAAATTAATCATATGATATTTGTTATTTAGGTATGTTATGATGCGCCAGCTCCAACACTTGGTGTGATCATTTTCCGCCCTGGTGTTGTGTATTCAGGTTTGATGAAACTGTGTGGTTGCATGTCTCTTGTTGTCATCTCTGAGATAAACTCAGTTATTTTCTAAGAATGGCATTGATCACAGCGACGGCGAGTTGAAGTGAATAACGCCATGGACTTTTGCTGGCTTTGGCTAGTCTCTCCAATAGTTACAGCCTGTGATGAATATGGTTACGCTTGGGTTGAGTTATTGTATTCCAGATTGATAAGACACAGAAGTCCGTAGAAAAATTTTATGTACTGTAAACAAAGTCAAAACGTTGGTTTTCTTTTAAGTGGTCATTTCTGATCCCGCTGAAACTGACACAAAGAAAATGCATGCTGTAAAATAGAGAGATTTTGTTTCTACTCCAGATACCTTTTTAAACTAGTGTCATGTATAAATAATTACTTAATCATTTTAATAGGTTTTTAAAAATAATATATAATTTGTTTTTAAAGCAACACTATGTAGTTTCCATGTAAAAATGACTTACAGCTCCCCCATGTGGTTGAAAAGCGCAACAGTGCCTGGTATCAGACACTCTTCTGCAGGAATGGGGAGGGGCGGGGCTGTGTTTCCTACCCTCCACCGCCACTTTCAGATTGTGCTTGTAGCAGATAGGAGGCTGCTCAGGTTGCAGCAACAGTACAATTTGTCCAGTTAAAAGTTGTTCTATCACTGAAATAAT
The DNA here is from genome assembly GCF_030506205.2 of Paramisgurnus dabryanus. NCBI lineage: Eukaryota > Metazoa > Chordata > Actinopteri > Cypriniformes > Cobitidae > Paramisgurnus > Paramisgurnus dabryanus. The sequence goes on along the minus strand of NC_133358.1, from coordinate 21,233,964 downwards.
TTTAGAGACATTATTTAAAGGTAAAAAAACTACATAGTGTTGCTTTAAGTGTAATGATAAAATGAAAATTAATAATATAAATTAAACAATAACACTTTACAATAAGGTTGTATTTATTAACAGTTAATTAATGCATTAGCTACGGTAACATGAACAAACAATGACCAATATATTTATCTTAAAGCCCCCTCTAACCTATTTTTAAATGTGTTTTAGCAGAAAATGGGTCGCCAATGTGTGTGCAGAAACATCCTGTAATTATCTTCTTTAAACCGCAACAGTCACACAAAACAGGCTTTTGGGATGTCACATTGATTATGCCCCACCCATAACCGCTCACAGATTTCACCTTATGAGGGTGTAGTTAAACCTTCTGCCATGACACACGTTTTGATACAGTTCAAAGCACATGTGTAAGCGCTTTACCCTTTGCATACGGGAAGGGGAACAGAAGCTTTTTTTGCATTTAAAGAGACACACACAAAACAGCGCGTTTTTCATTACATTGTATAATGTAAGATCTGTGGTTTATTTCGAGCTGAAACTTTACATACACATTTTGGGGATACCAGAGACTGTTTGCTGAACAAACCTAGGTTAATGGCTCTTTATTAATTATCACTTACGTTTATTAATCTTTGTTCATGTTAATTTCGGCATTTACTAATACGTTTATGAAAACAAGTGTCTTAACTGCTAACATTACTACAGTAAATGCAACATGAACCAACATGAAAACTGTATTGACATTTACTAACATTAACAAGAACACATAAAACTATATTGATCATTGTTTGTTTATGTTAGATTAAAGCATTTACTAATGTTTACAGGGTTCCCACGGGTCCTTGACATCCTTGAAAGTTTGTGAATCTGGGGGAAAAATTCAAGGCCCTGAGAAGATACAGGCCATTGAAAGTGCTTGAATCTATTTTATGCAAGAAGTTTTCTGGGAAAAAAATCCATATAATTCCCTGTGTAGTGTAGGATAGGATAATATCATAAAAATTCTAAAGTTTTTAAACACACGTGCTAAACTGTTCGCTTTAAATGCTTATATTTTCTGTATGTGAGTGTTGATCCATACCAAAATGCTTTTTGGCATAGTTGCGTTTGACACATGAAAACATCTCGGGTTATGTAACTGTTGTTCCCTGAGAAGGGAACGAGACGCTGCGTCTCCCTTGCCATACTTCCTGCATCCCTGTAAAGCCGTCTTTGGCAATATTTCAGATAGCGATATACTTCCTGGCTCCCGCGTCACCCTGTCTTTGTCGCTAAGCCTCACCATTGGTTGAATTTGATATACACATTTAGACGCACTTACCCCTGGAGGCTTCCCATAAGTGTCACCGCAGTGACGCAGCGCAAGTTCCCTCGAAAGGGAACTGTAACAATGTATCTTAAAAGGAAACACGATGTAACCTTGCTCTCACTTGAATGTGTCCCCACATTTAGTTCTTGAATTTGAGGGTATTGGAGCTGGAAAGTCCTTGAAATGTCCTTTAATTTGAAGTTAACTAAGGTGTGGGTGTTAGGAAATACTCAGAGTCGGAGTCTCAATGCAAGTAGTTTAATAATAGAATACACTGATGATGAGAGTCACTGTTGTCTCGAGCCGTCCGAGAACCACACAAAGCCACACAAAGTCCTCCTCGCAGACACAGGGTAACAGGAAACGAACTGGCGTACGCTTGAAGGCAAAGCATCCAGTTAGTCCAACAATAGGAGACAAACACAATCGGGTACCAAGCTAAAACCCGAACACAGGATTAGGATCCCGGAACAGAGACAGTAATCCAAACAGCCAGGCTGAACCTATGGCAAGAGCAGAGAGGAGAAGTAAACAAACCGTGGTAGCAAACACTTGGACGGACGGCGAGACAGAGATCTAACAACCGATCACCCAGGAGGCGTGACAGTGGGAACCCTGTGTTACTAATACAAACTTATTGTGAAGTGTTACCAATAAAACATTGTATTTTTGTGTAATCAACTATTGTTTTTGGTGTCAACTAATAGCAGCTGTACCATTTAGTAGAATACACTGTAAAATTAGCTGCCTTCAATTTTTAAGTTTATTCAAAGTTTTTTGTATCTTACTATTTAAATTTTGACTGTAATTTATCAAAATAAGCAATTTCAAGTTGAAGCAACTCATATAAACAAACTTGAATTATTTGAATTATTTTAAGTTAACTTAATTTAAGTAAAAGCGTGGACAAAATTTAAAATAGTAAAATAATAACTAAGCCAGTCTGGTTATACTGCAGCTCATTTTTTTTTACAGTGTCGTCTCACACATCCTAAAAATACATGGTAAGGTTGAATGACATGCCTGTTGATGTATACTTGCATCCACTGTGGATACAGTTCATAATCGCTAGTGTCCTGAAGTAAATCTAGTTGAACCGATATGGTTCAAAGCCATACAAAACGTTCTCTCGCTGTGTTTTCAAAGCACCCAGATCTTAATTTTTGAAAAGTGTGAATTTGATACTCCACCTGGTCACTCACTGTTTCAGCTATGAGAAATAGTAGCGCCATTAAACAGGATGCGTAATGAGGCATGAAATAAACACGAACCATCAGTAAGAACCTGAGCTGCACTAGGCAGCGTGGGTAATAAGGTGTCAGGATTCGTTTTCTCCGGATTTAATCATCAAGACCTTGAAACTCCCTTCATTTGCAGTAAACAGATGCGTACTGAACTGAATGCCCTGCTTGTGTCTTCAGAAAAGTATGAAAAGACCACAGCTACTGTGATTGATGCCAATAGAAAATACAAGTACTGCATTACTTGAAAAAATTATTTTCAACCCAGCATTGGGTCAAAAAGGGTTGAACCCAACTTGTTGGCTTGTAATTTAACATATGGGGCCCTATTTTAACAATCTGAAACGCAAGTGTGAAGCGCAAAGCGCAAGTGACTCTGTGGGCGGATCTTGGGCGCTGTTGCTATTTTCCCGGCGGGAGAAATAACTATTGCGCCAGGCGCAAATCAATAAGGGGTTGGTCTGAAGTAGGTTCATTATTCATAGGTGTGGTTTGGGCGTAACCTCAAATAAACCAATCAGAACGCTATCCAACATTCCCTTTAAACGCAAGTGCGCGGATTTACCAGGCGCACGCTAGGAGTGGTTCACAGCCGAGGAGACCCACGTTCTTGTAAGAGCAGTCTAAGACAGAGAAGTTGTTTTGTATGGGGATGGGAGAAACCCGCCCAAATCAGCGTCGGTTAAACAGGTGTGGGAGGAAATAGCCACAATTGTCTCATCAGCTGGCATCCCCATCGTTGCGCCGCAAGCACTACAATGATGTCAGGAGATGGGGGAATCCCAAGCTTGCCAGCATAAATCGGGCACGCCGTGTAACGGGAGGTGGATCTGCCTCTACACTGACGCCAGCAGAGGACATCGCTGCGTCCACCCTCACCGCTGAAAGCCAAGAAACGCAAGCAGTCCAACCCCAAAGTACACTTACAAATCCAGTTCACATACATTAAGGTTTCTTATGAAAACATTTGAATTATTAACGCAGCCACACAAAATAATTAAAAACTATCACCACAATGCTCACCACAATGATTTCCCTTATCTCATGTGTTAATATTTTTTATTGTATCAATTTATGATTTGCAAAAATAACTGTTGCATCTGTGTAGATTAGATAAGCAAAGTGTGTGCGCGTTGTGCACGCTATACATTATGGTCAAGCATGCGCCCTTAAAATAGCAGAATGAACAACGGCCAACGCGCCACTGACTTTAGACTAGTTTTTTTTGGTCAGTGGCGCAATTGTTTTTGAAACTGCAAAATAGCATCAGGGATGGTTTGCGCTGGAACACGCCTCCTTTTTTGCGCTGAACCGCCCAGGGAGCGCAAATTCATTCCCTAGTTTGCCGACGTGCGTCTGTGGAGGGAAAAACCCGCTGTGCGCCGTTGCAAAATACGAATGATACATGCGTCACTGACAAAGTCAATTGCGTTGGGTGCAAGATAGGGCCCATGCTGTTGTTTAACCCTTTATTGGGTTAAATATAATTATATAATTTTTAGTTAATTTAACCCTTTTTGACCCAATTAAAAATAACCCAGCATTTTTAAGAGTGTACTCTGCAACTGGCTGATATTATGAACATAGTAGGCTAAGATTTCATGGCAATCCTATGATATTTGTGAATATGATAATTGTAAATAAATGGCTGGGGTAGATGAAAAACACATCAAAAGCGTAGTGTTTCTGTAGCTCAATTAGTAGAGCATTGCACTACACATACTGATTATAGATTATATATAATGAGTCGCTTTGGATTGAAGTGTCAAATGTATGAATGTAAAATGTAGAAAGAGCAACACAGGGCATTCATAAAGGCAGCAGCTGGTGGTTTTGGTCTAGCCAGTTCCTCTGGTTGTAATAGAAGCGATCTAGATATGTCACAACGTGTCTTCACATTCAGTGCAGCCTATTACAGGGACAAATCCAGACTTCTGATTTAAAACAGTGTCTTCTGGGATTTGCAAAGCAGTGCTAGAGTTCATAATGTGTACAGGTCTTTAAAGCTCAGGTGAAAGATGGTCCATCTTGCTTTATGTGTATTAGTGTTTGGCTCAATTACCTGGAACTGTTTAATTAACCTTAAATAAAAATGGTTTGACTGTAGATCCAGCCAGAGCAAATTTCCAGGCCGTTATATAAGCTGCTCTCCGCTCCCCGACGTCTGGACTCCTACTACTGAGAGCTCAAATACAACACATGACAGCTACTTGTTTCTTCTTTAGAAGTGAGCTCTAAGGAACGCTTTTATTCCCTTTTGAATTAATTATTTTGCATCATGTTTCAGATCAAAAGTTTTATGACGAATCTGTGTCGCACATATTGAAATTTCGCCCGGCAGACGTTCCTCTGAGATGTCTGACAGACCTCCTGAAGGACTCACAACAGACCGCCTGACAGCTTCCACTTAAAAAAAAAATGGTCGCCATCGTAACAAAATATCCCGTACAACAGCGACCTTCAGAATAATTTAACCATCCTTCACTTTGTCCACTTTGATTGTAGAGAGCTACTTTTCATATGCAGTAACCATGCCTGCCCTTTCATCTGTTATTTTTCACAGATGGTCTTGTTTTAAGTCTTAGATTCACATTAGCAATGTGAATGATCTTGGAAATGCACTTTATGTTGATGATTAAAATAGTCATAGAAAATCCTTAATTGTTTTTAATGGTAGAAAATTTAATGTGAGTTTCTAAATAAAGCTTTACTTTTTGTACTTTGTGTTATTTAATATCCACTGTGCAATATTTGAATATAAAATACCCCAAATTAACCCTATATTCCTAAAGCCTACATACAGTACAAGCCAAACTTAAAGGTAACAAAACAATGTGGGTTTATGGAGACATTCCTATTCCCATATCTTCGAAATGAGCCTAATGAGCTTTCCCACGCAACACTGTACATTTAAAGTCACGCCATTTTAAGTGCAATATTACAAAATTAATTACCGAGGCGGATGCAAAAACAGTCATTACGATTCGAGTGGAGCGTCTCGCTTCACGTTCCTTAATAGGCGTGAGGTGTTGAGGGGGATTATGTTGATTAAACGTATGCCGATGTATTAAACAGAGCTGAAAGTTGATTCACAGTCTTTGGCAGTGTCTCTGAGCTGCCATAGCTATACAAACACTGCCGCTCTAAGAAACGCAGGGTTTAAGACATGACCTCCTTTTTCTTTGGTTCCCCGCTCCAGACCTTGAGTGAAAAGACGCTTGGCATGCTGACCGGAGATGAAATACTGTAAATGGCGATGATGAATTCCGATTGACAGAGTTTCACCAACAAGGAAATCTCATCCTCCTTGGCGCACGCTGCGGCCCATTTATCTTCCAGCGCATGGCATTCATCATCGTCTTTCTCCCAGAGTGCTCTTGTGTTCTCTGAAAGAAGCATCCAGCCTGCACTAATGGCACTGTTGTTGTTGCCGTAGTAATTTACTTTACGAATGCACCAATCATTAGGTCGCATTGCTATTCATTATTAAATTCAAGCATGCAAACATGTTGATTTATTAGATTTTAAAGCTACTATTGTTCCCTTTGTGTGTGTTACTTTGTTTAAAGGAAAACACCATTGTTTTTTAATATTTTACTATGTTCTTACCTCAAGTTAGACAAATTAATACATACTTATCTTTTTTCAATGCGTGCACTTCATCTTTACACAGCGCGTCGTGAATGTGTTAGCATTTAGCCTAGCCCCATCATTCCTTAGGATCCAAACAGGGATGAATTTAGAAGCCACCAAACACTTCCATGTTTTCCCTATTTAAAGACTGTTACATGAGTAGTTACACGAAACGTATGGTGGCACAAATTTAAACGTGGCGATTATTTAAGAACATAAAAAATGAGAACTATACTATATACTTCGACCTCGGCGCGCAGTAACATCATCACTCCTGACTGCTCCCCCTCTCGCTCAAACATCAGTCAATATTACTGTGGGTTCACACCAGATGGGAGTTCAACGATTTGCGCGAGTAGATTACATACAAAGTCAATGCAAAGATGCGATCAAAGCGTTCTTGCGTGTGGTGATGCGAATGACGTGATATTGGCTGCACACTTGCCGCAAAAAAAACACACGCTATTTGCCTCAAACTTGTCTTCATCCAAGTTGAAAATATTCACCTCGAGCGAAAAATTCGCATGACACGAAGTTAAATCCCGCGAGTAATCTAGAGCGAGTAATGTGATGCCCCGTGTTTGGTGTGTATGTAGCATTACTGCGCCTGAGGTCGATGTGCTGCAAACGATATGCTCTTCCGCCATACAATATAATTCTCATCTTTTTTCCACTTACAAAATTGCCACATTTTATTTTGTGCCACCATACTTACTTGTGTAACTACTCATATAACAGTCATTAAATAGAGAAAACATGGAAGTGTTTGGTGGCTTCTAAATTCATCCCTGTTTGGATCCTAAGGAATGAATGGGGCTAGGCTAAATGCTAACACATTCAAGACGCTCTAGACCAAGATTAAGTGCACTTATTGAAAAAATATAGGTATTTATTAATTTGTCTAAGTTGAGGTAAGAACATAGTAAATATTGAAAAACGGTGGTGTTTTCCTTTAAATATCTGTTAGTACAGTGTAATAAATATATATTTTTTGACAAAGTATAGTATTACCTCTAAACCTCTAAACATTACAGGTTAAGTACATTAAAGTGATCAACGTATGTATTGTGACGTATTTCCGAGTGAAATGGAATATCGCACAAGGAAAATAGTGGGTGTGGCTTGCAAGTTTATGGGATATAGAAATGTAGGCGTTTTTGTTCAGAAATTTAACTTGCAGCAGACTAAAGGTTGAAAGGGGTGGGGTTAATGGATGCTCTTCCCAATTTACCTCCATCATGCTTATGCTTCTCTAACAACGTACACAACAAGCTGCTGCTTCTTCGGCTTTTGCCTTTGTGTTTACCCCAGTAGCATGCCCATGGACATTGCCAACTAGTGGCCTGCATCTGTAATTGCAAGTCGACGCAAACAACGATGCAGAAGTAAAAATAAAAACTGATGCCTACAGTACGGCATAGAGGCTACGGCATCTGTAAATCTGTCTCGTCTCCGTACCCCACCCCCTCGTCTCCTTGTTAATTATCCTATTATTGTTTAATTCATGTCACCTGCACCCTCATCATTTACTCCCCTATTTAGTGCCCTTGTGATTGCTGTCCTGTGCTGATTCATTTTGTCTCCACGGTCTGTCGTGTCGTCATGTTTCGTGAAGTTTGTTTGTTTGTTTTCCCCCTCGCGGGTTTTATGTTATTGTTAATAAAGTGTAGTGTCTGTAAAGTCTGCAATTGGGTTCTACACCTCGTGAATCATGACAAGTATATGATCATAAGCTTACTCTTAGTAGCTATTAAGCAAACACATGGTTGGTCAAAACTGCACTCGTGTATCAAATGTGTTAAACTGCATTAGCGTAAACTGTCAACCCCTTGTATCTTCAGTGTCTGAACACTTTATTCACTGTGTTATAAGCCTGTAAGGCTAAAGGCATGTGTGAAGACACAACATTCGTCTTCAAAGGCTTTGTTTGTTTTTCCTAAGGGCTAATATAGAGCAAGTGCTTGGACATATTAGCAATTTCAGATCAGAAGCAACTCCGTGAACACTGAATTTGACATGTCTGCCTACAACGTCTACATATTTTGGCTTTTTAATGGTGGAGGATTCTTTTTCAAAAAACAAGCATTTTAAGTTTTCAGGGAAAGTAAGCAGATTTTTATTGACTCATTAAGAATAACTAATAGTTCATGATGAATGGGTTTCGCTTGCCATTTTGTTCAGCATTTTGTTTGCTCCCATGAGCTAGCAAAGTTTGCTTCATGAATATGCAAAGGGCCAAATGCTTTTTTATGGGAAATAATGTAACAAGCTTATATTTTAGTCACTTGAAATTGAATACTTGGTTGGTCAATGTCTGGAGTTAGTCTGGTGGCTTGGACGGTCCAGCCATGATCTGTTTCTCCCAGACTGATTCATTAACATTTTACCAGATATAAAAGCTCAGGCAGCTGTAGTGAAGGTTTTATCTTGCACATTGTTTTAATTAAATCTCTAATACAGCTTAACCTCTGTGTCAATTGACTTTCTTCTTTTGAATTATGAAATGCAGTTTTATTCTCTCGAAGTCTCATTCCAGAATGAAATCCATAAGTTAATAGGCGTTGCTTTTTTTAACAACAAGACTCACAAGTGTGTAATCATCCAATATGGCGGTAAATAAAGATTAATTAACTTTTTCATTCCACTGAAGGTATTATTTTGTGATAATAAAGAAAGTTAATTTAGTTACAAATCGCTTTGCTTTGTAAAAGGCCTGGGGCTGAAGTACTTGCAATGCTTCATTGATTAATAAGAATAATTAATTTTGGCCCTGAAGTTGCTTTTAGCTTTAAGGGGCGTGAGCATGATAACAACACCTGTCATTTCCGCTAAACAACAACACCACTGTCTGACACTGTCAAGCTTACATGTATTGATTAAAGGAGACATGCTATTGGTAGATTCACACTCTCTTTAAATCCTCAAAACCAAAATTTTCCTTTGCAAACATTTGAATGTGGGTTTTATACTGCATATGTCGACTTGCCACCTATGTAAGCTAGATAAGCTGTATACCACAGTATATTTTGAACCTCGGATCACTGGTTTGTGAATGTATTGTAGGCAATAACAATCCCGTTGTATGTGAGCGTTTGCCTTGCAGGGCCGTTTTTTGACAATACTCATAAAGTCTGTTCTTTTTCAATTGTAGGCATAAATTCTGGTCCATTTTGTTACGGCCACTTAAATAAGAAGAGATTGTCACTCTTGTCATATATGTCACAACCTATTGTATTTTAAAACCGTTTTAAGCATTTATTTTCAGTTGACTGATAAAACTTGAACTTGAAGCTCATCGAAGCGTGTGATTTCTGCATTTTAGCTTACAGTGCAGTAGTTTATGCAAAACTGTTACATTGCAGATGGCCAGAGAGAGGATGTGTAAATGTACAGTATATACTTTTAGCATAACTTTATAAACTGTAGTTCAAGCTTACATTGAGTGAGTTTATGTTAACATATGCCCATGCATTTTCATTTTTAATTCAGAAGGGCTTTTTCGAAAGGTCAAGTCTTTTTGCATCCATGCATTTTAATACAAAGAATTGAAGAGCTTAGATGCGAAACCCTTTAAGTGCGTCTCACATGTTTTCTTGTAAATTAGCATTTTGTATTAGACTCCTAATAGATTCTGCAAACAAACTGGTATTTCTGAATGGTCTGAGGCCGGGATTAAGCCAATTTAAAGCAAGTGAAGCAACGTGCAATGATTTTTATAACATCTGGTAACATATGTCAAGTTTAGATTGTATTAACTTGCAATGCTCCTGCCTGCCATTCTTTGGGTTTAAACATTGGTGACCAGCAATGGATTTGTTTAGATTACTGAAAGGCAAGTGATGACCTATAATGCATTAGAATGAGCAGATAAGCAGTAGTACAGCTTAAAGTCTGTCCCTGTGTATGTGATATAAGAGGCTGAGCTATTTTGTGAAAACACTAAAGTCAGAGGCTTTATAATGTGTGACAATGTTTAAGGACCTTCAGCTTTCATCTTTTTCTCCCTCATTTGTTTTTTTCTCTTCATCCCTCTCCAAATTTTGCATGCGGCTTTCTGTGCTTTCCAACTGCACTTTTAAAAATGAAGATGCTTCACAATGCCACACATGAACCATTGCCTAAATGACTAAATAAAAAATCCTTAAAATCTGAATAATCTTTCTTTAAAAAAAGTAAAAATGTTCCTTAGATGATTAAATAGTTTGGAAAAAGTGGTTCTTCTATGCACCTTTGACTGCATGTTTGAGGAACCAAAAATGGTTTGTCTATGGCATTGCTGTGAAGAACCTTTTAAGCATCTTTATTTATGAACAGTATACAGTGGAGCTGTTTATTTTGCCCCCATTCTTTCCTCTTCTGTGAATATAGAGGATTCATATAAGGAATTTTTAATTCCCATCACGAAATGGTGCTTTTTAATAGTCTGTTTTGTATCCGTCAAGGTTTGTTTTGTTGTTCCTAAAAAAGGATCTCTGTATACTAGGTCTGTTGGCACCACTTTATGTGGTCTGTGTTTGCGGTTGTTTGGGGCCAAAAGGAGCAGGCATAATGAAGCAGAATGTGGAGGGCGTTTGCTGAAGCCTTGCTGCTCAGATACTGAAGAACGCCATGAAACAGCCCCATCAGTTCCCGCCACCCACCGGGCTTTTGAAGCATATCAACTCTGATTCCATTGACGAAATGGAGATGAGCAATTATGCTGGAAATAATACTAGAACATCTGCTCTAGTTTCAATTCGAGGAATCTGCCACCAAATTTCACTCGGGTGGTAAAGTGTGCCACCATTTTTTCTGGTGCCAATCCATATTTTACTTTCTTGATGTTTATTCAGTTTAAGGAGTTTTAAGAAAACAAAAGTATGACTTTGGATAATCATTAATTTAATATAGTTTATATTAATGTATGTTTAGATGAACAATCTGTTTAAATCTAAAATCCCATCAAGGTCTCATCAAGGTTATGAATTTTTAAACATATTTACATTGCTTCATAAATAATTCTTATAATACTGTTGCAAAATATCTTGTTTATCTTTTAGGGCGTTTTCACATTAGCACTTTTGGTGCGCACCCGGGTTCGATTGACATCAGAGTTCGGTACATTTGGATGATGTGAACGCTGTCTTCTGATCTCGGGTGCGCACCCGCGAAACGTACTCAAGTCCGCTTAAAAAGGGTGGTCTGGGGTCCGGTTCATGTGAACTCCAGATCGGTTCGCTGCTAATGTGAGCGCAATCGTACCAAATCGCGGAAGTGAACCGCTGTTAATTACGTATTATATGGAATGTCCCACCAAAACAGACATGTGTGTTTGTGTGCGTGTACTTACCTTGACAACAAAATGCATAGAATGCTTGCTTGACTTTTGTTCTTATTTTTTTAAACCTTTTGTTTTGTTTTCAAAGAAATAATACAGAAACGCACTTTCGTCTGTCTGCCCCAAACATACTAAAGTCGTTTCGATGACAATGGTCTGTCCGCCGACGTCAATTTTTGCGGAGGCATTCAGAAATCATCTCTCTGCTTGCAGTTCGTCAATCACGTCGTCTTCTCGTTTACAGCGGCTGTCAAGCAACATGAGAACGCGCCGGCTGCAGCTTGATGATGCAAGCGTACCGCGGTTCGGATGCAAAAATAATATTTGAACACAGTCCATGGGGGGCACGGGGAGGCGGGAGCAATCGAACTCGGGTTCGGACCAGGCAATCGCACCAAATATGAAACCGCCCTTAGACATTACTTTCAGCTAAAGTTTGACATTTATTACTAACTTTGTTTTCTAACAGTTATGCCGCGGTCAGGCTAGACTTTTCATTCTGTTGACTTCTGTTCATACCGAGGGTCAACCTTCCAATCTCTCTGATGAAGCCAATACAAAATGATTTAAACTGCAATTCATCGACTGGCCACTAGAGACAGCCTCCAAAAGGGAGTCAATCCCATAGACCCACATGTTAAAATTCCCAAATTTAGAGCAGAAAATAATATGTTTACAGCCTGGTACAAGTTTTGTTTTTGGTCTGTATACTTTAGCTAATTTTTCCCCTCATGACAACTGTAAGGGGGGTGAATTTTTTGTATTATCTAGTCACAAATTCCCTACCTTAAGTTCTCCAGCAGATCTTCTTTCATCTTTTAATTCTCCATTTGTTTTGTTGTTGTGGCTGGCAGCGGGAGCTACTTGGCGCTTTCGTGACATGACGGCAAAGGTTTGAGGATATCAAGTTACGTTGTGCAAGTTATGTTGCCACGTAGGCCTACGTAATTTAACCTTATCGAAGAACCTAATAAAATCTGAAAATATATATTCACAAATATTTAATAGATGCAACATTTTTTTATCTTGTTTTTAAAGACCCGCCCCAGCCCGCCCCGCAATAAAGTTTACCCGCCCCAACCCGCCCCACGGATCACTTACGTCTATCTGTTTTCACCAATGTGACCAATCCAGACAATCAGCCAATCATAGTGCAGCAGAGACACTTAAAGGCGGAGTCCATGATGTTTGAAAGCCAATGTTGATATTTGAAATCACCTAAACAAACACGCCCCTACCCCAATAGAATCTGAACCTTCTGTTGATAGACCCGCCCCACACATACGCAACCCGGCATTTGATTTGATTTGATTGGCTATAAGTGTGTTTTGGTAGTCGGCCCGTCTCTTTTTCCAAACCGTTTTTCAAACATTGTGGACTCCGCCTTTAAAGGGCGATCACAATACACTTTTCGTTCCATTAATTTCCATATGCGAATCACACGTATGAACATATTTTGAATTTCGCTTGAAACTCAGGGTATGTCACACCGTGACCTCTCTCCACACTGAAAAGCAAAGATGGGTGAATTGCTCCCCGCCCTTATTCGTAGTAACGTCGATAAAAGTCTAGTGTGACCGCCCAATAGCTGCCATCATATGACTTTCATACAATATGTACTTCACTCTTACCCCATCAAATGCACGTAATGCAATCTCAATCAGGGTCTTACAAGACCTATAGAATTTTTTTTTTGGTCTACAGGAAGTAAAAAAAATCTTTTTTTTGGAGAACGGTAAGTCACAATCGGAAAGCCATTGTCCTGGGGTGTGTTTGATTTGGCTTGAAAGGTAGCAGGTATATCAGAGGTTAGACTGATGACCTGTGTCTGTTTGATGTAATACCATCCAGGGCGAGGGGTGCGTCTCTCCTAGGGTCAGAGAAAGATGAAGAGACCCTGTCGACATGCAGGATCTGCCACAAGCAGCCCAGAGCGGTTTTCTCTCTCTGTGTGTGTGTTTAATGACCTCAGGGGACATCTTTTGCTGTCCTATCTTTCAGCAAACTGCTGACTGTCTATCCTCCCACAAACATACAGACCGTGCTTGAGTCAGATGACAGGCTGGATGTTATACCTTCGTATATATCCGTCATTTTCTTGCAAAGTTGGTAAGAAAACATGCATATATATATATCCAGGTAATGATGTTGAATCTTGTCCAACCATGTGCATGCCTTGCTTTGATTTTGTTGTGTTGTCATTTCTACATTTCTACTTATAGTACATACACACATGCATGTTCTGTTCCTGTGGTGTATAAAATAAATTTTAAGTCATGCTTCACCTAGTGGTCCTATCCATGTGCAGCATATTTAAATCAGTAACATATAGGATGCTTTCTTTGAAGGTTGCATCCTGTATAGCATTGCATTAGCAGCGCAAAAGGTCATGGGTTCTGATCCCATGGGTAATACACATGCTGATAAAATGTATAGCTCGAATATAAGTAACTTCTGCTAAATCTAACATGCTACATTATAAACAACTAGATATCCATTTGAACTCCCGGTTTTCCCAAAGAGTGTTTATGTATTCATTCACATATCTGCATGCTTGACTCATGAGATGATGTTTGAGTCAAGAGATGATTGGAGATTTGAATGAAGTGTTTTGTTTTTGCACTCGTACGTGCGCACAGACGCGCGCTTAATGTCGTGCAACATACCTTGCCCTAAACTGTGGCGTTTTGTTAAACTATTTGTCACTCACAATTCATGCGTGTCATCACAAAGCACAGATAAATGCAGTGTTTCAATACCGCCCACTCCTTTCACTGCACATATTCTTTCTTTTTTACTAAAGCCACTGCGGGTCTCATAAGAACTTGTGTTTTTTCCCTCAGCTATCGCCTGGCACACTTCAAACGCTCTAATCTCTTTGACCCCCACATGAAAGAACCATAGCCGGGTCCAGCCCATGGAAATAATGGGCGGAAGAAGAGAAAGCAAGGGTTCTGTGCAAATGTTATATGGTAACGCGGGAGCTAAATGTGAACATCGGGAGCGTGAAGAAAGGCATTAAGCATTCTGTCAGTGGGCTCTGCAGCATCTTCAGACAGAGGCTATGCGATGAAACTGTTGTGGTTCAGGTCTCTGAGGTCTTATTCCAATTGTGAGTGCCAGTGATTATAGCACAGATGTGACATAATCCATTTTGCATGTAAATGTTGTGCTGTAATTTTAGACTCGAGTTGTTTAGGTGATATAGGTTTGTCTTTGAATTAAAAATTGACTAATGAAAACTTAATTTGCAGTTTTGCAAAGGTGATTAGATTTAATTTGTTACAGGAATAGCTTAGACAAAAATTGAAATTCTCCCTAAAAGAAAGTTTACTTAACATGTTTTTAAAATCTGTTTTTTTCTGTGTAATACCATAGACATACTAAAATTATGGATGTAGTGTTCGAAGAGCGTTTATGAAGCACAAATTAGGCGGAGCTTGCCGTCGCCATCTTAGCAGTGCATCACTTGCGAATAACGGAAAATCGGCAAAGAGGCGGTGCATGGGTGAACCTAAAGGGGGTCGCACACCGGACAAGAAGCGCAGCGCCACGTCACGGCATGAATCTAAAAAAGAACAGATTATTTTCTATAAATGTACGCACAGCAGCGCCACCTGTATTTGCATGCGATATCATGCGCATCTCATCATCGCCATCACCTGCTATTCAGATGGAGCAGCATTTACTACACAAAGCCATAGTTCACTGACAATCTGGGAAATTTCGCATTAATTATCGCGGACGTATCGCCCTGCGATATGTATGCGATATGGCCCTGCTTGTCAGTGAACTACGGCTTTGTGTAGTAAATGTCGCTGACGAAATGCCACTGACGAGATGCGCATGATATCACATTCGCGCATCCCTACTGCTAAAGTATATTTAGGATTTTCAAGTAGATGCTATCTGGCTAAACTTGCGCTATTTAATGTGCACTAATGTGCACGATACCTCCGAGTTGTCCTAGACGCGACACGGTGCTTCTCGTCCGGTGTGCAATCCCCGTTAAGGTGACTGGTTGCTAAATCCACCTCCGCCTATATAATTTAAACGTATAAGTTACAAAAATACCCCCCCCCCCCACAGTTTTCACTGGGGCGATACACTTTTAAAAAAGTACAGCTTTGGACTTTAAGAGCTCATATTAGTACCATATTAGTAACTAAAGCTGTATTTTGGGACCAAATGTATACATATCTGGTACACATTAGGATCTTTTTAGAGGGTACTGCCCCAGTGAAAGCTCGGGACCATTTTTTCTAACAGTGTAACACAAAAACACTGTAAAATAAAATTAATCAGAATTTTTAAAGATTCATACTTTGTGTTCCCACATTAAAGCAGCTAAAGTCTTGCAAACAGCATAAAAGAAGATAAATAATCATATACTTTTCAATCTTTATATATTTACCAATGATTCCTCAGTCGTGTCCATTTTCATGATCATTTGGGAAAAGAATTACACACATTTGGTTGTCCCGGGAGTGTTTGTAACTTCGCAGAGGTATTTGTTTATGGTTTGTTATAAAGAGAAACCCTGCTTGGATGAAACCATTAATGGCAATTACCAGAAGAGATTGTAGCTGCATGTGCATATCCGTCTAACGAATGATCTCCCCAGCATCCCTTCAGAAGCCTTAAGCAGAGCACTGATTAGAGATGCCATTGTGCATGCTAGTAAACGGCAACACGTTGTGTTAGGTGAAATTCGAATGATAAAGAGTGGTGGGATGCTGGTTTCATCTCTCCTGCAGTGTATATTCTCTGTGCTAGTTTTGCACTGCATTGTTAATGTTGAAGATTTAATTATGAGCTCATCCGTTTCGGGCTTCCCTTTCTTGTGCACCATACTAGCGTCTAATGAGAAAGATCTAACCAAATTAAAGTTTCTCTGTGTGCACTATCATCTGTAACACCTAACTAGACACAAGAAGGCTATGAAGATTGTTGTGAAGAGGCAGGTTCATTAATAAAGAATTGGTTTTGCAATAAGTCACAGGCGTTTCTTTTAATAGTAACAGTTCTCGTTTTATATGCAAATTGATTTTTTTGACATTTGCATTCATGTGTTTGCATTTATCAAAAGCTTATTATCATTATTTAAGATGAAAATTTGTGACAATGGGTCTCATTCACTAATAATTGCGTACATTTTTCGTATTTATACGCACAATTGAACTTCTCACTAAAATTTTCCGCCTAATTTACAACATGTGCGTACCGACATAAGTTTGTTCTTATAGACAGTTTCAGCAGTAACAACATAAACAAGCCGCTGTCGCGGTCCGCACCTAACTTCCGGTAAACTCCGCTAATAATAAATAACAACAAATTCTTAAAACATAGTTTATTTATATAACAAGCAAACAAAACAACACATAGATTACCTAGGAAACCAAAACATTTGTTATTTTCAACGAGGCATTTGTTCAAGAGATCAGTTTAGCAACTAGTCAGACCATTAAAAAAACGAAACCGGAAGTAAGGTTCGAATCCAGACGTGTATCACGTGCGTCCGATGAAACCATCTATACTTGTTCTTATGTTAGTGAATTTGGAGTGTTCTACATGAGCGGCTGCGCCTAAGGTTGGTAATTTGCATAAAACACGCCCAAACCAGCTCCATATAAGGGCTTTCCACAGCGCAGCGCTGGTCCAGAGCAGTTTTTCATAGAAACAAAAGAGCTCAAAAAGAAATTCTTGATGATATTTATTATCGGTAAAGTTACGTTTGCTTTTTATTTGGGACGTTTTGCTGTTGCTGTAGGAAGCCTGTCCACCAACCTGAGTAGCATTAAATTAGTATTGGATACATTACCAAATAATATGACAGTTAATTTATATGATAGAGGCGCGCATCTAAAATAAAACAGACAGGAGATCAAGTGATTGACGTTTGGACTTCTCATTACATTTACATGACGTTTACATTAGGCATTAAGCAGGCGCTTTCATATAGAGATTTAAAAAGTAAGGAAAGCGTGAAGATTTGTCATTACATGCATGTTCTTTATATGTGTAGAAAAAATAAGTATGCTATAATAATGCATAATATTATGTATAATAATAATATAGATCATGTATAATAATATATAATAGGCTACTAGAAAATATTAGAAATAGAAAATATTATAATATAAAATATTCTCATGTAAATTACGAATACGTTCAAATAGTTTTAGGTTTTCTTGAATTTTTGCATATATTTAGAAGAAATTTTGATATGAAAGTTTTGGTTGATTCATGATTTGTTCGTGAAAACATCCGTACGTACATCTCATGCACAAATTTGTGCATATGCATGCTTAATGAATGAGACCCAATGTCTGTGAAATAAAAAAATAGTTGGTTGAACATAAAAAATGTATTAATAATAATAAACATAATTATTATGAATAATACAATTTATTTTTATTATTAATAAAAATTTTAATAATAATAATGTAATATTTTTTTATAATTGTAATAATAATGTAATAAAAAATTGTAATAATAATGTAAAGAGCATTCTGTGAAAAATAACCTTTTTATATTTAATACTGACTGATTTAGACCACATCAAATATTGAAATCATATTAAAATTAATGATTGAAATCAAACTTTTATACTCCAAATATCATAATTAGATTGTATGACTAAAAAAGTTGCTTACCTGGTTGCCTTGAAATTGAGTTAATTCAACTTAAAAAAAAATTGACTAAAAAAAAAACGAATACTAATGCAGCTTTCACATAGGATGCGGTGTGCGCTGCACTCGCCGCTGGGTTCAGCGCAGCCAAGCGATTTGTGCTCTGATGGCTAGACAAAGTAGGCGTGGTTTTCAATAAATTACTTCAGTATTTATATTTGGGTTAAATAGGGGATGAGTAATACAGAGACTGATGTTGCCCGGCTCCATTTCACGTAATTTTAAGCTGCCTACCTACAACAAGCTACTTGACATAAAACACACCTGACATGCCAACTTGAATTACTACGTGTTTCCATGACACGCCTTTCCTTCCGATGTCTCTGTAGGACTGTAAACTTGTATTATACTGTAAAGCTCTGGGAATTCCGAAACACACAGTATATAAGCTTTTCATCCATTTTGATTTTGATTTGCTTGTTTGGATGCCCCGTTTCTATTGGCCGTGCAGGTAATCGTCACAGAGCGCAGCGCAAAAGTTAAACTACTTTGCTCGACGCAACAAAAAACCGCCCTCGCGTGGCGCAAGCCATTGAAATGAATGGGTTTCATAGCGCAGCGCACACCGCATCCTATATGAAAGACACATAATACATTTAAGTTGAATTAACTCAAAATTTTAAGGCAACCTGGTAACCAATCTATTTTACAGTGTAAAGTCATATATTTTCACAAAATGTTCTTTACATGATTTATGTTAAATACAGTAAATCGCTGTAAAATAACTTTAATAGGGTTTTCACATGCAGGTGTCACATTATATCAGTATGTGTGATTCCTGGGATTCAAACCAAGAACTTTTGATGCTCTGCCAGTTGACCTACAAGAACACTTAGCAATTATGTGTTGTTGTATTGCAATTATACAACTATTGCAAAACACTTAAGACATTATTTGTTGTTGTGTTGAAGTGCTATTGAATATTTGAGATGGCGGGATCTGTTTGTGTCATGCAAAATTTTGTAAGCTATTTGAAGAAAACAGGCTTTGGCATGTTATGCATTTTTATACCCATGACATGAAGCCTGGGCTTGATTAGATTCATACACTTTTTGCTTAATGTTTGCATGGGTTAATTCTACTGGCAGTCTGACAAAAGTCTCTTTAAATGTATGCAGATAAAGAATGCCCATGCATTGTCAGATTATGTGTGTGTAAAAGTGGCTTTTTGCATGGTGAAAACAACACGGCACAATAACCAGTCATCTATCACGGTTTATTACCTTGAAAAAGACCTGACAAACGCTTTCAGCGTGGAATAGGTTATACGCTGACATAGTTATTGAATACATTTCACATGGTGGATTTCTGTGGTGGGTTGAAATGAAGAAGAAAAAATCATTACATTATTGGGTAGGCCTGCCATTTTCAATCAGTGGAATCAGATCTACATGTAGGGAATCTGTAGCGCTTGTTGCACCTGGTTAAGGCGTTGCTTAATGCAATAAGGTTCTGAGATAATGATTTTATCTTTGCGTTACTCTCACAAGCAGCTGTTAAAATCTTTCAAGCATGTTTTTTTTGTAATGTGCATGTTAAATGAGTAAAGAAAGACTTTATTCCCATCTACACTCTTAAAAGAAGAGTCAGAGTGGTTCCATAATGAACATTTTTGAACATTTGAAGATCCTTTGTGTTTCAAAACACATGTGGTCCATTAAAGAAATATTTTTTTAAATATGTTCTTTAAGGAACCAAAATTGGTTCTTCTACAGCATAATTTTTATGAGTGTACCCCTAAAGTACTACTGTATTTGATCTTCTCCTTCACAAATCATACATTATATCTCATACCAAATACATCCATTCATCCAGAGCTCAATCTATACCTGCTTCTCTCCAATTCTTTACATTTCACACGCTCAGAGTACCAGAAGAGTAAAGGTGCAGGAAAAAAGGATTTTTCTCCCGTGACGGTTATATTGTTTTCATCGTTTCAGTTGACCTTTTCCATTTCCTCAGTTTTACTGACAACACTGATTCAGGATAGAGGCACAGGACCTGTCTTTATATAGCTGCCATCAATCAAAACAATCGTTTCTAAGGATCGATGCATTTACATCCGTCACGGAACCAAATCCGGTGAACGGGTTCAGTCAGCCAAGAGTCTACAAGTTACTTATGTGGTCGGTGCTGACTTAAAGGCACAGTCATGCTATAAAGTAACCGGTATTTAGTCGCTGACATTTTAAGGTGACAGTAGTTTGCCCTCATAGAAGCATAAAGTCTTCAAAAGAAGTGTTTGGAAAGTCTCTTACCCCGGATTTCCACCGACTGCGGAACGGCTGCGGATCCGTTGCGGAACGGCGGCGGAGTCAATCGGTTTCCATTCAAGTCAATGTGTGTATTTCCACTGACTGCGCTCCGAATCCGTCACAGCTCCGGCCATCCGCAGCCCTCCGGCACAAATACGCAGAGCTTCTATTTTTGACGGATGCCGGACAGCTCCGCAGGGCGGAGCCATGACTTTATCGCGTGATCATACCTGAATACGTGAGAACTCGTGTTTTTTTTAATTAAATATTTGCAATACAAACATTACAAACACACACAAATAAAGTCATTAATACAGAAACAACAAATAATAGACAAGAACAGAGCCAGTGGGAGTTTCAAATAAATACATTAAAGATATAGCATAAATAAATGTTTTAGCAGCCTTCTTATTTTTTGAATTTTGGATGGATATGATGTACTGCTCTGTCTACGTGAGTTCTCGTGTTGTGATCTGGGCTGATTTGTAAAAACGTCATAATTCAACGGAATAATGGGCAGAGACAGAACTAGGTATCGCGCGATCTTCACGTGAATTTGCGAGACCTCATGGGTCGTCGTCACTTCAGCACGCAGCCGCTCTGCAACAAATACGGATCTGGTGGGTATTGACGGACGGCGGAGTGCGGAGCCGTAACGCAGCGGAGCTGATCTGCAGCTGCTCCGCAGTCGGTGGAAATCCGGGGTTAGGAGCATTCTGCTGTTTACCTTGTTACGGTTATCTGCCAATGCTTTGCCAGGTTTCTGCAACCAATATTTTTTCATTTCTTGTGTGCCTGTGTTGGTCATTGCAAAATTGGACAAATATATATAAGTATTTAGTAGTAATGCACTAACAGAACTACAAATTATGTTAACTTAAAAAAGTGTTTAAAATGAATACTGTATTTGTTTGGCTAATACAGATATCTCTAAAATTGTGTTCTAAAATCACAATTAAGCAACATATTTCTGATCAAAGATTAAACTTGACAGTAAGTTTGCTATATATTTTCTTTCTTAAATGGATAGTTCATCCAAAAATGAAAATACTGTCATCATTTACTCATCCTCATGTTCTTACAAACCTGTATGAGTTTCTTTTTTCTGATCAACACAAAAGAAGATATTTTGATAAATGATGGTAAACACACAGCTGATTGTAACCATTGCCATCCATAGTAGAAAAAATAAATACGATGAAATTCAATGGATACTGTCAATTGTGTACTTACCAACATTTATCAAAATATCTTCTTCATCATTTATCAAAAAACTTCCATTATATTTTTCCTATATGGAAGTCAATGGTTACGGAAGCTGTGTGCTTACTATTATTTATTAAATCTTCTGTTGTGTCCATCAAAATCAAAAAGCTCATATAGGTTTGTAACAACATGAGGGTGAGTAAATGATGACAGATTTTCATTTTAAGCTCAAATAACACTTTTTGGCAAGGTTGTTTCAGCTACTGCACACAGTTTGACATGCACCTCACCCGACTTTGTACAGAGCCCCTCCCCCAGATAATCATTAGTCTTTATCAATTGATTATGGGTTATTTTAAAAGGGACATATCATGAAAATCTGATTTTTTTCCATGTTTAAGTGCTATAATTGGGTCCCCAGTGCTTCTATCAACCTACAAAATGTGAAAAAGATCAACCCAGTAACTTAGTTTTGGTAAACCATTCTCTGCAAGCATGTGACAAAATAGGTCATTAAAATTCGGCTCCCCTTGTGATGTCAGAAGGGGATAATACCACCCCTTAACTCTTTCACCGCCAGCGTTTTTAAAAAAAGTTGCCACCCAGCGCCAGCGTTTTTCATGATTTTCACCAAAGTTTAATGCCTTCCAGAAAATGTTCTTCTTTAAAAATATAAACTTACAATATACCAAATGAAAGAACAGACCCTCTGCTTTCAAACAAAAAAAAAAACGTTTCATCCTACCTTTAGTGGTTCTTTTGTAATCAGCTTTTGAATATGGGTAGGTTTTTGCAAAAACACCATATTTTGAGCAAAAAGCAGAGATAATTCCATTTTAGGGATCGTTTAGAGTTCTTTGAAACTGCAATTTTAAACTGCATTAAAACTGTTAAGTATTGGGGTCCATTAAAGTCCATTAAAATGAGAAAAATCCTGGAATGTTTTCCTCAAAAAACATAATTTCTTCTCGACTGAACAAAGAAAGACATCAACATTTTGGATGACATGGTGGTGAGTAAATTATCTGAATGTATTTTTTTTTTTAAAGAAAATTGACTAATCCTTTAAAGGGAAAGTTCACCCAAAAATGAAAATTCTGTTATCATTTACTCACTGTCATGTTGTTATAAACCTGCAAAAATGTCTTTGTTCTGATGAACACAAAGGAAGATATTTTGAGAAATGTTTGTAACCAAACCCTTCGTGGACCCCATTCATTTCCATAGTGGTAAAAAAGAATACTATGGAAGTAAATGGGGTACATGAACGGTTTGGTTACAAACATTTCTCAAAATATCTTCCTTTGTGTTCATCAGAAAAATGTAATTTATACAGGCTTGTAACAACATGAGAGTGAGTAAATGATGACAGAATTTTCATTTTTGGGTGAACTATCCCTTTAAAAGGTTATTTGAGGTGCAATGCTTGGGTTATTTTAAATGCATACTCTAACACTACTCAAATTTTCGTAAAAATATATACAAATCTCGTTCTCTTTTGAAACATCACCTTGCCTTTGGCCTTTTTAAGATGAAGCTTTTAGGTCTAGTGGAGATAGAGGCTGTGCTACAAGTGTTGTCTAACTCTGGATGGGTTCCTGGCACAGAGTTGTTAAAGTAAATGCAACAGTTAACCTTCATGAGAGAAATCCTGAACCATAACTACCTGAAAATACTGTGTGTAAATACATAATAAAAAAGAAACTTTACTCTTTTCAAGAATGTAAAATTAAACACTCAGCACATTGTGTATCACTGCTTTTATGGAATTTCCTGACATGACTTTGTGTTGCTTTGAGGTTGGTCGTCAGGTGCAGCAGTTCAATAAAAAAGCATTGAACTATATCTGTGACTGAACACCAGGTTAGATGACCTTAAACTTCTTATCCTGGTCTTAAAGTGTCACCTGAGAGAGATGGAAGATGTCGCTCAACCATCAGATCACATGACCTATTGTTAATTCTGTGGGGGATACAGGTGGCTTCCCCGAGGGCTACAACATGATAGTGTCTGTCGGCTCCGAATAGCCCAAACAAATGTCTGCAAAAGAGGTCCACACAAGAATCATTTATTTCAGCAATGTCAAGTACATTAAAACTGTATGCTTTTAAAGTACAGTCTAAAATAATGGTGCTAAATAGCACTAAAAGTGGTTCACTGACTCTTGTGTAATTGTATGGAAACCACTTTAAGTGCTATATATTGCACATATTAAGTGGTACTATAGTACGACTATGGGCTTTTTACGTTTGATGTCGTGCACCGCTTCCAGGTCCAACTGCTCTCAAATGCCATAAAAAACTTCTACATACTATCATATGCTTCTGCATAGGTGCTATATAGCACTTAAAGTGTTTCCCATATGATTACCGAACCACTTTTAGTGCTATTCCGAACTATTTTTACATGTGGGGATCAAGTTATGAATTTTACTGAATGCAGAATTGGAATGGCTATCGTTCACAAAGTTCTCTGCCTCCTTTGCCCCCTTATTGTTTGATAATTAAATAATCAGACTGATTCAATTATGCTTAAGCTTCCAATAGCAGTGTAAACACTATAAAAAAATCAATTTACGATATAAAATTACCATATATGGCCCAAATAACATGATTTTAGGTTAAAACAACCCAGCATACACTGAAAAAAAATATTCATTCATTTTACTCAATTTTTTAAGGTAAGTGGTTGCAACCAATTTATTTAAGCTACATTTAAACAAAATGTTTAAAAAAAAAAAAAAAACATTTAATGTAGCTTAAATAAACTGATTGCAACCACGTACCTTAAAAAATTGAGTAAATTGAATTAATCCATTTTTTTCAATGTAGGTTTATTTAAACTCATTCATTGGGTTTGTCCATACTTTCACCAACTTTTGATTGAAACAACCCAGCATTTTATAGATTTTTTATTGTTTAGGATGCTGGTATGACAATATAGTGCTTTTAAGGTTGAATTGTGTCCCGTTGTGTGCTTTTAACTTATAAACCATGATCACTGAATCATGACCATCAAAATGTACTAAAATAATATAAATGGACACAGAGGTCAGTGCCAGCTAGTCAAGGCCAAACGTCATGCTGTGAAAACTGAAGGAAACATTGAGTCATCTACAATATGTTTAAAGAGCCAAATGTGAATGTGCCCTGTATGGCACTAAAACTACATTTCTATTCATTTGTCTGTACTTTAAATGTGTGCGGCTATATCACAGCATCTCCCGCTTGTTTCTGATGTGGCAGTTTCAAGTTTCATCCTTTAGCAAAAGAGCATCTTAAATTATTGCTATGTGCGTGACTGAATATTTTTCCTCCCTTCGTTACTTAACATCTCAGGGCAGTCTATAAGGATGGAGAGATCAGAGGGAAGAGAGGAGCTGATTAACAGGGAGGTTGACAGCATGCTTGGTATGCAGGAGAGAACAGCTAGAGTAACCTTTTATCAATCGCCTTTCATCCGAACCTGCAACATAAAGCAGTTTGTCAGCAGCATTTCTCTGACTTGTTGTTCCAGCAACTAAACCCCCCAAAAATGTATGTTTTACCTAGTTCCACACCAGCGTTTTAAAAAAAAGTAGAATTTTTTTGTTTGTTTAAATATTCTTCTTAAAAAAAAAAAAACATACAATATATCAAAACTTTTATCCTATTTTAATTCGTTCTCTTTTTATCACCTCTCAAATATGGGTAGGTTTCTTAAAAAATAACAAAATTTGAGCAAAAGCTGAGATAATTGCACTTTTTTACTGTTTTTGGATCAGTGGATGCTTTCGTGTTTAATAAGCTGTGTAACCCCCCAGTCACATTAGCTACAAGAGACAGAGCGACAGGCTACCATTCATTTTCAATGGGATTGGCCATTTGCCAGCGTCACGCGACGAGCTCGCCGCTCCGCGAGCAAGGTGGGGCCAAAATAGACAAGCAGGCTATTTTATGCAAATGCTGAGCGATGCGACAAAGCGACTGCCAATCGGAGTGAAGGAGCAGCGTGACATAGGTCTGTGGTCGAGTCGGAGAAAATAATTCAAGATGGTGGAAAATGCGTATTTCTGTATATATCTGATACGTTTGCCATTTTATCTCATATATTTTGTTACTTTTATCGAGAAATAAATACTTTTAAATCCAGAATACCTCTAAAATTAATTTTGATACTGCTTTTAGATACTAACCAAGGAACGCCCATCGAGCAGGTGCGTGTCGCTCGGTGTCGCTCACTTTTGTAGCTAATGTGATTGTAGAGTAAGAGGGCCATCGAGTGGATACTAGCGGAAATATGAATTGCTGTAGAAAGTCGTCATTGGCAGGGAAGCGTTTTCTCTTAATTGACGAGATAACTCGTCAATTGTGGGGAAAGAGTTAATGTCTAGGTTGGCTTTGTTATAGACAGTATCACCTTTGACTCTCTCAAACCTTACTTATTCATTTAGCGGACACTTTTATCCAAAGCGACTTACAATTGCTATATATGTCAGTGGTCGCACGCCTCTGGAGCAACTAGGGGTTAAGTGTCTTGCTCAGGGACACAATGGTGTATCACTGTAGATTCGAACCCGGGTCTCCCACACCAAAGGCGAGTGTCTTATCCACTGCGCTATCACCACCCAACTGCGTTTGAGGCGTCAAATTCGCGCCCATCGTGTCTAGTTTGCTGCTTGCATTTTTTTATTTTCACAAATGTTAAAATTTTCTTCTTTAAAAAAATACATACAATATTTCTAAACTTTTATTCTATTTTAATTCGTTCCCTTTTAATCACCTCTCAAATATGGGTAGGTTTCTTCAAAAATACCAAATTTTGAGCAAAAGCTGAGATAATTGCATTTTTGTAAAAGACTGTTGTTAGAGATCAGGTTCAGAATGATGATCAAAACATACATTGAGTTTTTACTGTTTTTGGATCAGTGGATGCTTCAGTGTTTTATAAGCTGTGTAAGAGTGCCATCTAGTGGATAATAGCGGAAATATGAATCGCCGTAGAAAGTCGTCATTGGCAGGGAAGCGTTTTCTCTTAATTGACAAGATAACTCGTCAATGGTGGGGAAAGAGTTAATGTCTAGGTTGGCTTTGTTAAAGACAGTATCACCTTTGACTCTCTGAAATACTTACTGTGGGTTCACACCAGCTGCGTTTGAGGCGTCAAATTCGCATCAACTGCGTCTAGTTTGCTGATTGAACATTTGGAGTTTACTCGCTTCAGTCACGCGTGAAAGCCTCATGTGAAATTCTAGTCATCGAGACATTCAAGCGGAAATTCGCGTCATGGGAGGGGCTTCTGCCACTCCGCTCGCTCCTGTGATCAAATCACTACTAGAGCAAGCTCTGCCAAAGTTCAAATTTTTCCTGTGGCAACGCTCAATTCGTGCCAATTCGTGCGAACTAGACGTGCGAAAGACGCGGAATCGCGCCTACCGCGCCACGCTAAACGCCCCATTTGCGCCGCGAGACCTCCAGACTTAACAATAAAATCACTCGCGCTTGACGCCTCTATGGCGGCTGGTGTGACCACAGCATTAGAGTGCTGGTAGACGAGTCATATATAGTAAGAGTATGAAGTGAAGTGCCCTTTTAATAAATGATGAATATCTGGTACTGTTAAAAGGGTTGGAGAAGTTGGGCCTTGAAACGATCTGGCAGCCCTCCGTTACATTCGGACTCCCCGTTCTTCATCCATTGTATTTAAACTCATTCCGACACAGCACATTAGATTAATAGTTCGGGGTTTTTCCTCTCTTCGAAGCTCCCAACTTCCAGGCTCATATTGATGTGGAACAGACTGTGAAAGTTCACCGGCTTTTCAGTCTGCTGGGGGATATATAAAGAGAGAGGAAAATGAAAAAAAGGGCCATTTAGCATTTCACCCCGAAAGCACTCGAAATTCTCAGCCACTCTTTGAGACGGCAGGGAAAAGTTTTCTTTTTTTCTAAATGGGCAGAATTACTTTGGGAATGGCTGATGGGCGGGTCTTTCGGGCGATGAAACGTTGCATAAATAATGCGAGGGGGAAACTCTGGGTCCTCTGTTGCCATGGAGACCTTTGTGGCTGACTGAGCCTCTGTTGTGAGCGTGAGGTGCTGAGAAGCTGTGGCTGGCAGAGCGGCCGCGCCTGTAATGAGTTGAGGAATTTTTTTAATGGGATGGGCTAAGTGGATGGATGGTGGACAGGCTGGGGTTACCATGATCTCCCTGTCTGGTCTCTCTGGCGTGTGGGCAGGTGCAGCTTCTGTTCTTGCTCTGGGCTAAAATAGGAGAAAGGTGGGATTTGTGCTGGTGAGTTTAAAGTTTTTGAACATTTGCTATTTTGTGCCTGTGCTGGAGGTTGCTTGCAATCTGTATTTTTAATTTATGAAGAGCTATACATTTTGTGTGGTGATATACTGTATGTAATAAGAGTGCTTTGGAGAACACAAACATACTGTATTGAGACAAATGTTAGATGTATTTTGTTGCATTATTAGGTTTATAAAGTTTATTATATGTGGGGTGCTAGCTAGGAATACAGTATTAGTTTGGGGTCCTATTGTAAATCAGCCTGTCTGTGCTGATGTAAGCAATATGGTAGAAGATGCTATGCTATAATGTGTGTATAAACACAGCCGACACACATGTAAAAATACAGTATTACAAATTTACCATATTTTACTTTAGTATACTGTAGTATATAATGGTAATAGTACTGTCCTTTGTTAATGTAGTTAATGTAGTGTTCTGTAGTGTTACTATAGAATTTATAAGCTATAATAAATACTGTAGTATACTAACAGAACTATGGTTAGGTTTAAAACACTACATCTAGAAATCTTGCTACTGTTTACTATAGTAAAAACTAAAGCATACTACAGTTTTTCTATGTAGGCATGCCACAAAGATACAGTCACTGACATTTTAGCAGTTCCCAGATGTTGCTATTCAACAGACAACTATTAGCTACACTCTTAAAAATAAAGGTGCTATATGGGTATTTGCACTGATGCCTTAGAATGTCCACTTTTGGTTCCCCAAGGACCAGTCAGAGGTTTTAAAGGGACATTCCACTTTTTTTGAAAATATGCTAATTTTCCAGCTCCCCTAGAGGTAAACATTTGATTTCTACCGTTTTGGAATCCAATAAGCCGATCTCCGGGTCTGGCGCTACCACTTTTAGCATAGCTTAGCACAATCCATTGAATCTGATTAGACCATTAGCATTGCCCTAAAAAATAACCAAAGAGTTTCAATATTTTTCCTATATAAAACCTGACTCTTTTGTAGTTACATTGAACCAAGATGAAATTGACCTATGGCTAAGCCACGCCCCCTCCACTCACTCGGACAAACAATCAACATTAGGTGACAGGCGCTATGGCAGCTGTCACAGTAGGAGACATTTCATAGGAGGCAATTGATGATTTTTGGAGACAGAAGGACTATATATCATCTCGAAGTCACCTAGTGTCGGAGTTGCATGTACCACATTCACACCGTTTGACCATTTTCAACTTAAAATGAAACATGTAAAAACGAAGGAAAACTGACTAACTGCAATGCTTACAATGGACGTAGAATCAGAGAATGTCAGAGTGTATTGGGTAGCTATGCGCACTGTGATTGGCTCATCGCATTTGGGGGTGTGGCTTAGCCATAGGTCAATTGCAACATTGTAGCCATTTGACCCCCGTTTCGAAACAATGCAATCAATCTATAGTTCTGAAAACAATCCTTTTCTTAACTTTTTATAGTTTAATGAAGCTTTTTCCACTACAATAACCTTTTTTGTAGTTCTTTAGATGGTATAGTAGTGAATGCATGGCCAGGTTGTAAGAGAGAGAGAGAGAGAGAGAGAGAGAGAGAGAGAGAGAGAGACATTGGAGGCATTGCAGTGGGTTTGTTGGTGTATTCTGTGGCAGACAGCTGGTTGGTCGTGATTGAGTATGGATGAAGAGAGGTGCTTTGGGATTGAAAAGGGATAAAGAGCTGTTTTGGTGTTTAAGAATGGAGGCTACCATCATTAAATTCAGTCCACAAATGGCTTTCAGAGCTGGATCAATAAACCCTCCTATTGTACCACCCCAAATGCATCTGGTTACGGATCAGGCCTTCATCGATCCTGCTGACTAGCTGTAATTAAAACAGGTAGGGGTGACGAGAACGCCTGCTGATGAGCGTCTGATCGCTTTCCGAGTTCCTATTTGACTCACATCTCCATCTGTTAACAGAGGACGATTTCTCAGCACTGAAATGAATCGCAGAAATAAAACACTTTGGGATCTTATGCAGGATAAACTTCTGTGTTTTTTTGTGTGTTTGAAGAATCCAAAGGCTTCCAAAGAAGGGAAGCTGTTGGCTGGTGCTGTGCATAATTCGTGCTAGGCTGTAGGCTCAAAGCTTGGCGGGCAGCTTGGGGCCGGCGGTCTAAGTGATTGTACTGTACTGTATGTGCCGTCCGGTTTTGGAATTGGTGCTGATGGTGCAGTTTCTGTCCCAGCTGGGGCGTTAGCAGTGATTATCACTTTGCAGGGCTGGCCGTAGGTCTGCCTGTTTGATTTATAGCTGGCGAGCACGCAGCTACACATTGGCAAATTCGAAGGAAGTTTTTCTGTGAACCTATAGTTTTATTAAATCAAGTTGTTTTAATTAGCATACAACGTAAACAGTCCACGGTGGGAATACTTTCAAAATGCATTGCTAAGCCAGACATCACTATTATTATTGCTAAATATTATTTAAAATGAAGGTCCACAAGCTATATCCACTGTAAGAGACAAATTGTGACAGAGACTTAGAGTTAGAGCCTTACAATGTTGGGAAAAATGGCATTGAAATATTTTGTTTATCTGCACTGTAAAAAAAATCCGTAGAAATACAATGGTATTGCAGCTGGGTTGACGGTAAATTACCGTAGATTTAAATTTATGTTATTTACTGGCAAGAGTTTGTTCAAAGTTAAATAAATTTTAAATATTAACAAGTCCTTATCTTTACAGAATAAAACTATACAATAAGAGCCTCATGCAAAGCATTCTGGGAACCAGAAATCATCATCAACCTTTTTCTGTTTTTTGCTTCAGATTTAGTTTCCCAGAACGTTTTGCTTGATGCTGTTTTTCTAGTTTTATTCTGTAAAGACAAAGACTTGTAAATGTTTAATGTTCATTTAACTTTTAACAAAATGTTGCCAGTAAATAACATAAATTTAAATCTACGGTAAGTTACCGGCAACCCAGCTGCAAATTTCTACGGAATTTTTTAACAGTGTGGGATATATATTACAATATGAACATTGTAACTTGAATAGCTCTATTTGAGAAGAATTATTATTTTACAATGATGAACTACATCTGCACGAAAAATAAAAAGCTCTGTTACTCAGCTTGCATGCAAATTATTGCATTTCTCATACAGTTCTGGGATGTCAAACAAGGGTAAAACAACAAACATATATTTATGAGGGATGCACTGACATAAAATTTAAATGACATCTGCCAGTACTGATAGATGCAGATAGCTTTGATTTTTACTCCTTGTTTCAGACTATGTCAAGAAATCCTAGAAGTACAAAGCATACAAACTCGTTGTTGTAATTTGTCGTTCGTGCCAATGTCTGATGGGAAAATCCAGATTATAGGCCAATATGTTGGTTAGGGATGCACCTTTAATGTGAATAATGAAATTGAATAATTAAGCTTATAATAAATGTACTAACATATCTTTTTCTCTTCCTGTCTCCCATTCTCTCTGTCCTTCACTCTTTTCTCAGGAGCTTCAGTTCGAAAGATTAACTCGAGAGCTGGAGGCGGAGCGTCAGATAGTTGCTACTCAATTGGAGCGATGCAAGCTGGGCTCTGAGACAGGTGGCAGCATGAACAGTATCAGGTACTGCTAATGTAGTGTGTGGGTGTGTGCGGTGGGTATCTAATACTTCAACAAGCCTTTCTAATGAGACCAGACTTTCTACAGCATTGAAACGTTCGGTTATGGAAACGCTGACGTTTGAAAATGCAATAGAGCTCATGTTGCTTTCTATCTTCGTGTTATCTGAGAGCTGTTTGTATGTGAGAGCTTACTGTACATGCAAGAGTGGGTTGGCGTGAGTGGGTTTGCATATCTGCGTACATCCTTACCATGCATACATTTGCATGTGATACTGTCACACGAGGGCACCCGGGTCAAGCTAGTTTCTATGAGAGAACAGCAGGTTTCTTCTCATACCTTAGAGAACCAGATAGATTTACTGCATGAGAAAGCCCACCTGAGCCCACCACATGGACTGCACACACACTTTATGGGTGTCGCTGTATAAATGTTTTAAATATATATATATATATATACATGCATTAAATAGCACTAATGAATTCAAGAGGAAACGATGACCTATGACCGTTTTATTTAAAGAGTAACTGTGTGTCTTTCCTGTAGGCGACCCTTAAGTGATTGTCCAATTAGCTTTCCTAAAACTCAATAGCAATTAACAACATTTAGCTTTTGCTCACATTCCTCACACTTGTTAATTATGTGTTTCTCTAAGTGGTTTGGCTTTCCAAGAGTCTTTGTTAGCTGTGAATAGTTTTTTGGGGGGTTTGGGGAAAGAGACAGGGAAGAGAGAGAGAAGGAGGATACAGTAAAAGACACAATGGATTTTATACTAAGAGCATGATCATATTAATTCCCGAAAGTAAAAGATATAGGAAAACATTGATCAGTGTCTGGTAAATAGTGAATTTTTTGGAGGATTTAAAAAAAGCATTCTCACAATTATAGCCACCAGTGTTGGTTTCGTTTTACGCATAATTTTCATCATAGTTTTCGTTAACAACATTTTTTCACTGATGAAAATAAGACGATAACTAAATAAAAAATAATACATGAGGACGACAGCAATGATGGAATAGATTGACAACGAATAAAAACGTGTCTCTGTATGGTCTGGAGGTTAGACGCACACACACAACTGAGGGACTCCATGTGGCGCTATGCAGGGCGATCGTTTAAAATCAAAGTATGACATAAAGATAATAAGTTTACAATTTCACTGTCCTTACATTGAAGGTCCCCTGCTATTGGTGTCTTTCAATAGCAGGGGACTATTTTCGAGCACTGTGTAATATCACTACGCCTGTTACCGCCATGTTACATCCGCAAAGTCCTTGATTATTAAGCCAGTTTGAGAGTTTAGTTCCTAGTAGGGATGCACCGATACGGATACTGGTATCGGGTATCGGCCTCAATACCACATTTTCTAAAGTACTCGTACTCGTTAAAAGTCCCCCGATACCAGGGATCGATACCACGGTCTGAGAAATGTCTATGTTTGAGCGGCGTGTAAGGGGTTAATGCCTCTTGTGTTGTCCAAAGAGGCAGAGTTTAAAACAAACTGGAAAACTAGTCCCTTGTTTTTTTGTTAAATTATATGACTAAAGCTGTTACCTGTAAATTTAAATCATGTTTTTTATTAAGTACTCAGTATCGGTATCGGCAAGTACTGAAATGCAAGTACTCGTACTCGTATTCCAAAAAAGTGGTATCGGTGCATCCCTAGTTCCTAGCCATATCTGCCTAGAAAATCACAACTTTAAATTTTCCGTCGGTCTTAGTACACAATTTAACTACAGAAGAGTCAAGTTTAAAATAGGAAAAATATCCAAACTCGTTGGTTATTTTTTAGCGTGATGCTAATGGTCTAAACAGATTCAATGGATTGTGCTAAGCTATGCTAAAAGTGCTAGCGCCAGACCCGGAGATCAGCTGAATGGATTCCAAAACGGTAAAAATCAAATGTTTAACTCTGGGGAGCTGGAAAATGAGCATATTTTCAAAAAAGTGTAGTGTCCCTTAAAATTATTTTAATAAACTGAAACCAAATCCAATATCCCCTTGTCTCTGTGTTAAAACAATTTAGGGTAAATTCAGACGTTGCGATGAATGCTACAAGTTTTCCAATGAAATGTAGATTTCTTAGAGTAAAATTGAATGGCATTTAGTCAACAAAAACTAGACTAAAACTAAAAACAATCAAATGAGTAAAATATGACTAAAACTAAATTGCACTTTAAGCCATTTTTAAATTCTGATAATGTCAGACCATTCTAATTACAGGAGGTCATTTATTCAAGAGGGTGGGACCAGCCATTTCCTATAGTCTTTAAACGAGTTTGAGGAATCTGAAAGATTTGACAAGTTTGACAAGTATGAGGAAGCAAGAATATTTAAGGCTTTATATACAAGTAGCAAGATTTTAATCTTAATACGCAACTCTACGAGCAGCCAATGTAATGATCTTTGAAGGGTTGCAACATGGTCAAATGTTTTATTGCCCTTTAAGAATTTCACAGCAGCATTTTGGACTACTTGAAGGCGAGAGATTTGAGACTTTGAGATGCCATAATAAAGGGAGTTGCAGTAATCCAGCCGCAATGTAATAAAGGCATGGATAGCATTCTCTAAGGAGCACTCAGAAAGAAAAGGATTAATTTTGGATAGCTAGCGAAGGTGAAAAAACTGGAACCATCGACTGAACTAATTTGTTTATTGAAGGTCAATTTGGTGTCAAATACCCCAAGATTTGTAACATGGGGGGCTGTAGTAAAATAAAATAACTGAAGGTCAGGTTGAAGGTTTGCCCTGGGGTTTAGGGGGGCCAAAGACTATGATTTCCATTTTATCAAACTTCATTTTATAAAATCCAGCCCTTGGGAAACTCCACAGGTTAATTGCCCCTGAGAGGAGGTGAAATTACCTATTTTCACAGTAAAGTAAAGTGTGAACGCTGCATTACTCGTTTGTTTAAAGTTGTTACTAGGACAACCAGATTTAGGAACACCTCTTAATGACCTCATTGAAAGAGATGGGCAACACACAGCGACAAAGTAACTCATAGGTGAGAAACATGACTGAAGTCAGGCTTTCTAAACCAAACAAGGTTCAAACTACAAGAATGCTGTCTGTTCATTGGCCACACCACTTTAGTCCCTTTTCACAAATTCATTTATGAAAGGCCTCTGTATAGATCGGAAGAAAGCGGCATAGGGAGAAAGAAATATCTTGTTTAAAATGCCATTGGGAGCTTCTACTGGAAAGAAGCCATAGTTTGTTTACTCCATAATATTGCTACTTGCATACTATTGATGAACTGTAACCGTTTAATGCACTATGAGTGAACTATTTCAGTGAAAAACACTTATTCAGACCTGTTTTCTTGTGGCTTATGTTTGTGGTTTAATTACGGATGACTGACAAATGTTGTCTTAATTAGGAATCAGTATATCTTTCTCATGCATGTGTATATAATACATTAAAAAGGTATTCTTAGTGCAGAACAATTATATAATTATCATAATCGTAACTATTATAGTGAATTGTATCATCCATTGCAGCTATGAGATGTCCTCATTACAGCTTCAGAAGTCTTTGTTTGTCCGTGTTTATTTTTTTTTAGCTGCCATGAGCAAATTAAACTAGTAAGAAAAGTGAACCATCACTGTCCCTCTTTACTGCCTCTTTGTTTATATATTAACACCATGCTATATCTATGTTATTCATCTCGCATAGCATTCTTACTTGGCTTTTTAGACTACACCTTTTGTTGGCTCTTTAGACAATGTTCTCTCAAGTATCTTTGGATAAAAGTGTCTGCTAAACAAATAAATGTAAATCTTATAGGGTGAAACTCATGAAGATGTGCAGGTACAGGTGTGTGTGTATTTATATGTGAGGATGAGTAAATGGTGAGAGAAGTTTAAGTTAAAGTATGTTGAACAGAGGCGTCATGCCTATTCAAACTGAGGGGGCAGTTGCCTCTTTGGTTTTTTGAGCCAAATGGATTTTGCATGCATCCTCAAAATCAAAGAAGCGTCCCATTAATCTGTTACTTTTCTTTTAATCTGTAACAATATTATCAATTCTGTGCTGCATCCTTGTCACTTTTTAGAGATTTTTGCTGTTTTGACAGTGTTTTAATCATGTTACATTACTTTATTCTGGCGGCAGGGGCTGCAGTCAGCGCAGCCGCAGACGTCAGTGTCTGAGCGCGCTCATGCAAGCTTTGCATTGGCTATCTGAGGAATTAAAACATGTAAGAAACGCTCAAAACATTTCCAAACCCCAGTACGGTAATGTACAGTTAACCTCCTCTGTGTAGAAAATGTATGGTTTAAAATGTGACCGTCTCGACGTTATATTAGTAGATTTCTATATTCTTCGTCAAAGTTCGCCAGAGTTCACGGGGGCGCGGAATCACACATGTGAGGTAAAATTTAACGCAAAAATCAGTTTTTCTAATAATTTTATCTAAACATATTTTTTAAAATTATTATTGAACATTTAAATCAATCACGTGGCTATAGCTTATGTCATTTTCGTTGTTTATATACTTTATGGATTTAAAATTACATTAAAGCAACACTATGTAGTTTTTTTACCTTTAAATAATGTCTCTAAAATTATTTCAGTGATAGAACAACTTTTAACTGGACAAATTGTACTGTTGCTGCAACCTGAGCAGCCTCCTAGCTGCTACAAGCACACTCTGAAAGTGGCGGTGGAGGGTAGGAAACACAGCCCCGCCCCTCCCCCTGCCTGCAGAAGAGTGTCTGATACCAGGCACTGTTGCGCTTTTCAACCACATGGGGGAGCTGTAAGTCATTTTACATGGAAACTACATAGTGTTGCTTTAATTTCATAGGATAATGCAGTTGGTGCAAAATGCACTGACACAATTAAACAAGTCATTAAACAAAAAGTAAATAAACAAAACATGCCATTTCAGATGTTAATATGAAGCCAATATGTCATTAATCCGATTGAATAGTATTTGATATGAAAGTTTGTCAGCACTTTTATTTTGGAGGTTTTTGCATGAATGTAGGGGCGCTCAGATTATTAGAAATGTAGGTGCCATGGAAAAGACTGAAAGCTCTATAATATTTTTCTTTTGATGTCTGTGTATGCACAAATTTCTGTGAGCTGTGCACACTGTGCCCCCTAAAAAAAAAATTGAATACATTAAATCATAACAATAAAACGTAACTGTGATTACAAGTATTCATGGGTTATAATAAATCATTCGGAATGCATTTATAATTTTTGTAATTGTTTTACCTTCTGTTTTTTTATTGGGTATATACTGTATGTGTGTGAATTTCTACCATCTGTTTCATATTGTTGGGTTTGAGAGATGTTGAGAGTCTGTGTCTGATAGAAATGACTCATCAGCCTGACAGTTTGGATGTCTGAACAGACTGGAGATGCTATTACAGTAGACTGGCCTTGACTGTCCAGTTGATTTAAAGACTCCCCTTACTGGGCGTCTCTGTCAGGAATGAGCGTACTCACATAGACCCTTTCCCAAAAAGAAAAAAATAAGGTTTACTTTATGGATTATGGTAGTGTAAAACCAAGGTAGTTTCTGTGACTTTAAGTAGGTTATTTTTGAGTGTGAAGCTGGAAATTGTATCCTAGTGGAAAAAGCTTAACATGCTTGTGCCGTTTCTCACGAAGCATAAAAATGTAAATGAGAAATAAAATGGAATTTGTAACCTGGTGGAAATACCCACCATGCTTGTGAGGTTTCTCACAAAGCGTACAAAATGTAAATGAGACATACTAATTTTCGTCTCGACGCTGAAAACACTAACACGTGCTTTGTGTCTTATTGCAAAAGACTTGTGGTTTTTGCGTGTTTCATTTCGTGACACACAGAGATTTGTGTAAACAGTGGTGTGTATAATGTGTGTTAGCGTATATAATCCCATGTCTGTTGCTCTCAAGATTTATGGTAGTAAATCCAGTCAATCTCTGAGTCTGTTTCACGGCTGTCTGACACTCTGCCCAATAATGTTCTTATAAACACTCATACTGTACAAACAGATATTTACATGTTATGCTTGTACATATTAAGCTTTACAAACAAGCTCATATGTTTTCATGATCTTTTAGACGGTTTCAGAAGTAACAACATAAACAAGTGACTTTTGTGGAAAACACGTAACCTAAACTCAGCTAAGAATAAATAACAACAAAGTACTTTTAAAGTAGTTTATTTATATAACAAGCAAATAAACAACACATAGATTACCCAGGAACAGGGACGTGCACAGGAATTTTTAGGGGCAGTTGCTCTGACCTAAATAAAGGGCACCCCCCCCCCCCCTAAATATTTTTTTAAACACGGCCTATATGAAGGACTGAGAATAACAGGGTCTTTATTAAAATCAGCAAACATGTTTGCCTAATGCCTACCAAAAAAATTGTAGCCTAGGCTGCTTGTCTGCAAGCTGTAGCTAGCTGCTATCTGTCTGATTATTTAGGCTTAAACGTGGCAAACTCCGCCTGGATTTATGAAGATTTTAACAGAGGTGGAAAGAGTAGCCAAAAACTTTACTCAAGTAAAAGTACAAGTAACTAAATAAATAATTACTCAAGTAGAAGTAAAAAGTATGCAATGAAAATAATACTCAAGTAGCGAGTTACTAGTTACTGATGAAAAAATAAATCTAGATATACACGCGCAAACACACACACACACACACACACACACACACACACACACACACACACACACACACACACACACACACACACACACACACACACACACACACACACACAATACAGTGCCCTCCATAAGTATCAGAACTGTAAAGACAAGATTTTTCTGTTTGCTGTGGAGACCAGAAATTGGTAAGATAAATATCAGTATTTCAGAAGTTTAGAATGTCACATTTTATTAACCTTTGTTTATGTTTCAACACATACATGCTTTAACAACAAAGAACAACAGCATTAAATGCTGACTTATGTATGTTGTACACAAATGCACATACGTGAATCAAACTGATCCTACACATTTTATGCTTTTCATGTGTAAACAATCAGGACACAGCTAAGTGACCATTAAAAAATAATGATGTGACAGATTCTGTACTTTTGTCTCATGTTCATCTTTTAATGTTTAGACATTTCTTGACTCCACAACAAACAGAAGAATACTTATGAAGGGCACTTCTACAGTATGTGTAAAACTGCAACATACACAAACAGTACAGAAAAAAGAATACAAACACAGAATAGACAAGCATTTCAAGTTAACAAATTAACTCTAGTCTCAATGTTGATGTAGCTTATAGCTGAAATATCAGACAAGTAAGCTGACAACAGTTTTGC
Organism: Paramisgurnus dabryanus; assembly: GCF_030506205.2. Taxonomy (NCBI): domain Eukaryota; kingdom Metazoa; phylum Chordata; class Actinopteri; order Cypriniformes; family Cobitidae; genus Paramisgurnus; species Paramisgurnus dabryanus. The sequence continues at coordinate 21,195,167 of NC_133358.1, read as the reverse complement.
ATATGTATAAAGTTAGAAATCTCCTAAGATGGTCTGAGGACATTGACAGTTTACACTTACATAAAAATGATTTTAGACAAAACTCATGTTTTCTTACGTTGTCATGTCACGTGTGTTTTGTGAGAATCACTTACATCATACAGTACAGTATACAGCGAATCAGACGTCAATCATCGATGGATTTTCTTCAATCTGTGCTACAATGCTTCTGGAGGTTGCACGCGTTTAACTGTGTCTGACGACGAACAGGTCGCGTGTATGTAATGGCGTGTACATGTGTGAAGTTTTGCTTTTAGTTAAAAGTTTGGTAAATTCATTTCCACGTCACCCAAAAATGGTTATATTCTGCGTGTTTCTACACAGGTTACGAGTAAAACAGCTTCGGACGATTCCGTTTTTGCAGCGATCTGAACAATTCATTCAAACTGATTCGCGAACCAATTTAAACGTTTGGCCCATTCGCTTTGTAAAGAATCGACTCAAAAGACTCGTTTATTTGCAAAACTTTGTAAGGAATCGACTCAAACGAGTCATTAATTCGCGAATGCGCCAGAAACACAAGATAGCAATTTAAAAATAAAATACAAATTTCGTAATTAATTCAAATACAGTAACGAAGGAACGCTGCATAGTGTAAACGAAGTAAAAGTACAATTTTTTTTTCCACCTCGGAAGGGCAACTTGAGTCGAGAAGGGCATATGGGCAGTTGCCCGGGCAACCTGAGCAACCCCCCTGTGCACGTCCCTGCCCAGGAAACCAAAACATTTGTTATTTTTGACGAGGTATTTGTTCAAGAGTTCAGTTTAGCAACTAGTCAGAACATTAAACAAACAGCAACCGGAAGTAAAGTTTGGACCAGACGCGTAGTCGCGTCACGGCATGTGCGTCCAATGAAACTGTCTATAATTGTGTTTCGGGTTCAAACATACACTTAACATTCAGCACCTGGTTGTAACAACTTTTTTTCTATTTATTAGGTTGGAAAGTAAAATATTCTGACTGAATAACCCGCGAGTCTTTCTTTTTTTAAGAAGACATTGCTCGATTTTTCGATTAATCGTTTTTTAAAATGTGGTCGATTCAGAATCGATTCTCAAAGAGCAGAATTGATTTTTTTTCTTTCATATTTATTTCTGCAAACATTGAACAAAAGATTAACGTTAATCGAATTACTAGTCTTCTTCACTAGATTTTAATAATTAATTACCCACTTGAAACCTGCTGTTCACTGTTCCTTTTATTAGTATAGTATTTGAATTTAATCTATATTTATTGAGTTGAATCGAGTATAAAAACTGCCCCGAGAACCGGAATCGAAAATTGAATCGAGAATCGAAATCGAATCGATTTGACAGCTTGTGAATCGAAATTGAATCAATCTGGAAAATCTGAATCGATACCCAGCCCTAATGGTTACTAAGAAATAACCCTAAACAAAGATAACATAAAAAACCCAATGAAATCAGAATTGTCAATTCGTATTTTTTATGTAATATTGCAGTGTTTATAACACACAATTCATCTGTGTAAGTCATTATTAAAAAAATGATGTCCCCTGACGTCATCTAGATCTGTTAACTCCGCCCCTCCAACAGTTCTATTTCTGAAAAAACACCCACTTTTCTATATCTAATCAAAGCACAATGGAAAACATGAGCCACACCCACTATTTCCCTCCATTATATTAGCGTTTCATTTGGAAATTATGTCCTAGCACGAAAGTAAGGTTGATCTCAACTTCCGGTTCATGGGGATTTTTAGAAAATACATTTTTAATGTTTCCTTTGCATTTAGATATTAGCCCGTAGTTGGAGTACCTAGATAACAATAAGTACCTAGATAATAATTGTGCAAATTTTTTGTAGGTAGATAAAGTGTATGTCAATTTAATTTGGGAGTTTTCTCGGTTATGTTTCATATAGGGAATGGCCTTAATTTGCATGCGATATCATGTGCATCTCGTCAGTGAAGCCGGTTCCTTAATTAGAAGTAAATCGCCATCAGCTGCTTTCAGATGGAGCGGCATTTACTACACAAAGCCGTAGCTGGGCCATATTGCAGGCGATATGTCCGCGATAATTAATGGAAATTGCCCCGATTGTAAGTGAACTACGGCTTTGTGTAGTAAATGTCGCTCCATCTGAAAGCAGGTGATGGCGATTTACTCCTAATCACGAAACCGGCTTCACTAACGAGATGCGCAATGACAATTACATGCAAATAATCGCCCATCCGTAGTTTTATATTTTAGGTCAGCTAGATAAAAAATGGGAGCAGTTTTTAAGATGTTTTGCATTAGGATAAAGAATTACAATTTTGTCAAAGTTATTTTTTTTTGCTGTTGGTCCTGTCTCATCTCACCTATAGGTGCCCAAAAAGTGTCCTTACACCTCAAAACAATATGTACCTGATGTGCTATAGATGGAGAAAAGCACTTATTTCCACTCTCAATCTAACTTTCTCTATCTCTCTTCTGTCAGTGCTTGGGGAAAAGCAGGGGGTGTTTAGTAAAAGGTCATCTCTGAATAACATGTCTGACTATCTGTGCTGTATGTGGCTATTCCCCCAAAGGTCTCAGCTCTGAGGCTTTGTTTGTGAGTGCATTTACATTTCTTAACTAAAATGTCTTTCCCTCACTGCGTTCCAGGCTACCGACAAAATGTGAAATTGTGTGTTTTAAAGGTTAAGTGTTAAAGTTGTTGTTTTGTGCCAACAACAACATTGGCCTAACCAGTTGCATGAGTTTGAAAAGCCAAAATCTGTTTATCCAACACAATCTCATGCCAATTTGTACAGTATGTATTTTTACCAGGTGCACTTGAATTAGGACAACCAAATTTATATATTTTTGAATGATTTGCTTCTGCACCATGATGTTTCATTTAGGGATGGGGGTTTGGAATGATATATTTTTTATAATAATTATACATTTTTGAATAATTCACTTTGTACGAATTCATATGAATTAGTCAACATGTAAAATATGTACGAATTTCCATTAGATCAGGTGGATTTGTCTGACATTTATCAGTGGCACTTCAAAGGAGTTCATTATTTTCACTTGCATTTTCAAAAGTGCATTGCATTTAAGGAATATACAGTATTTTATCATGCATTGTTGGGAATCGAACCCACAACTTGTTGCACTGATAGCGCAGTTTATTACACTTGATAGTAATGGTCACAGGGTTCCCACAGGTCCTTGAAATCCTTGAAGTTTGTGAATCTGGTGGAAAAATTCAAGGCCCTGGGAAGTTTTTGAAAATATACATACCTAGATACAGGTCATTGAAAGTGCTTGAATTTTATGCAAGAAGTTTTCTGGAAAAAAATCTATATTATTCCTTGTGTAGTGTAGGATAATATCATAAAAATCTAGACTTTTTAAGCACACGTGCTAAACTGTTCACTTTAAATGCTTATATCTTCTGTATGCGAATGTTGATTCATACCAAAATGCTTTCTTGCATAGTTGTGTTTGACACATGAAAACGTCTCGGGTTACGTATGTAACTGTTGTTCCCTGAGAAGGGAACGAGACGCTGCGTCTCCCTTAACACTACTTCCTGCGTTTCTGTAATGCTGTTTTTGGCAGTATTTCAGATAGCGATATACTTCCTGGCTTCCACGTCACCCTGTCTTTGTCGTTAAGCCTCACCATTGGTTGAATTTTATATACACATTCAGACGCACTTACCCCTGGAGGCGTCCCCAAAGTGACACCGCAGTGACGCAGCACGAGTTCCCTTGAAAGGGAACTGTAACAATGTATCTTAAAAGGTATCACAATGTAACTTTGCTCTCACTTAAAATGTGTCCCCACATTTAGTCTTTGAATTTGAGGGTATTGCACCTGAAAGTCCTTGAAAGGTCCTTGATTTTGAAGTTGACTAAGGTGTGGGAACCCTGTGTTCAGTTGTTCCCGAGAAGCATCTTTAACCACTTCTTTGCTTTTTGCTGTGAAAACTATGTCCATTTTCGTTTCTCTAAACTTGGGCTTTGGTAACCTACAGAGAGAATATTAAATCAAACCTGTTTCACACTATTTCTACCAATGCTTTTCTATTTTAAAGCCGATACTTCAGCTGTTTTGGTTCTAAAGCCAACGTGGTATTATTCAAATACACCAGACAATAGATTGCCAGTCAGGTGCTCCAGCGCAACAATGTACCGCGGTGAATTGCTTCACCTAAAAGCACGACTGTCGGTTGGCTTTGGCAGAAGTTCTCCACACGTCTTACACAGTACATTTACAGCAAAGCTTGTGCAGGTAGATGATTTGGCCACAAACAAGTGGAAAAATTTCAACAAGAACAAGTGTGGTTTAATACAGTAGATGTGAAGATAGCTCAATTCAGCACCCTTGTGTAGTGATATTGATTTTACGTGTGTGTGTCTGTGCTAATAAACCAGCATTCAATAGTAGAAACGTCTCATAGGGGTTCAGTCTTTTAGCTCAACTGTAGGTATGTGTCATTGTTTAGAGTTTAACCAAAGTCTATCATTTCATTTCATATTCACTGAGTAACAGCGATCATAAGGACACTTTGAAAGTTGTCTTTATAATGACATCATAAGCCTCTTAGTGCCTGTGCACATAAGGGACCAAGATGATTGGGAGGATTACTCACTTATACTTCAAGAAAGGCATTGTGAAGAAAATGACATCATCAAAGCTGTTTCAGTATGACCGAGTGCGGATACGCCAAAGCGTTGATTTTCAATTACACTTCAATTATGCCTCGACAAAAGACGCACAATGACAGGGTAGTTGAAGGAACTGAGCGCTCAACATCTTTGTAGACATACTTTTGGCATTTTATCATACCCTGGATTTTAATGCGTCTTCTGAAACTATTCGAAGCAGCCATTTACTGTAAAACAATTATTTGTATAATTATACTTCATATTGCGGTACTACAAGTGTTTAGACACATGTAAATCCTAATATTATAATAAAATAAAATTGCTTATGTTAACTAAAATGAAAATGTCCTATACATTTGTATAATTTATTAGCAGAAAATGTACATTACTTGTACTTGGATTTTCTTAGGGATGTTAACACCACTGTCTCTCCAAAATGTCAAAATGTTCTCAATCGAATCAAATGTAACACACATTATATTTAAAGGTTCAAAGGCTTTTTTGGTTTTTACTGGACCCGCTGCTATTTTATTAACTGGGCTAAACAAACAAGTGCTGATGAGTTGATAAGGTTAACGCTAACATGCAAATTACACGGAAATTGCTATAATTGATTTGAGAAAGAGAAGTGATCTTGACCTCTAAATTAAAGCTACATTGTGTTTTAAACACAATCATTTGCATGTGATAAGAGCAAAAAAAAAAAAAAACCTAATAGATGGTTTGGTTTAAAACGCTTGGAGGAAGTAGGGCTAGCGTAATGAATGACTTTCATTACTTTGCAGTTTTCAGCTTTCTTTCTTCAGGGGATCAGCAGGCACATTGGTCATAGGGAGGGGTGTCTGGCACATGCAAGCACTCACTGAACCATAAGGTCGGTCACGGGGGTACATGTCAGCATTTGTAAAAGCCCACAGTGGTCAGCGGTTTCCCTGCTAGGACACATTCAGTAGCTAATGAGAGACACCTAGACTGTGTGTCATTTAATCTCATCCTGTCCCGGACCGCCCATCAAAAACGCTCAACTACCTTTTTGGTGACTTTCACATGACATCGCCTCACAATTGTGTTTGCAATGCAGCTTTACAGTAAATACATAATAATAATAATATATATAATATATATTTCAGGACAAACATGACAATTAAACACATTTAAAATCCACATTATATATATGCTCAGTATAAGGACTGAGCTCCAGAAATCCTTTCCTACACTGCAAAAAATTTAAAAAATATAAACGTTTCTAAAAATTCTTAAATTAAGATGCTTTTTTTTGATGAGCAAAACGACCCAAGAAAATAAGTCTAGATTTTACATCAAAAATATAAAATGCAAGTGATTTTGTGCATAAAACAAGCAAAAAAACTGCCAATGGGGTAAGCAAAAAAATCTTGAAAATTTTTCTTAAACAGTAAATTCAAGAAAAATTCAAGAAAAATTTGCTTACCCCATTTCCTACCTACAGTAGTAAAATAAGTCTAGTTTTAGGCAAAAATTATAAATTTAAAGTAAATTAAAACAAGCAAAAAAAATCTGCAAATGGAATAAGAAAAATTATCTTGAATTAAGTGTTTATGAAAAAAGTAAACTTATTTAAAGTTTACTTTTTTCATAAACACTTAATTCAAGAAAATTTTTCTTGTTCCATTGGCAGATAATTGGGCTTGTTTTCAGCACAAATTCGCTTAAATTTTATATTTTTGTCTAAAAACTAGACTAGATCTTAATTTAAGAATTTAAGACAAAAATACTGAGACATTTTTTTCTTGAAAATCATTTTTTGCAGTGTAGTTGCCCATGGGTTCATGATACCTTTTAAAGTTCTGCTATATACAGTACACTGCAAAAAATGATTTTTAAGGAAAAAATTCTTAATATATTTTTTTTTAAATATCTAAAAATTCTTAAATTAAGATGCCTTTTCTTGGTGAGCAAAACGATCTCGGAAAATAAGTCTAGTTTTTAGACAAAAAATATCAAATTTAAGTGATGTTGTGCATAAAGCAAGCAAAATAATCTGCCAGTTGGGTAAGCAAATTTTTCTTGAAATTAGTGTTTAAGAAAAATTTTCAAGATTTTTGCTTACCCCAATTTTTTGCTTGATTTATGCACAAAATCACTTAAATTTGATATTTTTGTCTAAAAACAAGACTTATTTTCTTGGGTCGTTTTGCTTATTAAGAAAAATCATCTTAATATAAGAATTTTAAAATGTTATACTGAAAACCAGACAAAAATACTAAGTAAAAAACATTTTTGCAGTGTACATATCGGGCCACGCTAACTGGGAAGCAAGCAGCGCATATACACTTGAGAAATGACCCTAAAGAGCTTCTATGTGCATTTGATCAATTGTTTCACATTTACTATTGTGCATCAGAGTTTATATTCAAAGGCTGATTCTCATACATAAAATCTTAAGTTAATAAAAGCCCCATAATCATTCTCTAAGTCATGTTGGTGGGGTTTATTGGGGTTCAGCTCTGGTCTTCACTACTCTATTAGTGCTTCTATTTACCCGGCCTGCTTGAGCTGATCCCTGTACAGCCTTGAGCTTCATCATCTAATCAGTTGTCAGTGTGCTTACACAAACACACACACAATCTGATCCACATACTGTATTGTAAATGCAGACTTGTTATCGTGCCGAACCACAGATTGATTCACACCCTGCATCACCCGCACATACATTCTTTGTACCACCGGGTCAAGTTTTGTCTGGTTAGCTTTGTCCATTTAAATGCTGTAATTACAAAACAAGTGTGTTTCTGAATTAAGGGCTATTTAAAGAAACTGACAAGCAACATAACAATGATATATAGATTTCATTAGCGTTGTATTGTATAATATAATCCATGAATCGTAGCATATCCAGAGCCTTATTATTCTGGGGGCTCTTAACCACATGAAATTAAGCGTGTGTTTTTCTTTTTACCTTGCAAATTTACACCTCATGCAGTGGTATAGTAGTGAAAGCTGTTTGGCATGAGCTGATCGGTGTCATCACTTTCCAGCGGCTTCAGTAATTATTCACGTGACATTTATGGATCAGGTAAAGTGTGTGTTACTGTAGCTTTATGTATTATAATTAGAAAAGTCACTCCTGTCTTACTATCATCTTGGCAGTGAAAAGTGTATGTATGTGTGTCGTGAATTTATACAGTATATACACTACCAAAAATAATGGTACAAAGGTGTCACTGGGGCAGTACCCTTTAAAAAAGGTCCTAATATGTACCATTTAGGTACAAATATGCATCTTTGAACTGCTAATTTGTTCCTTTGAAGTTCTACTATGCACTCTTTGGGTACAAAGGTGTACCCTTTTGAAAGGGTACTGTCCCAGTGACAACTTTTGTACCTTTATTTCTGAGAGTGTTGGAGTTTCAAGGTAATTAAAATAGTTACATAGTTTTTGGCTGAAAGAGTTCAGTTAGAAGCATGCCCGTAACCAGCTACAGGTATGAAGCCAACGAGGTCCGAAATTTTTCATATAAAGAAATAAAATTTGAACTTCTCTGAATGACTAATTATTTGCATCCGCGTATATAATTAAGTTTGGACAGTTTACTGTATATTTTTGCGTAAAAATTACAGAGACTGACAGCTGTGCGACGCTGGCGGCCACGGGTGCAGCATTTGCAGTGTTGCCAGATCCAATTGTAGAAAATCCCTTTTATCTGTAGTGTTTAATGGTTTAGCAATTAATGTGACAATTTGGGAAATGTATAAAGTGAGAAAGCTGGTTAGTGTTAGCGATGTCTCTTATTTTTTCTTTATGGCCCATTTTGTTTGTTTTCATACTAATATCTGGCAACACGGGGTGACCAGCACCTAAACAGTGATCAAATTGCCCTTGGTCTTTTGATATTTAAAAGTTGTAAGATTGTGTAACACATAGTACACATAAGAGGGAACTGACCACCCGACTCCAGCATCGATCATTTATTTTGTGTTCTGCAACTTGGCCTACTGGTTTCCAATAAGGGAATGAAGAAAGTCTGAATGCTGCTATAATTCATAATCAACAAAAAAGGCATTTTAAGCATTTTAAAGGGTCATATCATATTTTCTTCTCTTAAGGTCTATTTATAATAAAGGTAATAAAATACAAAATGATGATTAACCTTTTAAATAGACCTTAGGGGAAAGTTAACTAAAATATGACACTTTAAAGTGACTTTTTTACTTTATAAGGTCATTTACTCGTAGCAAGTGTATTCAAAAGAGGGTGACATTGTACTCAACTCCTGTCGTGTCGCCTGTGGCTGCTTATGACTGTAATGTTTTGAATCTTGCTCAAAAATACAACTTTCTAATTTCGGACAATTACCGCGGCCATTACATAATTAGCCGGTGATATTTTAGGGTTCAGCACATGAGTGACTTTTCTAGTGCACTTTATTCCATAAGCTATTACTGGGGTGATTATGGGACCAATTTGATAACTACGGACCCCTTTCACCGAATGCTGTTTAATGGTTGAGAGAGACTAAAAGTCTGATATCCTCCGTAATAATATAGCCGAGTGGCCTTTTTGACTCTTTCTCTCATTAGTAACTTTTCTCTTCTGGGGTTGCTGATCTTGTTCTCAGTGATGTTTGAAAGATCATCATTTAACGACGTTTCTACTCAGTGAAGGAAGAGCGATGACCTGTTTCTCTTTTTGCTTTAACCTCGCTAGGGTTTTTATAATCATTCGTTTTGGCCTTTCTATTTTTAATCAAACACACTTTCAGGAGAAAAGGTACACGAAGGTTCAAAGTTGTCACTGGGGCGGTAACTTTTCAAAACGTGCCCTTTTATACCTAAAAGGTACATATTGGTACCTTTAAAGGGATAGTTCGGCCAAAAATGATATTAAACCCATGATTTACTCACCCCCAAGCTGTCCGAGTTGCATATGTCCATCGTTTTTCAGACAAACACATTTTCAGATATTTTAGAAAATGTTTTAGATCTTTCAGTTGATTAAATGTAATGTTACGGGGTCCACGACCTTTAAGTCCAAAAAAAGTGCGTCCATCCTTCACAAATTAAATCCAAACGGCTCCAGGATGGTAAACAAAGGTCTTCTGAGGGTAATCTACGCGGTGTTGTTGTAGAAATATCCATATTTAAAACTTTATTAACGTAAATAAATACCTTCCGGTAGCGCCGCCATCTTAGACTCCTCTGTATTCAGGAGAGAGTATTAGCGTAGTGTACGCACTTTTCTTAGTGATGTATGACAAATTCGGAGGGCGGGGGCACAGAGCAGCAGCAGAGTAGCCTAATGTAAATAAGAAGATAGTTATTTACATTAATAAAGTTTTAAATATGGATATTTCTACAACAACACCGCGCGGGTTACCCTCAGAAGACATTTGTTTATCAACCTGGAGCCGTTTGGATTTAATTTGTGAAGGATAGACGCACTTTTTTTGGACTTGAAGGTCGTGGACTATGGGTGGACCCCGTTAACATTACATTTAATCAACTGAAAGATCTAAAACATTTTATAAAATATCCGAAAATGTGTTTGTCTGAAAAACGATGGACATATGCAACTGGGACAGGGGTGAGTAAATCATGGGTTTAATATCATTTTTGGCCGAACTATCCCTTTAAGGCACATATTAGGACCTTTTAATAAGGTAACTTTTGCACCTTCATGTACCTTTTATTTCTGAGAGTGTGTTTGATTAAAAATAGAAAGGCCAAAAATTGTACTTTTGTACAATTTTGTACGTTTTTTTGGTGTACCAGAATAGGTTTTCATGGTTGATTGTCAATTTTTTATAGTTTTTTTTTTACATATTTTACATTATTGTTGTGCTTTCCTTCCCAGTTTGTCTTAAATGCTCTTTTACTTCCGGACTCTATGAAACTAATCGGTCTATGAAACAAGCGCTCTGATTGGTCAAGCTTGCCTTGTCTGTTGTTTTAGCAAAAAAAGCGAGCGATATTCATGCGCGATATTCATGTTTTCATATGTTTTAGCAACCAATCACTAGTCAAAATGTAAAATAGTAAATTGAAATGACTTGCACAGCCAGTTTGATAAAACTTAATGTAAGGAAACAACATCTTTTTTTACCGTAAGTCACATTAATGGAAGAATGCACAGTAATACAGACCAAAGTAAGGTATGCGTGAAATGTATTTCTACATTTAATCTCTTGGTTATGCTGGCATGAGATAGCACTGTACCGATTCATCAGGTACTGTAGGTTCAATGACAGATCATACAGTATGACAGAATGTCTTCATCCATTGCTGTCGAAGAATAAAATGTCTATTCACTCAAAATCTATTCAGGTCATATTGCGAGTTCACAGTCAGCAAATTCAGTATTTGCAGTAAAAGAAACACTTTTACCCTTAGACGCTTGTGTAATCTCCAGTAGTCGTCCTCTCTGCCAAAGATTCTGCAAGCAGGAAATGTGATTACAGTTTTGGTTACAGGCCAGAAGGGAAAGGAGACAGAAAGAATGAGTGTCTGTGTGTAAATTTTGATAGTATGGCCCAGCTCTCCTTTTGTCGGGGAGGACATCACAGTAGGGTCCGGATGCGGTAGTTGCCCTGCTGACCCGCCCACCTACCCATGCCGCTTCCTACCCAGCTGAGCCGAGCGATCGTCTATGGCAAGCACGTTGGGATACGCTCGATCCTATAAGAAAAGCAAATGCTTATCTTGTACAAACAGTAGATAGTGGCAGAGTTCAGATAAGGCCAGTCTTGGTACAAAAAAGGAAGACACAGTGTCCCTGAAAGTGGGTGCTTGTGCTTTGTGACTCTGGGAAGACATTTGGCTGATGCGAGTGATTTAGTTGCATCACTGTCCATTATGTTGTAGATAAATGTTCTGCTACAAACACAACACCAATTTCCTCTGAGATCCCAATATTTAGGGGTGCGCGGGACAAAAACTAACGCGGGGTTAGTTGTAACACAGACTGTTTACATTGTTGCATAAGGTTGAGGTTTTGTTTTTCCTGTATTTTTTTCATGCTGCCAAAAGATGATTTCCAGCAAATTATTAGAAATGTTTAATGTTTTTCCAGAGAGTTATTGATGAACGAGTGTTTTGGTGGCATGTAAGTAATTTTTTTTATCATATGTTTTATTTTTTCGGGTTTTAAGTTGGGTGTGTAAGATAACACATCCAATGCTATGTCATATTAATCAGTGTCTTGTTGACTAAAACATAGCATTGTTTTGAAATATGTCTGCAGCTCTTAGAAACTTTTTTGGTGGGCTTGAAAATATTTTGACCCAGCGTGGTTAATTGTAACGCTGTGTTACAACTAACCCCTCACCACTTACGATATAAAAACTTCTAATGTTAGCGTAATTCTTGCCGTTGTTTTAAATAAGCTACACACGAATGATTGCTGGCTGCCAACAAAATAAATGTGCCTGTCTTATCAAAAATCATGTGTCAAATTTATTTTTGTTCATATCTTTAATATTAATTGAATAAGGTCACATCAAAGATTAAAATCATAATGAAATGAATGGCTAAAATCAGACTTTGATGCTCAGTACCTCAGAATTTGAAATTGAAACTGTATTATGGTTATTACAGACTGGGTCACATACAGTCTTGTTCAAAATAATAGCAGTACAATGTGACTAACCAGAATAATCAAGGTTTTTAGTATATTTTTTATTGCTACGTGGCAAACAAGTTACCAGTAGGTTCAGTAGATTCTCAGAAAACAAATGAGACCCAGCATTCATGATATGCACGCTCTTAAGGCTTTGCAATTGGGCAATTAGTTGAATTAGTTGAAAGGGGTGTGTTCAAAAAAATAGCAGTGTGGCATTCAATAACTGAGGTCATCAATTTTGTGAAGAAACAGGTGTGAATCAGGTGGCCCCTATTTAAGGATGAAGCCAACACTTGTTGAACATGCATTTGAAAGCTGAGGAAAATGGGTCGTTCAAGACATTGTTCAGAAGAACAGCGTACTTTGATTAAAACGTTGATTGGAGAGGGGAAAACCTATAAAGAGGTGCAAAAAATGATAGGCTGTTCAACTAAAATGATCTCCAATGCCTTAAAATGGAGAGCAAAACCAGAGAGACGTGGAAGAAAACTGAAGACAACCATCAAAATGGATAGAAGAATAACCAGAATGGCAAAGGCTCAGCCAATGATCACCTCCAGGATGATCAAAGACAGTCTGGAGTTACCTGTAAGTACTGTGACAGTTAGAAGACGTCTGTGTGAAGCTAATCTATTTTCAAGAATCCCCTGCAAAGTCCCTCTGTTAAAAAAAAGGCATGTGCAGAAGAGGTTACAATTTGCCAAAGAACACATCAACTGGCCTAAAGAGAAATGGAGGAACATTTTGTGGACTGATGAGAGTAAAATTTTTCTTTTTGGGTCCAAGGGCCACAGGCAGTTTGTGAGACGAAAAATAAATAAATTTGCACGATTTCGATTATTAGATTGATAGTGTGTTGAAGCGGAATTTTCGTAACGGTCTTTAATGGACACAATTAACCAGAATGCACTGCGCGAAACTGATTTATTAGCTCCACCCACTAACCACTGTTCGATGCAGTCGTCAGGTTTGTTTGACTTCATGCGGCGCCGCAGGAACCGACAGCTGGATGACGTCAAGGTTCCGCGAAAGGGATTTAAAAGCAAACTCCTCCGTATGATTTCGCGAATCGCTCTCGCGGTACTTTGACGTCATCCCGCTGTCGATTCTTGCAACGCCACATGAAGTTGAACAAGCCTAATAACTTCTTTTACCGCTCAACTAGCTCTCAAATCAACTCAAGTCAACTTGAAGTTAGCCGGCAGACGAACGCATCCAAAGAGTAACTCCGCTTTAACCGTCTCTGAGGGGGAAATCACCAAAGCCCTCGATAAAAGATGACTAGAACCTGTGCAGTATGTGGATGTAAGGACAACAAATTCAGGCCACCGGGAGTTTTTATTGTCGACATCAACGCGACCCTCAGCTGACCCACCACTACACTACTTTGAATATGCAGCCAGCACTTTCGTCAGGAAGATTTTGAGTACTGCTTTCAGCCCAGTTTTTCCGCGGACTCAGGTAATGTAAAATTGTTAAAATATCTAAAACATCATTTGGCTTAGTTGTTGCTTGTTTTGTGTAACTACGGTAAACATACTACGTAGAAAGTTATTATCATGTTGTTGTTATTATAAACACGAGCAAAGCAAGCTAACGTTAGCTCCTGTGCAGCTGTCAATCAAAAACGTTATCATCTACTGTCAATCATCTCGCCTCAAGACCCGCCCCCATTTAGAACATTCAGAATTAATGTAGTCGTGCATTTTTCTTCCGGTGATTTGATGACGCGTCAAATCACCGTTACTGTAGCAGTTAAAAGCTTTAATTTTTTATATGGAGTTAGTACATTTGATGGCAGCACAATCAACTACATATATGGCATGAAATATAGTGTTGGAGCATAATGTTGCTTTAGGGTGGACTTCCGCTTTAATCCAATTGAGAACTTGTGGGGTGATATCAAAAATGCTGTTTCTGAAGCAAAACCAAGAAATGTGAATGAATTGTGGAATGTTGTTAAAGAATCATGGAGTGGAATAACAGCTGAGAGGTGCCACAAGTTGGTTGACTCCATGCCACACAGATGTCAAGCAGTTTTAAAAAACTGTGGTCATACAACTAAATATTAGTTTAGTGATTCACAGGATTGCTAAATCCCAGAAAAAAAAATGTTTGTACAAAATAGTTTTGAGTTTGTACAGTCAAAGGTAGACACTGCTATTTTTTTGAACACACCCCTTTCAACTAATTGCCCAATTGCACAGCCTTTAGAGCGTGCATATCATGAATGCTGGGTCTTGATTGTTTTCTGAGAATCTACTGAACCTACTGGTAACTTGTTTGCCACGTAGCAATAAAAAATATACTAAAAACCTTGATTATTCTGGTTAGTCACATTGTACTGCTATTATTTTGAACAAGACTGTATATAAAATTTTTTTTGCCATAATTCAGCTGCTTTTTCTTGAACTATTTTTAGAAAAGGGCTGGATGAATGAATACAGTGTGGATAGCTGTCTATTATAGACAGATATATAAACAATATCCACTTCAAGTATATAGACAAAATAGTATTGAAAAATTTGCATGAAAACTTAATTTTTAGCAAGTATTACAACTAACCCCCTGCCTGTTACAATTAACCCCACCTATGGGGTAAGTTGTAACGTTTGCACTTCTGTCACGTTTTGGTGTAATTGTCCAAGAATGTTAAATAATAGAAACAAACTTCAAATGTTCATTTGTATCAGAGATGTGTGTGTTGCTTGTGTAAAAATATAATTAATCAAACTCAAATATTTTTTGAATGAGCCAAAACCAAAAAGCATTAGGTTGTGCCCCGCTCTCCCCTATCTTTAAGGCACTGATATAAACCCTTTAGGTACAAAAGTATACTTTTTGAAACTGTATGACCCCAGTGACAGCTTTTGTACCTTTTTCTGAGATTATACTGTAGAGTTTTTTAAATGCTCCGAAAGCACATCCATCAATCATCCAGTGTAATCCATGCAAGTCCAGTGGGTAAGAAAGGCTGTCTAAAGCCTTTTCTCACATTTGTGAGAGAAATCGATTCATATTTTAAAGGGACTGTACGTAGGATGTAAGTGTTTTATTAATCAAAATCAATGTCTTTATTCATAAACATGTCCTCATTGGTGTCAAATGACCTCTGCCAGTGATCTGACTTTTCTTTGTAAGCTTATAATTTCTTTTCTTTTTACTTACATTGAACGGGTAAGTCCAAGGAGGCTTCCATGTTGTCCCGCTGTATTGATAAACTATAATAGCAGAGAGAGACAAAAAGCACTAGCCTACCAACGCGTTTCCACAACACATTTTCATTCAGAACACATGAACCAGCTGAAACGGACAAGGAGATCAGTGAGTACATAATGGCTACCGCAGTTGCAACACTCATTTGGAAAAGCGAGGTGCTAGAGAGCACTGTTCGTTTGAATGCAAAATACAATTTCACCACTAGATCGGGATAAATCCTACTTACTGTCCCTTTAAGCTTCTGAGGTCTTTTGAAAGTTTGTGTATTGTGAAAACAACTATACAAATTTGACTGGTGGACAATTCAGCAAGCCACAAATTTGTATAGACTTACACTGAAGCATGGACTATTGTATTTACCATAGGAACAAGATTATCTTTTGATATGGGTGAGGTAAGCTGTTGGAAATACCCAGAACCCACTATAGAACCATATACTGAAGCAACACACTGGCAAGCACTTATTCATCCAACTTGGCACTGTGGCAAGCACAATGTACTGTTTTACATGTAAAAGTTGTTATGAGTGCAACACCTGCTGTTGTATTGGGCGGGAGATTTCCTAATAGCTTTGTGCATAGATTCCTCTGTTATGAGTATACATCTGCAGGAGTATACATCATCACCTCCTTAATGAAGACCATAGTCCAGCTGTTTGTTTGCTTCTTTGCATTTCATCTAGGATATGTTCTGCACTAAAGGGAACACATGCATGTGAAAACACGTCCAACGTCCAGTGATTCTCCTTGAAAAACCAAAAAATTCAGTGCATAACAAAACCGTAGTCTGCAATGCCGGACAGTTTGGAAGTGAAGTGATGGATGTCATAAGAGGATGCTGTCATAGTAAGTGATTGATGTTGTAATGAGAGTGGGAAGTGCTGATGTTGAATATGTGCTATTGACAGATGTTATCAAGGGGGATGAGAAGACATATGGGGGCTGCTGTAACTCTGTTTTAGGAGGAGTAGTAGAGGTGGTAGTCTTATTTTACCACCTTTGTGTTTTTCTCACGTTTTCATGACACAGTTCCACTCAGTTTGTGAATGCTGTGAAATTTCAGATCTGTGCCAAGTCAAGCAATTAGGGATCCAAGGCAAACAAGCCTACCAAAAGCAATTAAACCGATTTTTAATTGGCATAAAACTTATTTTTTTTACACATCGTGAATACTAAAACAGCAATGTGGGGTTAAGGTTAATTTTTAGAAAATCTATTAGTTTGTGAAGACTGCGCTATATTAAATGCCCTTAAGTTATCATTTTTGGTTAGGGCACATTACATTTTCTTTTAATGTCTAACCATAAATATTAACTTCCTACATTAAATCTTTTTAATTTATTTATGCTACATGCATGAATGATATCTACACTGACCAAAATATAAAGTTACAAAAGCTGGCACTGGGATGGCACCCTTTATATATATATCTAAATATTGAGAAAATCACCTTTAAAGTTGTCCAAATGAAGTCTTTAGCAATACATATTACTAATAATAAATACATTTTTTATTCATTTACAGTAGGTAATATACAATGACTTTACAATCTGATTAGTTTTATTTTTGTGATGGTGGGGGGTACGTTGTTTGTAGACGCATGCTTCGCCATCATCCAACATGTATCTCTGACAATAGGTTTGTTTGACTTAATGCGCCACAGCAAAAACCGACAGGCAGGTGACATCAAAATCCCAAAATCCAACGTTGTTCTGACGTCACGATTCAACGTTGATCTGACGTCAAACTTCAACGTTGATCTGATGTCTGTTATTGTTGTGATGTTTAGTGGTTGATGCTCATAACCTGTATGTTTATTTACTTCCTTGTTCATTAAAGTTTATGTGTTTGTTGGAATTCCCGTCCCTCGTCATTCGTCCCAACATGCATCATTAAAGTATTGTTGGCTATTGCTACACACATACCCGTGCGACTTATGACAGGCACTGTGGTCCAGGGGTCACACATAGAATGTACCTTAATATACACCCTTTAAGTACAAAAGTTAATATTTTAAAAGGGTTCCACCCCAGTGACAACTTTGTACCATTTTTCTCAGAGTGTCCAATAGTGAGGCTTGTTGAAGACGTTTCAGATTGGGAAAAAATATCCTAGACGATCCAGAATATCAGAGACCTGGACCAGTAAGCATTCACCCGAAGCAAGTGTGTTTGAACCACCTCTATCTTGCCCAAACACTTTTTAGTAAAAGAAGTCACAGCAGCGACTGAAAGCCACCATGAGGGTCTCGATTCAACTTCTTCCATACATCTGGAGGTTTTTCAAGCTCTGCGGGCTTTTGAAACCCGCTCAAGGTGTGAGTGTGTTTGTCTCCTGCCCTTGCCTGATCGAAGGCTTGTCAAGAAGCCTGTGAAAATACCATGAAAGACATGAAATGAGCTGGGCTCCGTTCCTTCTTAGTTCCTCAGCCAAGCAACCCTGCCTTTGTTCTGCGCTGCTTTTGATTTGTATACAATCTCTCTACTGCAGTCTCAGTACAAAAAAATAAGAGATATTGCTAAACATGGATGTCAATGGTCCTTCCCTCATGCCCGCTTGTGCTCATTTACTTATTTTACTCTCCATCTCTCCCCTCAGCTCTTGGTTGTCGCCTTGGTGATGGTTTACCTGGTGGCCTTATGCTTATCTTTGTGAGAACAGTTCTGTGGTGACGAAAGAGATTTTTTTCTTTTTTTATCCCTCCCTCATTTTACTTACTGTCTGTCTGATTTTCTCTCTCATTTAAGCCTTTGGATCTGAGCTGTCTGTCTGTCCCGAGTGGATAAGGGCTGTGCAGAAAGGGCCAGTCACTGTTGCTGAATTTTGCATAGCAATCGATGCTTCATAAAGTTTCGATTGTGCCTTCATGAATTAGATTCGCCTGTAAATGGTGCTTTGTGATGCTTGGGGAGAAAAGAAACTTTTTTGGCACATCAGGATAGCTCAGTTTGATGTTGGCAGCCACCGCCTGATTTTTCAGTAACTTTTATTTTGGTAATCATTTGAGGTTACATGAGAAGAAACTTGTTAAAAACTTTGCATGATGTCCACAAAATAAATTTAGACTACTTTATAAAAAAAGCAAGTGAGGTCTGCTAATGCCTGAATCATGAAGGATTAATGACTTTGTTTGTGCTAGTGGGCACGAATAACTCAAAGAGTCAAAGTGGAAATTATCTTAAAGGAAGAGATGAACTTCAGAGAAGTCACCGAGCGCTTGGCTAATAACACAGCCGGAAGCATCTGCGCAGGTTTAGCTGCACTGCGTGTGTACCCGTGAGTCCTGCAGACATGAAAAATAAGTGATTAATGGAGGCGACCGAGGCCTACGGTGCTTGTGAGTTAATTAAAAACTCGGCGGTGCTGCACTCTGTCCATCTGAAGTCACGTCATTTTTTCTGAGCCAAACTGTGAGGCGGGATCTTTACTGATGGTCGTCTAAGACTTTGCTCCAGTTTTTTTTAAATGACACACCTCTTGTTTTATATATGTGTTTGTTTATTGAGAATTACATGATTGTTGTGCAATCTTCTTGATTTATCAGTCCTGAATGTTAGAAATTAAAAAGAATTTCAGATAACCGTTTAAATAGATACCGGAGTACGTTTATTCTGTAGAGTAGTGGTACGTTTAAATTGTTATGACTTTGTTAATCATGGGGTTAACAGCTGTCATTGTTGTCCTCAACTATGACATTACATTTTTTACTTTATAGCTTTTGACAAAGAAATTTTCTTCTCACATACATTT
This sequence comes from Paramisgurnus dabryanus, assembly GCF_030506205.2. NCBI lineage: Eukaryota > Metazoa > Chordata > Actinopteri > Cypriniformes > Cobitidae > Paramisgurnus > Paramisgurnus dabryanus. Next base: position 21,175,954 of record NC_133358.1, on the reverse strand, counting down.
AGATATTGAATAAAAAAGAACATAACACAAATAATAATACTACGAATAACAATAACAAACTACGGTAGCAAATGTTTTAACATATACCGCATTGAGCGAAAGTGTAAAGCATTCAGAATCAAAAATGAATGGAAGCCCCACGCTTTCATTTGCATGGTTTTTGTATGGCCTATACAGTGCACAATAATTGATTTTTAGATTTTGATTGACAGGGTAAAATTATGAAGACAAGCTGTCATTCCCTTTGTGAAAAGAAACTTCCAAGTGTGATTTTACAAGGATCTTGAATAGCAAATGTACTTTTATGAGATCCTCCATAAATGCTACAATAGCAAATAAACACTTGTGGCATGTTTTGCTTGCAAAAGCAGTTTTCTGCTATTTTTGCTCTGTTGGTACAGTATTTGTTTTTGCTCTGCTGTTTTGGGGTCCATGAGGACGGAATAAACGCTGAGTTTCCACCCTGTGGTCTTCTACTGGCTGTAAATAATATGGATGTTTATGTTTTCTCTCTCTCCCTCCCTCTTTCTTTCTCTCTGTCTCTAAATGAGGTGCTAAACAAACAATGCTTAAGGATGCCATAGAACAGGGTTTTTTGGTTCCTTGCCCCCCCCCCAAGTACATATGAGCCCCCAACCCTCTACCTATCTATCTTATCTTTCCATTTGATTTTGCCATTAGGCTGACAAGAACGTTGAGAAGGAGCAAGCAAAATTTAAAAAATTACTTTACACAAGAGAATATTTAACTCCCTTATTTGGGATTGTAAGTAAAAAGTAAAATATTTTTAATAAAATGATTAGTGGAACATGCATTGTTATTTAAGCTCAACGCATACTGGATCATGCGGCCACAATCTGGCAACTACCTAGTGGAGGACCGGATCCAAGTTTGGAAAAATCACAGCCATAGAATAAGTATTTTTCCCACCAGGGTTTTACTGGATTGAACTGTAAAATTTTTTTTGATTCACACAAGTTTCTTTATGGTGTATAAAGCGTCTTTGGAATATAAAATATATAAATTGTAAGAAAAAATGGTTCTTTTGAAAAACTGTGACTGGAAATTGGTTCTTCAATGGCATCACTGTGTAGATCCTTTGTTGGTTTAACTCTTTCGCTGCCATTGACGAGATATCTCGTCAATCAAGAGAAAACGCTTCCCTGCCAATGACGAGATTTTCCGTCTTTCCACAATAGCGCTATTATCCACCAGATGGCGCCCTTCCGCAACTTTTTAAACCCGGAAGTATTGCCCTATGGCAAGTGGCTGCATGTCCGTGTCTGTTTTAAAGATCGCTCTGAATGGGATCTCTATGAAAAGTCCGTCACAAAAATTGGAATTATCTCTGCTTTTTGCTCAAAATGTGGTGTTTTTGCAGAAACCTACCCATTTTCAAAAGCTGATTACAAAAGAACCACTGAAGGTAGGATGAAACGTTTTTTTTTTTTTTTTTTTTTTTAAGCAGAGGGTCTGTTCTTTCATTTGGTATTTTGTATGTTTATATATTTAAAGAAGAACATTTTCTGGAAGGCATTAAACTTTGGTGAAAATCATGAAAAACGCTGGCGCTGGCTGGCAACTTAAAAAAAAAAAAACACTGGCGGTGAAAGAGTTAAGAGTGTACAGTTTTGTAATTATCGTCAATTGAAATGTTTACCCAGTGGCATAGAGAATCGTCTTTTTATTTGTATTATTTGATATCATTTTATAGCAATAATGATTATAGAAGATTACATTATCTGCATAGCTATTGCAGTTCAGACCCGATTTGAGGCTGTATCTTAAATATATATTTTATCTTTTTGGCTACTGTTGTGTAAATGTGTCGCTGCTTGCAGCTGTTTGAGGTTTTCACCCTTGCTGTGTTTGTTTGTGCACCATTAAAGCAAAATGCCTGAAGCATCATCTTTACACAAAGTTTCAGTATTTTTAAAGACATATTTGAAAGTTTAGAAATTATATTAAATCAGAACTATACGGTGAAACAGCCCAACATTTCTTTTTTTGGTTGACTTTTTTATTATGTTTTAAATTTTGTTCACACAATGCAAGAAAACGTGACCGACACAATAATTCTTCTGTGTGTTTTTCAAAAGACAAAGACAGCACGCTCTCGAATCTTACTGCCTGAGGGAATCAACATGCATGTTGCCACTTCTTTTTGATTAGTTACTTTGTCGTTCATATAGTGCATTGTATACATTTTTATCAGTAAGTGTGTTCACTCTTTTGCACTGCTAAAACAATGCTCTACCACTAAACTATACAGAAACACTGGGCACTTTGTATGATCTCCGATGAACATATTGTACCAGCATGAATTTCGAGGTAATCTGCTGCTGGTTTGAAACTGTCTAGCTGGTGTACTAGCATAGCCATGCTTGTCACCGATAAAACTGAGCAACACATTTGTGGCAGATCTTTCTTTTGTTGCTGCATTAAAACATTCAGACGATGGGTTGTTTGTGGTTAAGTAGCAGCCTGCCATGGAGACCAGAATACCAGCATCCAAAACCATCTGCGTATATGCTGGTCTTTTCATCTCCCCGTCTCTCCATGATCTAAAAACAGTCATGCATCTCTTCTGTTATGCAGTATCTATCTGCATTATGTACAACCCCCATTCCCTCTCATCAGAATCGACAGATCAGTTTGATCGTGGTTATTCGATTGTTTTTTGAGGGTCATGTTGGGTGGTGTTTATAAGGACTGTGAAGATAACAATTGAGTTTGATATCAAATATTACAGACATATTTCACCAGAGGAGGATAGAGGAAGGTACCGGGTTTGATTTAATACTTCGCTTTATGCTAAGATGAAGCAGATAAAGATGGGATTAGAAAAGGAAAAACAGAAGGGTCAGAGTCGAACCGTTAGTTTCAATAAATCAACTCAAAACTCCAATAATCATGCTTTTATTATTTACTGGGTTTAGGTCTTACAAACATTTCAAATCAAACAAATAAAACATTTAGAATGTAATTGTAAAAAATAGCTATTTGGGTAAAAATAATTGAACAAAATCAATCTTTTAAGCTATTTCAGAGCAAAGACAGACGTTTCTAGATGCATATGCATATTTATGTCAAAAGATTTCAACGTATAAACAATACAGCGATGCTCAGAATAGTACATTATACAATATTAACACAAGCTGATGAGAGTTAAGCTGCTTTTCCAGACTCCATTGAAATCTACACTTGATCTTAACAGTGCACCGTTTAGTGCTGGTCATTCGAGAGCGTGCACGTGGCATTTTGTTACATCCACAGCAGTGAAAATAGAAAAGTGCTGTGGAGCTGCTACTGTATGTTTATATGCTGCAGCTTTCCTCTCATAACACGAGACTGTGGTGTAACCATCATACAAATATGAAATACATATACCATGCGAAAACACAGTGGTGCTTTATAACCTCATACTTTTCAGGACCAGCGCTGAGGCAGAAAAGCACTCGTACGTTGCACACATACAAGCTGCAGGATGACTGGATGTATTTGTGTTTTTACACTCGCAGTAAAGTGAACCGGAGGGGAATTGTACCAATCCATTTTCAACACATTCTGCATTCCCACTGCTGAAAGGATTAAACAGGAGCTCCTGGTGGGGACGCAGCAGGGGTAGATGAAGGACATGCAGTCATGCAGAGAGAGAGAGCGAGAGAGTTGGGCTGTGCTGGAGGGTTTTGGATACTCATTGACAACAGTGCTGGTTTTAAAACTTTAGATATTAACTTAGATTTTTGGGTGCGTAAATCTTTTGTACATAAATAATAATTATTTGTTACATTTATGCATTTGGCAGATGCTTTTGTTTCAAAACGACTTAAAGCGCATCACAATGTATACATTTTCTGTCTTCATGTGGGTTCGCTAGTTTTACCCATGACCTTTTGCACTGCCAACGCAATTCTCTTCCACTTTTGCTCGAAGTATGCTGGTCATAAAAATGTATATTATATGAAAAATATGTTTAGGGAAATAGTAAACTTTTTACTGGTGCTTTGAGAGTTTTGAATCTTACTGTACACTGCTGACGTGATGTTTTCAGTCATTTTATGTGTCTGAATGCCAGCTTCAACTCTCAATGGATTCTCTTACACCAGTTTATTCTTGCATTGGTCCTCATTATTGTAGTTTAGTTGTGGTATAACAGACGTTCATTATTTCACTCATTACATTATTTCTTGGCTCATTGGAGGAAATTGTTGTCGCCAACATAGCACAATTGTGATACACACTTCAGATTTCCTGCTGAGCATTCAGATTTGACACACAGACCACGGCCACTGCAGGCATATTCGGGGAGTTGAATAGATCAGCACAAACTGTAAGTTTGAACCGTAGATCAAAATAAATGACCAAGGGTCGTCTTCTTTTGCTTTCTGGCTTGGGGAACCCTAGCTGCAAATTAAGTTTCGTGACACAAGGCATTTCATTTTTGTATTTGAATTTATTCTGATGAGTTGATGCATGCAAATCTTCTCTTTCAAAAGTCTTTTATCTCAAGTAGGGTTGTTACACAACCGTGATTTTAGTAGACGTCAGTAATTCATCAATTAAACATTTTGAAATTAGTTTAAGGTTAAGTTTTCTGGAATGCTATTCTTTTGCGTTTATAAAAAAATCACATACATGTGACTGTTGACTCAAAGATCCATGTTTATGAAGACAACTACATCTGTTGTATTACGTGTGTCAGGCCAGTAGTTGCCGATGTTTCTAAAAAAAACAATACCTGTATGCATTTTTCTATTTTTTCAATTTTTCAATTACTTTTTGAATGGGCTTAAGTTATTACAACTTTATTTTTAGCAACTTCTAACTTGTCAAAAAAGTTGAAATGACTTATTAATTTAAGTTGTTTAAACATTAAAGTGCAACAAGGAATTTTTACAGTGTACAGAGCGATAAATACAAACAACCAAAATGGCAAAATCATCAAGCAGTTTCTGTGCCGGCCCAAGCCTCTTGGGGGCCCTAAGCAGAATTTGATTTGGGGGCCCTCCTCCCGCTACGCGGAGTCACCTGTGCTTGAAGATTATTGACACTTAGATTATTGATATTTTTAATTTGCAATGTCAATTTGTGCAATTTGAAGGGTAATGAAAACGCAGCTACTATTGTGCTCCATTTTTACCAAAAAATGAGCGAAGAGTCAAAACTGAATGGAAGTCCCACGCTTTCATTTGCATGTTTATTGTATGGAAAATACAGTGCACACAAATTGATTTTTAGGTTTTGATTGACAGGGTAAAATTATGAAGACAAGCTGTCATTCCTTTTGTGAATAGAGAATACAGTACAGTTGATTGAGTAGCGTGAAGCGTGCATGACGCTTAGTGATGTATCACACATCTAAACTCTCTTTCTTTCTCTCTCTTCATTCTCTCTTACTGTTCCTCCCTCCTTTTCTTGTGTTATGATGCGCACAACACAAAATTATGCATTGTCAAATCTACTTCACCTCATGACTGTATCTGCTGGTGACGTCTTTAAAGGTCCCGTTCTTTCTGTGTTTTTGAATCTTTGATTGTGTTTACCGTGCGCAATATAACATGTGTTCATGTTTTTCACACAATTACTTATCTGTATAGCTCTGTTTTCACTGTCCTCAAGTCCCTTTTTCAGAAATACGTATCGAGTTAGATGGTGAAGCTTGTTTAGTGTGTTGTGATTCGATAGCAGCTTAGCTTGCCGTTAGCTTAGCTGGCGACTGACGTATTCCTGTGGGCGGAGTTTAGTCAGAAAACTGTTCTAGTGATGTCATTAAAGCAGGAAGTAGAGGGCTGTAGTCCAAACCGGCCGTTCGTTGTAGGCTTTGAAAGGCCAATTCTGTTATATCGCCTGGCAGTGAACTTTGAGCTTCATAATTTTACAGGTATTATTTATGGTATTATAGCAACATTACACACTAACTAGGGTTTAAAAAATGGGATCAGAAAGAATGTGATCTTTAATACTTACCATAGAGAACACTAGACTGTTTAACAGCTCTTCAGTTTAACATCAGTCTGCTTGTGTAGTGAAGATGCTATTGACTGTTTAATTTACTAATTTCGCTGTCGATCCCCTGACCATGCGAGAAGAGGGATTCTTCTGATTGATCCTGCAATGTAAAATGTCCATTGATTTCTCTCAGAAATAGCTAGGTAATACCTCGGCCTGGTTATAAATCACCCTGCCTACCTATTTTCATGACCATTTGTTCGATATGATAAACCCCAACCAGCATGTTTAATTGGGCGTTCGGGGGTCATGCCGAACGATATTTCACTAAGACAGCAGCCGAGCAGCCGTTTTAATTTTTATTGTATTTAAGAGGGTCATTCCGGCAGACGTTTAAGACTTGTATATACGTGCATCAATATAAAATACGAGTGCCGTTGTTTCTCCATAGAGAAACGACAGCATGCTTGTCTTTATGGGCTTAGAGGCTGATTATAAGTGATCTGCCCTCGATGGCCATGCGAGAGAGCTAGAAGCCTTTGAGTAAACATCATTACCGCCTGCCTACCCATAAACTTGCTTTTACATTTCAGACTGCACAGTGGGCTTATTTACTATGAGCGCGTTGATGGGCAGAGCCGTTGTCCTAATGGTGTTGTTTATTTGAATGAGAGAAAGGAGAGATTAATGACATGCTCTGTGAGCATAGCAGGCCATTTGTCCAAACACCATCCTGGCTGTCTTTGGTACTGAAGTGCAAGACTTATGGATTGCCAAAATGGAAAGGCAATTTCAACAGGGGCAAAACTTTCCTTCATTTTCAACACGAATGGTGGCTTTTCGAAATTTATTAAGTTTAGCATAGACAATATTAGCAGGCATTGACCATTTACACTAAATTTGTTTTTGCTTTATTAGTCTGTTTGGGCAGAATGATTCAAGTTAATAGTTCACACACAACATGAAATCAAAATTGATCCCATTTGCTTTCTGTCCCTGGTCTTATTGTGCTCGATTCATTGGTGCACTTTTTTTTCAAAGCGTTTGTTTTCAGAGTCTTTCGTCAAATGTAATGACTTTCTCTGCCTTTGAGGCAAGCCTCATTATTACCTTTTTCAAATCCCTGAACCCTAAGAATTAAACTTCAGTTTGTAACTCTGTACAGCTTGTTATGGAGCGCTGTACAAAAACAATGAACCAATTAAAAACCATCCTATAGATTAACATTGTCAGAATTAGCAGACTCCATTTTTAGAATCCATTTCAGAAATCATGGGGAACTTTTTGAGCTTGAGAATACTGTTTTGTTTCCACAAGTACCTCTCTTTTTGTAAAATGTACAGTATAAATCCAGTAAAGGGACACTCCACTTTTTTTAAAAATATGCTCATTTTCCAGGTCTCCTAGAGTTAAACATTTGATTTTTACCTTTTTGGAATCCATTCAGCTGATCTCCGGGTCTGGCTGTACCACTTTTAGCATAGCTTAGCACAATCCATTGAATCTAATTAGACCATTAGCATCACGCTAAGAGTTTCTATATTTTTCCTGTTTAAAACCTGACTGTTCTGTAGTAACATCGTGTACTAATACCGACAAAAAAATAAAAGTTGCAATTTTCTAGGCCAATATTGCTAGGAACTATACTCTCATTCCGGCATAATAATCAAGGACTTTGCTGCCGTAACATGGCTGTAGGAGGCGCAATGATATTACACAGCACCCGAAAATAGTCCCCTTAGTACCTTTAAATGGCAGAGGACTATTTTCGGGCACTGCATAATATCATTGCGCCTCCTACAGCCATGTTACGGCAGCAAAGTCCTTGATTATTACGCCAGAATGAGAGTGTAGTTCCTAGCCATATCTGCCTAGAAATTTTTTAGATAATTTTCTGTCGGTCTTAGTATACGATGCAACCACAGAAGAGTTAAGTTTTAAATAAGAAAAATATCAAAACTCTTTGGTTATTTTTTAGCGCAATGCTAATGGTCTAATCAGATTCAATGGATGGTGCTAAGCTATGCTAAAAGTCCAAGTGCCAGACCCGGAGATCAGCTGAATGGATTCCAAAACGGTAAAAATCATGTGTTTAACTCTATATGAGCTGGAAAATTTGTATATTAGTGTAGTAGAGTGTCCCTTTAACAATTTTATGATTCAATCAAACCTTGATGATAAATCAACCTATTTTCTACCTTTTTTCTACCTTAAGTTCTAAAAATGTCACATTACTGCAGTTAAATGTGTTTTATATGCTGTGTCATGTTGCTGGAAGCCATGATGGCTTATTTCCCAATGTCCCCAAGCTGTCTGAAGAGAGTAACACAGCTGATGTCACATAGTCCTGTCACTAATTTCGCATTTCACTGTCTGCAACTCTCCACACCTTTATTCTGCACAGCTGATCTTACTCTCTGTCTATATCAGGGTTACAATAAATCTGATCTTAATGTAGGTAAAATGTGATGTCACAGAGTCACTATGGGAATCTCCTTTAACTGGGACTGACATGACTGACCAGCCTACCTGCAAGTCTTTGCTGTTAACCTGAGCTGAGACTGAGGAGCTCAGACACAATGTCCTGGAAAGTTTACAGTCAGTGATCACGTCACTTCAGATCAGCCTCTCTCGCTTAAAACCACCTCTACTTACACACTGTCCCTTGAGCGAAGACATTGAGGACACTGCTGCTTCAGAATTAAACACTATGATGATGCAGTACATGCAAGGTTTAAACGTTTTAGCCCATGCTATGGCAGAAGTATTTACATATGATTTATGCATTTGGCAGATGTTGTCTGGAAGTGTTCGTGTAGCCCAATTGGTAGAGATTCTGATTCTAAGAGAACTCACATACAGATAAAATGTTTACCCTGAATGTACTGTACTCGAAGTCATTTTGGGTATTAGCGTCTATGTATACAGTTCCAGGCAAAATTGTGCCCTACAGTAACTTTGTTCCTTGCCACATTTTCATCCCTTGCCACCTTTGGTTTGCTTACTAGGTGGTTTTTGCACAATGACACTAGAATGTCGTCTTTACGTTGACTCTGCAACAGTGCACACTGGGAAAAGAGCTGAATATATTAGAGTCAAACTAGTCAGTAACATAAAAGTTACTTTTACTCTACATTTGGCACATAGTGAGCATTGGACCCCCATCACCAACTAAAGTAGACAAACATACACATTTACATAGACACAGATATTTTTATTAAAATATTTTTTCACACATTTGCACACACACAAACACCCTCCTACAGCTACTGTATAAGTAATTGCCAGGCAGCCAGCTTGTGAGGACTGCCCTACATTAAACCAAGCATTTCTATAGGGATCCATTAAATCAAACACTACCCTCCAGCTGCTGTATAACAATAAGATCAACTCCCAAAACCCCAACTCCAACCTCTTCTGAAACATCAGAGGCGGTGTGTGTATTTTTGAAGTCACTACAGTATATGCATGCCCTTGTGCCACCGGGTGCCGTGTCTTGTAACACTGTCAACCAGTGGCAGTAGGCTTCCCTGGAGTTAAAGGAAGTCCATTCACAGACAGTCTATGGCAGCTAGCTCTAGGACTACTCTCTCTCTCTCTCTCTCTCTCTCTCTCTCTCTCTCTCTCTCTCTCTCTCTCTCTCTCTCTCTCTCTCTCTCTCTTCTCTTTCTCTCTCCCTGTATCTATTATCTGAAATAGAAATTGCTAGTAAGAGAATTGCACTAATGATGCAGTAAATAGAGATAAATTATTCTACAGTCATGTGGGCATGTGAACCCATTAGCAACAGGAATCAAAGTTGGAGTTCAGAAGTTGCAGTAGCATCATTCTTTGAAATAAGCAACATGTAGGTGGAGGAAAATATACCCTGACGTATGAGGGCGTGGGTTAGTGTTCAATACTGCAATGGCTTCACTGGGATTGTGTATGTGTTTGGTGGGTGCAGGTTGGAGGGTGCTGTCATAACCAAATATGCTCTCAAATATAGCATCACCTGAAGAAGGGCTATGCGATATTGACTAAAATTCATAGTAATGCATTACTGTAATTCAATTACTTTTAACGGTAACAAACATGTTTCGAAGTATTTTTTTTTTAAATCAAGTAACGCAGTTACAATTAATGAAATTTAAATGAGTTTTTTACTCGCGTTAACTTAATTAACACTTGCAGACAAGACATTTCTGATCTAACATCGCAGGACCGTGGTGGGCAGCGCAGTGAATCATTAAACTTCATCATGGCCGACAGTGCGTATAGAATGAACATGAAAAATCTAAATGGGACAACATACCTTTGTTTTAAAATTGTGTGTGAGCCATAAGTCCATCCGATCTTATGTTTGTAAATTATCTTTGCCAAGCAATCCCAGTATGAAATCAACTTGCATTTGTAGTCCACAAAATTAATAAATCTGAGAAATGTTAATATATTCTCAAATGATTACATCGGCTTTCATGGAAGAGAACGATCCGCGATTGTTGTTTCCAGTAAAATATTTACACTGCGCTGTACAACTGTGTTAAAACTCCATAGTATGTGCAAGTGCGCATTTAGTTTCAGTTTTGGTTTCACTCCCTCCGTGTCCGACAAAACAATCCACTTGCTCTGTGTCCATCCGACAAAACAATCCACGTACTCCGTTTTCTCATTAAATATCTTGCTTTAATCTGGTTTATCATTTAAATCAAACATAAAAAATATACAAACATTATATAATCTTAAATCATAAATATCACGGATGCGGTAAAGAAAACTGTGCGACTCCACTGTATTCCAAAGAGCGCACTACCTGCAAGCTTCACAAGTCCCCAAATTCTTAAAGAGACAGTACACAATTTTTACACAATATGTATTTTCAATGAAAACATACAGAATATTTGTCTAAATGGTCTAAATGATGTACATAAATAAAGTAAGGTTACATATTAAGATAATTTCTTACAAAAATATTTTATTTAAAGGCTGAATCTAAAGCAAAATAGGCTTCTACAGTATGTGATATATTTGAGTCTTAGGTGTAAAATAGCCCATCTATATAAGAAACTTTACTAAAATAATGCAATACATAACTAAACTAACAAAAGTGTGACACCCACTGTGGCCCATGGCCTATCATTTTATCATTTGACTGTTCAGTACTGTTCATATTTACATTTAAAAAGCAGACATAAAAGTAACTTAAAAGTTACTTTCCCTAGTAACTAATTACTTTTGATATACTGTAACTGGTAGAGTAATTCAATTACTTTTAAAAGAAGTAACTAACTGTAATTAATTACTAATTTTCAGTAACTTGCCCAACACTGATGATAATATAGTTATGTATATCATATTGCATTTCTGTCAAAATATCCTTCTAAAAGTTACTCAATGCTCCTTTAAGTGGATTGAAATAGATGGGACATACAGTTCTAAATCAACTACTGTTTAGTACTGATAGTATGCGGATTGAGATGCAGGGCTAGCATTTATCTGTGACCATATCAACACATTTGTGACCACTTTGTACCGCTCGCCCCTCTGATTTAAAATGAATGATAATATTGTGGATCTTATGCTGTGAGGTTAGTTATATTTTAAAAGAATGTTCTTTACATTATGTAGGATGATTATGTAGAATACAGTTAATCAAAAAAATGGGTTTTCACAGAATAGGTCACGCATGTTTTCCATTCAAGCCGGAGGGCGCTTCATACGTTCAGCATTTACAAATAACTACATTTTCTGCAACACAATAGAATAAGTGTTTTACCTGTGATAAGACATCTGTTCAGCTGCTAGAAGCAATGAAGGAATGGATGATAATAGTTTTAGACTCTACAGGTCAACTTAATCAAATGTGCCCCGCTTCTAATACATATCCACTGACAAACAAAAAAACAAGCTTTTTCAGAAATAAATTCAAAATATTTATCATATTTTTATATTTATAGTGACATTTACACCCCTGTGCCATCGAGGAGTGTGATGCCATAAATAATTTATTTTATGTATGTATATAACGGCAATAATAAACTGCAATAAGTGTAAAGTCGTAAAATGAATGGATTTCAACGAAGGTAATTGCGCCCCTGTCGCCTGTGGTATACAGTACACACACAATAGCACTTCATTCTGTGTCATTGCATGTTAGGTTTTGATGGAGTCCTAACATTGACACAATTTTTCATGTTGGGATGTCAAAAGGCTGCAAAGGAGTCAACATTGACTTACTTGCATTTCCAGAACATCTACAGTGCATCCTCTCCAAAGTTAGGGATAAAAATGTGACAACGTCCAAACCAATAAAATAACTGCCTCATGCAAAGCATTCTGGGAACAAGAAATCAATCTTTTTCTGTTTTCTTCCTTCAAATTTTGGATCTCAGAATGCTTTGCGTGAGGCTGTTATTTTAGTTTTATTCTGTAAAGATAAAGACTTGTTAATGTTCATTTAAAGGGACACTCCACTTTCTTTAAATATGCTCATTTTCCAGCTCCCCTAGAGTAAAACATTAGAATTTTACCGTTTTGGAATCAATTCAGCTGATCCAATTTTAGCATAGCTTAGCATAATCCATTGAATCTGAATAAACCATTAGCATCGCGCTCAAAAATGACCAAAGAGTTTCGATATTTTTCCTACTTAAAACTTGACTCTTATGAAGTTAAATCGTGTACTAAGACTGACAAAAATGTACAATTTGATATTTTCTAGACAGATATGGCTAGGAACTATACTCTCATTCTGGCGTAATAATACAAGGACTTTGCCGCCGTACCATGGCTGCCGCAGGCACAATGATATTACGCAGCGCCCGAAAATAGCCCCCTTGGTAACTATTAATAGCAGGGGACTATTTTCAGGCACTGCATAATGTCATTTGGCTGAATGGATTCCAAAACGGTAAAAATCAATTGTTTAACTCTAGAACAAAAAGTGGACTGTCCCTTTAACTTTGAACAAACGGTTGCCAGTAAAAAGCATACATTTAAATCTACAGTAAGGTACTGGCAAACAGCTGCATAACTACAGCTATTTTTTTTACAGTGAACCCTTAAGAGCAGAGCAGAATATATATAATTGGTTTCATGGTGCAATCATGCCAGTAATACTGTAATTTCTACAGAATTTTTTGTACAATGTTTCATTGTTTGATTTAGCACTGGCAGTCTTTTTTTGGGTGACCTTAAACCAAATGAAATGTAAATCTGATATGACGTTTACTTTAGAAGTTGCTTCTTGTAACTCTGGCTGCAGACCTCCCACATACTTCAGATATCTTGAAATATGTATATAACTTTAGTTTGGGGAGATTGTTCTCTGCTGCTTTCATCCAGCGATCTTCTCTCTTTGATACCACTGCTTTTAGGGGAACAAAGTGCAGTATGGCAGGCTGATTTTAATTGCTTGTAAAGGGGGCAGACATTTCAGACTTGTCATTATTGCTTTAATCTGATGTTTCTCCTGCGATGCCTGTGTGACAGATCTGGGTTATGTAAAAGGTCTCAGCATTTGTTAAATACATACTCACTTTTGACCGTTTGAAGTATTGCTTTACCCAGGATTTTGCCATATACACTCAAGAAAGTGACATTCAAGAAAGCCTTTATTAAAGAAATTTATAAAGTAATAAAGATGGATAATAAAGTTTTATTAGTGACAATTGTATGTTTTTACAGTCCCCAATGTGCGAATTCCCAAGTCATGTGCCTCAGCAGATTTCCAAGGGGGCCTCAAGATTACTTAAAATTACAAAACATTGGACAAAACAAGCATTAAAATAAGCTAAAACAAGCAAAAATCTAGTTTTTGTCCATTTTAGTAGTGAATATACATCTGTACAGTCTTCCAAGCTCTAGTTAATTTTATTTGGAAAAAATATAGTGAGTGAGGGGGCCTTCAAATATTGTTGTGGGCCTTGAAGTGAAAAGGTTGGAACCCACTGCCCTACACCATGTTGCCGTCAAATAAAACTATTGTCATGACTGCTGTAAACAAAAGCTTGCAATGCTTGCTCAGCCTCCTGTGTCATCTGAATGGTCCAATGGTCATATAAACGCAGCGTTTACATGTGATATGCTGCAAAAGATGCGAAACACAAGCTTAACAGTAAAACATGTCTATCTAGTCTAGTGGTTCTCAAAATTTTTCAGCGTGCGGCCCCCTTTGTGTGCGGTGCATTACTTCGCGCCCCCCCAAAGAAAATATATGACAGTTTTGTTCTAAAAAATAACATTTTAATTAGACAAAACATATTAAAGTATACAAAGTAGTGATGTTGGTTAGGAGCCTTTTTTATTTAATTACACAGAATTTATAATAAAAATTAATGTATTTTATAAAATGTCATAAAATGTCAAACCCGGCCCCCAGTTTGAGAACCACTGATCTAGTGCATGCTTACCTAATAAAAATAAATAGTGCAGTGGAATGGAAAAATGTGTCTTTTCAATATTTTTAATTCCTTATCATTAGTTTTTTTGGTGCACTATAAAACACTGTGTGTATTATCATTTATAAACTGAAGGCTTGGAATATGACAACATATCTCTTACCTACTTTATGTTCATCATTACATTCTTTTTATATATTATATATTTTTTGGGGGGGCCATTTTGCCTTTATTTGACAGACAGTAATCAAGAGACGACAGGACAGTACATGGTGGAGAGAGGGGCACGGGATCAGCAAAAGACCTCGAGCCGGGAATCGAACCCGGGTCGCCGGAAGTGCGTATGCACCAGAGCACTGTCCACCACACCATCGGCTCCGACTCATTATTACATTCTTAAAACTTATTTTATTTAACCTCTCTATTGTCCTTTGTGGCTACAAAGTATGAAGTAAAAGTTAACTAATCCTACAAAAACTACAGCCCTTTTCACATTAAATGTAAAAGAGTGAAAGAAATGTTACACCTACAGAAACAAATCCCTATAGAGCCATTCAATCAATGTGTCGATTTTTCCTCCATCGCCATGGCATGCAGATGGCGGTCCAGTGAGATTTGAGCATACGACTAGAAAAGCCATAAAAGGTCGCCAAACCTCGCATTTTATAGGTATGCCCTTTCGACAAAGCTTATTCAGTTCCACTTATCTAAAGTGTACAGTTCTGGGTACAGAGACCCTTAACCATTTCTGTAGATGTAAAGCGAGACTTTATATGGCTGTTTTTTATTCCTCCTCCTACTGTGTGCCCCGCTCAGTTGAACTGGCAGCAAAAGGCAATTAAAGTTGTCTGCTTTGCGTTAAAGGCGGCATCTCATTTTAATGAAGCATTCTGGAACAAATCCACTAAAGCTTATTCCCACAAAGTCATGAATAAGAGGTTTGCATCTTATTCAAGAGCTCAGAATGAGATGTTCGGCAAGCCACCAAGAGCACTGCATGTCTGAGCTTAACTAAAGATACATTTTCCCATCAAGATTACACATCCTTTTGCACACTAAGGATGTTGTTGTAATAGAGGTTAATATACCATTTGATACTCTCTAATATGCATAACCAATGGTAACTGCATCTTGCTGTAATTGTTATTGATTTAACAGTGCCGTTTTACTGCGGTTGATACTGTTATATCCATTTAAAGTTAATAGTATCTCATCTGTCATTCGGACTGTGTGTGTGCTTTATTAGATTTAATCTCAAAATGTATGTTTTGGCAAAGAGCGCCTGTTGTTTTGGGAATTACAAAACAAGTGAACATCTACGCTTGGATGACTCTGTAGCTGATAGTTATCTGAGCAGTACTAAATCAGCAATTTAACTTTGAGAAAGAAAAGACGCATTTGCGTCAAGAGAACGTGTCGAGAGCCATCTACAGTGAATTAAAATCCAGTAATTCTTGTTGAACACACAGACACTGCGGTCAGTCAGATAATAAATGCAGAGAGATACTACGGAGACTCAACCACAAACATTATTTACAGGGAGAGAATGAACCAAACAGCATTCATAATAAACTATGCACGTCATTCAAGCTTTCTCATCGCAGACATTTAGCAAATCTCAAAGTCCCATAATGCACCTCCCCAGCCCCGTTCTGACATCACAGCATGCGTTGGTTTGGTTTCGGGCCATGTGCTTGCCCGAGCCTGCCAATAGGTTGCAATTAAAAGCCTTGTCACGGGTCTGCAGGCTTCTCTGTCATGCCGGAGGTTCTGGCTGCCTCGCCGACAGCCGCTTGGCTCCGGCGCATCTATCTGAACAGAAGGTGTCTGACAGCGTTTCAAGCCTAAATCTGCTAGGCCTAGAGTTTGTTGCGTTAAAGCCTTCAGAAATTGAAACCAGAGGCTTGAATGGCATAATACATGGAAGTGGTTTGTTGGTGTGATGAAGTGTGTTTGAGAGACAGGTTATTAGTGTCGCTCGCTAAGGTAAATGGCTCTTTTACTGAACATGGGACTCTGCCTGCACTGTTTACACTACATGCACGCATGTTAAATTTTAAAAATAAAACATGCGGCTCATTGAGAAGAGGTTTGTAATTTTTATTTATTTATTTTTTGCTCTTTTTTAGCAATCACAGATATATATACACATACACACAAATGAGACATAAAAAGACGGAAAGAAAAATAATAATAATAATTCATATAATACTGGTACAGAGATTAGTTAAATCCATAATTTATGAGATTTAATAGTGATTATTTTTAATTAAATTTCTGTGTGTTGTTTGGTGAAGAAAATGCATTTAATACACTAAGTAGTGAAATAAGATTATATACAGCATCATACGATTTGCAGTAGTAATCATAGTATAAACTATTATTATACAGGCGACAGAACAATTGTCATATTTTTAGGTGTAATCTTCCCTATAATGAGCATTTAAGCATATCCTTTTAAAACTAAGTTGGACTTTTTTGTTGAATAATTTCAAAATATTGCGCAATACACAGCCTCTAAGTAAAGAAATCTTTGAAATGGGGGACCATAGTGTATAATAGTGTATACAGTAGTAGTTATCATTAATTATAATAATAATAATAATTAATGTAGGAGTGGATGTAGTGGGAACATTAGTGATCACAATATAAGTAATATTAATAATAATAATGAAGAAGGTAACTGGAGTAGTTGGTAGACTTAATGCCAAAAACCTCATATCCTTCTTGGTCCTGCAGCCACTCCATCCGCGCCAGCAAGCGCCACCACGACCCATCGGCACACTCCCCAATCACACGTTTGTGGTCTGCTGTAAAATAGGTGACTTTGTATGGAGGTGTGGAGTTGTTATTATTCTGATAGACAGTAATGCACAAAGCTGCTGTGACATTTATGTTGTCATGTTTGACATTCTGTATCTAATTTGTCTTGGTGCGAAGTGGCTGTCTGAAGATAAATTACCTACATTTAGGGTTTGAGTTTGATATGATACCAACATGCCAATTTTCAAATACATCATAGTCTATGCACTTGATACCACAGAAATACAATCACATATTTAAAGTACCCATGACATCAAAATTAAAAAATATATAATTTAGTATAAATATTTTAAGCTTAAGGATATATAAAAAACAGGTATGGTCCAAAACGCTGACAAAATTTTCATACTGGAGATATAAGCATTCAAAGCTTACAGTTTGGCACTTGCACAAAAAGGTCTAGAATTTTTATGACATCACCCTACACTTTAACTTCTAATAAAAATTTCTGTCTAAGCAAATGCACTTTAGACACTATGCATCCTGCCCCGACGATTATTATCAAGAAGTAAAGTAAGCAATCCATAACAAAATCGTAAATTAATATCAGTGTGATTTTTTTCTGTTTGTATTGTTTTTATTATGATTGCCTTTGAAACTGCATTGAAACTGCAAATTTAAACTAAATTGAAATTGAAAACCATTGAGGTCCACTAAAGTCCACTATTTGGATAAAAATCCTGGAATGCTTTTTTTTCTTTTTGACTGAAGAAAGAAAGACATAAACATCTTGGATGACCGTTACTTATTCACGATACAGCACTTGCCTCGAGTACCTTATTGCTTTTATAAAACGGTTACCACACAATATTAAAGTAAAAAAAATATTAGTGCAACTTTCATGAAGTTAAATCAATAAAAGCATTCCTTCCGCTAGAAAAAATAGTCCCTGACTTCGAACAACAACATGAAAGCTCAAATAAAAACAACAAACTGTTCTCAGACTTTGTCTCATTATATGTTTATGTGTTGCTAAGGGTGTTGCTAAGGGCACAGTGATATTAAATAGAACTGTTGGGTGAAGCGGTCATAGCAGTGTTTTATCGTGAATAAAGCACACCAATTGACCAATCAGAATCAAGGATTGGAACTAACCGTTTTATAAAAGTGTATATTTGTTATTTTTATATATTTTTGTATATTTGTTATAAATAACATTCAGGTTTTTTACATCTATATTAATTTTGGTACATTGTGCTAAATTATTCATACTATTTACCCCCACCTAGTTGCATATTTGACTTTTGATATTTTCTTCTAAATGTTTACAAAGCAACAAGATAAAAGTGAATATGTGCTTCCGTTAAAGCACATATTTGACACTCCAAGCCAGCGTTTGATTTCTGACTGCACACAGTTTGTATCAGTTCCCCGTGCGTCTGGTTATATAAGTAGCTTTTGATTATTAGAACCATTTCACATTCAAACAAGTCAACATTTTCATTATTCTGGCTCTAGACTCATGCATTATTTAAAGTGAGATGTCTGTATAAACACGCAGCTGAAAAGATCCTTTTGTCAGCTGAGAATTTCCTCTCCCATCTTCAGCTTTGGTTCATTAGAGGTAATGTTTCCCCACGCACCTTTGCTCTAAATATTCCCAACATTGCACCGTTGGTAAACAGGTTTATGGAATATGTGTGTAATGGCAGATTTGTAATACGGGATTCTTAAAGAATAAAGTTATATACGCCGTTACCTATAGCCTCATTTATTTGCATAATTATGTATTCATCTACCTGTCAAATGAGAACGAGAGGATTTTCATACAAAATATAATGATAGTGATATTTGGTTTGATATCATCTGCCCAGTGTCTCTGTGTATTTTAAAGCAGTAGTGATTGAATTCATCCTAGCTGACTTTGATATATAGGCTACATATTGGAGTATTTCAGCTATGTCTTCTTTTGTGACCTTGTCAGTTCTTCTTCATTCTGGAGTGACCCGGACTTCTTCCTGGCTGTTTATAGTTTATAGCTTGGTCTTCTCAGTCCTTGAACAAGGACATAGAAATATCTGCCGTCACGCCAATATCACAGTTCACAGAGTCAATTACTTTCTTATTTTATATACGCCTGATATTTAATGCAGCTCAAGGATAGATTGAATAAATGAATGACAGCAGTGGTGGTCAAGGGAAGAGTATCTCATTGGAGGTATAACATTTTGCCAGTAAATACACATGCACACACACACACAGACCAGTGTTGGGAAGTAACTAAAAGCAGATTTTGTCAAAGTGATCTCTGATAAAATGCTGTTCGCCCAGCCTATTTAATAACTAAAAGCACTCTTTTAAAGTATGCCTTTCAGCAGAATCGTAGTGAAGTATTTATTCCAAAAAATCTGATTCATTAGTTTGTTTGGATGATTCAAACAGGAAAAAAGAGTCACCTTTATTGATAGTTATTTGGGGTAAATTATTAAATGTAAATTTAGTGTAAAGCTTAGCAAGCTACAATTTCTAAAAAAGCTTCTCCAACACACAATTTCCATGAAGATATGCCACATCTCCATCGCTCAAAGCTGATGAATAGATTTTTTGTTGCAGGAAACATTCAAGTCCACAGCTTCACTTTATTCAGTTTGTCAGACTGCTGCTGCAGAGCATCATGGGTAATGTCATGCTATCCTCTGAAGGCTTCAATACAGTAGATGGGCAGTCAACCACAAAGGTGCTGATTTTAGTCAAACCCCCCTTCCCACGGCTTGCTTCCCCTCTTCATCCTACGGCAAAGTCAGGCTCCGGCAACATCGATCTTGAGTTAGGAAATCCAATATTCTGTGCAAGACCCACCAAAGCCCCATTTGTATTATTTTTCAAGCTAAATAGGAAATCTTTATAATGATGATAGTCTGAAGGGTGTAGAGCATTACCCTGTTTAACCTTTAATCCCAAACTGAGAGTGGATGAAAAAATTTACATTTGTGTGAAGCGACACCCTCGACTCAACGCCCGCTGTTGTTTCCTGGGAGTTGCTGTATGAGATGCTTGTTGTAATAAATGAGCCATCTTTGAGTTGTTGGAGGCCATGCAATTATTCACTTATATCTCTTTATTATTATATCTCTTTTTTATTGTACTGTAGATGGAAAAGCATCAAAGCTTTCTGTTGGTTTTCTGTTCTGTTCATGTTGTGATTTTACAGTGAATTTTACAATATATGCACTGTATGTATCACAAACTGCATATCTTATGTCTGTACAATCCGTGTATGTATGTGATGTCTGGTCGTAGGTTCAACTTTAGTTAAAACTTTGTTCTTTTTCTTTTTTGCAGCTCAGCCGATGATCAGTATCGCTGGAATACTCAAGGTAAATCATTTTTATGTTGTTTTTTTTGCTGTCAGGCAATTGTGTTTTTTGAATAATGCTTTTATAACTACAGTAGGTAAATCACAAGCAATAATGTGAGCTCAGGTATGATATGCTGCAACATGCAGTAACATTGCATCATATTTATGAATATCAGTTCTTGAAACATGTATAATACTGATCGAGATACAAAAATCAACACAGTTTCTAAAATTACTCATTAAACAGTTTCTTTGGGTTTTTTTTATATGAATTTTACTGTTCTTATTATGTAAGAATAAAGCATTTTAAATGAAGATGGGATGTATTTTTAAATTATATTATATTTAAAGTCTGTGTAAAGTATTATATTAAATGTATTCTCAGATTGTGACACCACAGAAAAAAATCTGATATTAATCACCCAGCCAAATTTGAATGATTAAAGCTTTTTATCAAAATCGTGACAGCTTGTATTATCTGTTTTACAAATTTGAATTCAAATGTAATGTTTAGTATAGGGTTGGGTATTGTTATCAATTTGGCAATTCGATTCTAATTAACTATCGATATTTCATTAAAAATGTTAGTTTTGTTAGATACCTGTTTGTCTCGAAAGATGGCAATATTTAAGAGGCGAAGCACAGATAATATTTGCATCCTATGTTCACATAAAAAAATATTCAGGGATTACTCAGAGTTTCGTTAAACTGGAGATCAATTAAAATCGGAGAATCATTATATTTTTACCAGCCCTATTAGTAATAAACTATAATGTGAAAGGTGTGTGGTGATTAAGTTAAAGTAGACATATCATAAAAATCTAACTTTTTTTCATGTTTAAGTGTTAAAATTAGGTCCCCAGTGCTTTATCAACCTAAAAAATGTGAAAAAGATTAACCCAGTAACTTAGTTTTGGTAAACCATTCTCTGCAAGCATGTGAAAAAATAGGTCATTAAAAATGTGGCTCCCTTTGTGATGTCAGAAGGGGATAATACCACCCCTTAATCTGCACTATCCAACCACAGCACTGCCATTTAGTGCAGAGATCAGCTCATTTGCATTTTAAATGACACACCCAAAAACGGCAAATTTTAGCTTGCACCTACAAAGTGGCAAGTTTAACATGCTATAATAAATTATGTATGTGGTATTTTGAGCTAAAACCCAACATACATACTCTGGAAACATCAGAGATTTTTTTGACAATTTAAAAAAGATTTGTGAAAAGTCCCTTTTAAGAGGTTAATCTTTGTGTTTGGCAGCTTGTGTAACTCATTATCCCTTGGCAAAACACCACACTGGCCCAGGGACAGTTGATAGACAGGTCAAACAAAGAACAAGCAGCAGGGTAGCTAACCAGGTCATGCAATAGTTCAATCTTAGTCAGTTTGGTTGCCCAGTCAGCAGGTGATACAGGTCAGAGCTCAAGTGTTGCGGAGGAGGCTTTGGGGAGAACCTGTGGTGTCAGTGACTAAACATGATTAACGTAATACACTGTTTGTTTCACAGACGGACAGAAAGACATTGAGGAGGAACTGAATACGGGTCTGGAATTAGTTGATTCGTGTATTCGCTCCCTGCAGGAGTCAGGAATCTTGGATCATCAGGAATACAGCACAGCTGATAGTGAGTTTGCTAATTCAACATTGTTGTAGAGCATTGCTTCACACGGTTATATTTTTCATCAAGAAACGCGCTGAATCTTACCGCCGATGTGCGATCAGTTATATTTAGTGTTGCTATGGGTACCGGTCATTATTCAGAAATTTCTAAATACTGAGTGCTGCAATAACCAATCAGAATCAAGTTTTCCAGAGAGCCATATAATAATATTTGCTAGGGAGAACTGAATATTAAAAATGCATGAAGTCAAAGCTTAGTTTCAAACAGAGCATCATGGAGTTGTGTGTGGCTAGTTTTTGCAGTAATATAGTTAAAATGCTTTTTCTCGTTGACTTTCCACATTATTACAGAACACATAATTTCTTTCATTCATTTTTTACACATTGCTCTTAACAGTTTGATCTCCTTGTTATTTAAAATCATATTAGTTTGGTTGCAGTAGTAAAATTGCCTGAACGGTGGTTCTTGTGCAAACTGGAGAAATAATATGCTACAATAATTGTGATTGTTTCTCCTTGACACATAGAAAAACAGAAAACTGTCTTTGTCACATCTAGACTTGTTAGAAGGCAAAGAGAACATTTCATCTCACTTTGTACTCACATTTTCAACATAAATGGGAACATCTGTCAAGATTATTGTCCTTTGCATTGCTTTTACTGTCAGTGCTGATGATAATGAAATGTCCTGGTATTTTGTGCATCACACCTAAAATATTTTATTTAGGGAATGGTAATAGCCTTTATTTTTGTCATTTGTGAAACTGCTGTACATCTGGCTAATGCCATGTGAAATAATGACAGAATTTAGCAGAACAGAAGTAAAATTTCTTAAAAAAAGTTATTCTGCATGCTTAGCTTTTCCAGTTAGTAGTTCACCTAAAATGTTCGGTTAGGGTAGTGTCAAAATAATAGCCGCTTGACAGATTGTATGTAGGGCTATGCAAAAAAATATTGATACAGCTAACTATCGCAATATTTTTTCACACAATATTGTATCGATATTTCAATCTCTAGTATCGATATTTAAACCGAATCCCTCTGTGTGCATTAAACTACTTCCTATGTCGCTGAAGATTTTGCTGTCCAGTTGTCCTACAGCCGTTCAGGCGATGTCTCAGAAGTTAGCGGGAGTGAGAAAATGGCAGAAAATTTAAAAACGCCTGCAGCTTTTAAAGCCGATGTGTGGAAGCACTATGGCTTAAAAAAAAAGAAAAAAAATTCAGCTCTATTTTTTACATTTTAGATAAAAAAAGAAAATGTATTGTAATGTATCGTAACATATTGCATCGTATCGTCACAACATGTATCGAGACATATATCGTGATATGTATTTTATCGTGAGGCACTTGCCAATACCCAGCCCGAATATTGTGAATGTACAGCTATGATCAGCTATCCCTTCATAGTGAATAATATAATGTCTTTAACCGAAATAGCTCCCTATACCCTTAAATAAGCTCTAAAAAGTGCTGGGTTATTTTTAAACCAACATTGGGTCAAAAAGGGATAAACCAAACCTGTTGAGTTAAATTAACCCTGAAATGTTTATATTTGACCCAACATTGGGTTAAAAATAAAGTTTATTGCACTATTTGAGGGAACTAAAATTTTGTAGTGGTGTTCGAAATTATAATGGACAAAAACTTGGGTTAAAAGGACAAGGATGAAAGAGTAAGGGGGATATGACAGGATGACAGAATTTAGTTTGAATATTATGCAATTCAGATTTTATAATAAATAATAATAAAATATTTAAGGGACACTCCACTTTTTTGAAAATAGGCTTATTTTCCAGCTCCCCTAGAGTTAAAGCAGACATATCATGCTTTTACATCTGTCCTTTTTACATATAAATCATCTATTTGTGGTCTATATAAAGCGAAACTGCAATGCTTGGGTCTGAATTCCTCATTATTATAGCCCCACAGGCCCCCTTTCTACCCCTTTTCTGATGTGCATCTGAGAGCAACTCGTTTTGGTACTGTCTTTTTAAATGCACGTCATACCCTGCCCCCTCTCCAGGTTGCAGAGGTGACACTCGGTTAAACTCCACCCCGTTCTGCCATTTTTGTAGTTTTATAGCAGAGATACGATTATCTAGCGGCACAGAAACTTTTTATTTACTCGTTATTCACAAAATGTCAACAACGGAAGACTTGTCCATCCAGCCTTATATGTTCGCGCCAGAGTCGGAAATGGAGCGAGATGAAAATGAAGACGACGAACCTGCAGAACAACGTCTTCATATGGAGGTATTGCAATGGTGTGTTAATGCCGGCTGTCTTATTTCAGAATATTAACAATTATAAAGTTAAAAACTATTCTTAGTTAATTGTTAGTTGTTGTAATATGCTATAACTTAATCCCGGGTTGATGACCACATGCGACATCCGCAGGCTGCAGCCTTCAGATTGAGAAACAGCACTGCTAAACCATGACAACCGTGTACTTTACTGTTTTTAAAGTTATTTACAGCTTACCGAAGTGCTCTGCTCGTCGTCTCCAAAGATAGAAGTAATTGACCCCTCAATCAGACGAAGTCTATCGGCAAATCCTACTTTATACTGGTGGAGGTTGGTGAAATAGTTATCCTTGAAGTGCTTCGCGCACTAAAAAATGACATTTCCGTGAAAAATAAAACTCAACCAGGCACAGGTTCAACAACCGAAAATTTTGATTTACTCTCTCGTAAGTTCTGCATCCTTGAGCTTGGACTACAATATCGCAGCGAGTAATTGAAAATGGCGGATTGCTCGTAGTGTTGGGCTGGAAGTCGATGTCCTTATTTAGCAGTTCCGCTGCAAATACTGTGACGTAATTGTTCAAAAAACGTAATAGATAATAGAAAAATCAGAACCGGTTGGAAAATATGACCAAAACAGAATATAAAGATATCAACAAAGCACCTGAAGAGACTAATTTCAACTTTTATGTACTTCTAAACATTACAAATATACAACAAAATGCATTTAAGAGCTAAGAAAGTGGATTTAGCATGATATGTCTCCTTTAAACATTTTATTTTTACCATTTTGGGATCTATTCATCCGATTTCTGGGTCTGGTGGTACCACTTTTACCATAGCTTAGCATAATTAATAGAATCTGATTAGACCATTAGCATTGTGCTTAAAAATAACCAAAGAATTTCGATATTTTTCCTATTTAAAACTCCCCAGCTATTGAAAGTAACCAAGGGGACTATTTTCGGGTGCTGCAAAATATGGTTGTGCCTCCTGCAGCCATGGTACGGCAGGAATGTCCTTGATAATTACGCTGGAAGAGTATAGTTCCTAGACATATCTGCCTAGAAAATCACAAAATTTACCGTTGGTATTAGTACACAATGTAACTACAGAAGAGTCAAATATTAAATAGGAAAAATATCAAAACTCTTTGGTTATTTTTTAGCCGTTATGCTAATGGTCTAATCAGATTAAATGGATTGTGCTAAACTATGCTAAAAGTGGTACCGCCAGACCCGGAAATCGGCTGAATGGATTCCAAAACGGTAAAACTCAATTGTTTAACACTTGGGGAGCTGGAAATTAGCATATTTAAAAAAAAGTGGAATGTCTTTAAAGATGACATAATGACATCGTTAATCTTGTTATTTTCTTTTTTTTCTTTGAGCGGCTAGTAGAAGTTCTGACTGGCCGGTTAGCCAAATAGGCTTGCGAATGAAAAAGTTAATTTCAAACCCTAAATGTGGATACATAAATGGTGAAGTTTATTGGCTGGTTCTTGTCACATGGCCTGCAGTGTGGACGCAGCATTCAGAAAAGTTTAAATATTTTCATCTAACTATGACACTATGAGTCTTGAGCACCTGTTACAGTATATTGAGCATATTTTACAACATTGAAACCATCAAATCCTTGCATTTCATTGATCTTTATCTGAGTGGCTTTCAAATAAGCTATTGACGTACAGTATGTCTATTCTGTCAAGGTTAGTGATAGGAGAAAAACGCGGCTTTTGCAATCCGATTCCAGCTTTTATGTCAAAATAACCAAAACAGATAACGTTCTACTGAATGTACTGTACATGTCCATACCACAGCCATACATAACAGTGGATGAATTATAGATCGAAAGTATGTTTACTATAGCCGGTTGAAATTACAGTAGCGAAAGAGTAGCTTTCAATAATTTATCTGAGAGGGACTCGGGATAAAATAGCTGGAGCTGAAAATGTCTAACCTGCATGTGCTTTTACATATTAACATTGACCCCCTGACCCAAAGACTTCATTTTTATTTACATTTATGCCTTTGGCAGACGTTCTTTTATCCAAAGCACCTTACAGTGCATTACAAGGTATACAATTTTATCAGCATGTTGGTTTGAACCCATTAACTTCTGCCCTGCTATACAAGAGCATCTTCAAATGAAGCTTATCCTTGAGTCATTCACGACATGTCTTTGATCTAAACATCTTAGATGAAAGAATAAGATTGATGTCAAAGTCCCTTTTGCTTACTGTTAGTGCTTCCAATAGAAAGCTTTATCTTTAGTGCTGAAACTATCCGTAGATTTCATCTAACCATTATTGTTGTCTTTCTCTTTATTGTAGCCCACTATGTCAATGCAGTATGGCGATGCTGCTCTGTATAGCCTGGTGAAAAGAACATGAAAAATAGCTCTATAAAATATATCATCCTGTGGAGATAAAGCTCAGGTCATTGACCTACCCAGTGTACCCAACATAGAGGTGCTATCCCCGGTGATATTTTATACATGTCTAACACTCCCATAATGGGACTGTGTATCTCTACTACATGTACATTGCAGCCTGTAGCTCAACTTGGGTTGTGGGTTTGATTCCCTGGGACGTTTGGATTATGATGAAAGATATACACTCACCTAAAGGATTATTAGGAACACCTGTTCAATTTCTTATTAATGCAATTATCTAATCAACCAATCACATGACAGTTGCTTCAATGCATTTAGGGGTGTGGTCCTGGTCAAGACGATCTCCTGAACTCCAAACTGAATGTCGGAATGAGAAAGAAAGGTGATTTAAGCAATTTTAAGCGTGGCATGGTTGTTGGTGCCAGACGGGCCGGTCTGAGTATTTTACAATTTGCACAGTTACTGGGATTTTCACGCACAACCATTTCTAGGGTTTACAAAGAATGGTGTGAAAAGGGAAAAACATCCAGTATGTGGCAGTCCTGTCGGGGAAAATGCCTTGTTGATGCTAGAGGTCAGAGGAGAATGGGCCGACTGATTCAAGCTGATAGAAGAGCAACTTTGACTGAAATAACCACTCGTTACAACCGAGGTATGCAGCAAAGCATTTGTGAAGCCACAACACGCACAACCTTGAGGCAGATGGGCTACAACAGCAGAAGACCCCACCGGGTACCACTCATCTCCATTAAAAATAGGAAAAAGAGGCTAGAATTGCACAAGCTCACCAAAATTGGACAGTTGAAGACTGTTGAGAAATTCAGATGGTAGAGTCAGAATTTGGCGTAGACAGAATGAGAACATGGATCCATCATGCCTTGTTACCACTGTGCAGGCTGATGGTGGTGGTGTTATGGTGTGAGGGATGTTTTTGGCACACTTTAGGCCGCTTAGTATCAGTTGGGCATTGTTTCAATGCCACGGCCTACCTGAGCATTGTTTCTGACCATGTCCATCCCTTTATGACAACCATGTACCCATCCTCTGATGGCTACTTCGAGCAATATAATGCACCATGTCACAAAGCTCGAATCATTTCAATTTGGTTTCTTGAACATGACAATGAGTTCACTGTACTAAAATGGCACCCACAGTCACCAGATGTCAACCCAATGGGATGTGGTGGAACGGAAGCTTCTTGCCCTGGATGTGCATCCCACAAATCTCCATCAACTGCAAGATGCTATCCTATCAATATGGGCCAACATTTCCAAAGAATGCTTTCAGCACCTTGTTAAATCAATGCCACGTACAATTAAGGCAGTTCTGAAGGTGAAAGGGGGTCAAACACAATATTAGTATGGTGTTCTTAATAATCCTTTAGGTGAGTGTAGTTTGTGTTGTAAGTTGTTTGGATGAAGGCATCTACCAAATACATATGTAAAATGTTGTCCAGCTTCTGCCAGCTGAAGCTTTTCTGTATTTACCCACTTTAAATGAGCTTTCCCTCCATTGTCCAGTTTATGTAATGTTATTCTCTTTGCAAATGGTCTAATCTGAAGGAGGCGGGAAATAGGCCCATAAACCTCTCCAGGAGGAAACTTTACAGCCTTGTTGACTGAGAAATGGGCAAAGACGAGCGTTACTGTAAGCACCTCGCCACAGAGGCTTTTAAAACCTGGGAAAACATTGGTATTTGGAGAAGAGCCATAACTACAGTTCACACGGCCTGGAGGGAAATGTACATGGGTGGCCTATACTAGAGAGGAACATCCTTGTTGTGGGGTCCAGGTTATCGCCCTTTAACAAGCCCTGATTTGAAAAACCGTTTATTACAAAATTATTACATGTTGTGAGAAACTATGCATCGTGTGCCCTCGGAAAAAGACGTTTCCAGCCGCCACTGGATTTAACCATCAAAATGTGAGGTGTATAGTAAAAAATGGAGAAGTACTTAACTTTATTGGACAAAATAAATTGGCAAACCACAGAGTTGCCCATTAGGTTTTATCTGAATAGACAACACATGCATAGATAAACAAAAGCTCACAGGTAATAAAGAAAACATTTACTACAATTTTATCTTTTATTAATAGTTGTTTATCCTCTTTTGTGGTAATATTTTATATTCATTGTCCTGGGTTATGTCTTTATAGACTTTGCACATGTGTTGTGTGTACTATTTTGCCAGCCTCTTTGAATTCTTCTCAAAGATGAGCTTCAGTTCATACTCTAAACACTATGATGCAACATGCATACAAAATTTTCAATCCATTTTTAATAAAATATTTGAATGAAGAGTAAAATATGTAAATTGTTCAAAGTAGAACATCACTTTTGGCCACTACTATATTCAGATGCATAAAAGAGAGTGTAGTAATGCCAAAGATACGAATTCACCACGTTTAAATGTCTGTCTTTCAGGATCATGCATGCCTTTAATAGGGGGGCATACTTCCCCAGTATTTCGTACCCTAAAAATCTGTGAATTTTAAAATTATGATTTCCAGGAAAGCCATGGAAATTACAAAAATCTTATACAGATTTCTTGCTTTAATGCTTAGATCTAAATATTTTATGCATCTTTGAGTGCAATCTCCATAAAATTAGCTTTAAAAAATTCTTATCCGGTTATTGCAGTAGAAAGAAGAAAAATCATCGGTCATAAAGTGTGGGAGTACTGATATTCTTTTCAGTGTATATTGAAAACCCATATGACTCAATCACTTATCATCATTCACATTTTTGATTATCCTGTACAGCGTTTCATGACGTAGATTTCACCACGTATGATAACCTTGATGCCAGCATGCAGGAGGATCCAAAGCATGGTTAAGCTTCAGGCTAACTACAGCTGCATTGCATCCTCTGTGTCTGCACAGGGTTTTTCAGATCAATGAAAACAAAAAAGAGTGCAGCAGGCTATTATGGACTCGAATAATGCACCAATTTTCTTATCTCTCCAGACCAGCTTGATGGATCTGTCTGATACAGGAGCCATAGATTATTGTGTAGTGCAGGGAGCACAGACAACATCCTCCTCCTGAGAAACCCGAGACACTTTAAGTCAAGCTGTTTTTAAAGGGACAGTGTGTTTTGTGGTGAGGATAGAGACAATCTGTGTTTTTCGCAGTCATTTCGAGGGAAAGTTAATCTCTGATGTAGACTGATAGTCTTGCTGAAGGCTACGTCGGGCTGATAGCGTTTTTACAAACTATGAATTGTTGATGCAATCTCATTTGTTGTCAGATTGGCCCTAAGCCATTTTCCAAAATGCCAAACACCACTGCTGATTACCTTTATAATCTGGTAAAGAGTTTTGAGGGGCTAACAATTTGGTTATTAGATCTATATACAGTATATAAATAACTTGTTGTATGTATTCGGCATAGTTAAATGGGACATTTCACAAGACTTTTAAAAAATGTACTTTGGTGTCCCCAGAATACATATGTGAATGTTTAGCTCAAAATACCACATAGATCATTTATTATAGCATGTTAAAAATGTCATTTTGTAGGTGTGAGCAATGCCGTTTTGGGTGTGTCCTTTAAAATGCAAATGAGCTGATCTTTGCACAAAATGGCAGTGCAGTGGTTGGATAGTGCAGATTAAGGGGCGGTAGTATCCCCTTCTGACATCACAAGGGGAGCCAAATTTCAATAAGCTATTTTTTCACATGCTTGCAGAGAATGGTTTACCAAAACTTAGTTACTGGGTTGATCTTTTTTACATTTTCTAGGTTGATAAAACACTGGGGACCCAATTATAGCACTTGAACATGAAAAAAGTCAGATTTTCATGATATGTCCCCTTTTAAGTTAAGGGGCAGTTTCCCAGAGAGGCATTATCCTAGTCCCAGACTAAAATGGATGTTTAAGCTGCCTTAATTTAAAAAACAACTTGCACTGACACATCTTAACATATATCATTATGATTGTTTTGTCTCAAGATGGACACCAATACTTTTTGTAAGGTATGTTTGTAAAACGACTTAAATTTCCTAATATGTCTAAAGCCTCATTCACATTAGCAGCGGCTAGCAGTAGCAGAGCGACGCAATCTGATTGATTTCAATTGAAGCTTTGCGACTTCCGGCAACAGGAGCGATAGTGAATGTTGGCAACCAGATGGGGTGTGTCCAGTCGCGCGACAAAGTTGAGAAAAGTTTAACTTTATGCAAATGATGAGCGACTTTTTGTCACGACTACCAATGAGAGTGAAGCAGTGGAGTTCACAGCATCTGTCTTTCATCAGTTAGTGAAGTGGATGTTACTCATTTGTTTATGACAACCAGAAACAAGAAACGCCCCCTGACGACATCGTTGAAAGAGACTAGTGACACAAAGCGACAAAATAACTTTTAATGTGAATGCACCTCCTGGACAGGGATTAGACTAGTCCTAGACTAAAATAAATGTAAGAGCTGTCCAAACTGAAAACAACTTACCCTGACATATATTAAAATACTGTTTTGCCTCATATTGTTTTGCCTCAAAATGCACACAAGTAATGTTTTTTTAGTAAGACATGTTTGTAAAAACTAGTTATATTTAAATTAATTATACTAAGGCCTAGTCCTGGTTTAAGATAATCGCTGTCTGGGAAACCACCCCTATATCTATGCAGGGTTTCCCGCAGAAGATGTGTTAGTTAAGGTGGAATGGTTAGGCGAATGGGCATGGCCTGGGGCGTGGCAATCAAACCGGTGTACGCATCGTGATGAAAATTAAAATATTTTTTAATTTACTCAAATAAAATGTAATGTTGAAAAAACTATGACAGAAAATGAACACATACTAGATTATTAATGAATTAAATGTTTTTAACAGATACCTCTAATGAAAATAGCTGCATGATGAAGTGAAACCAAAGGGTTAATAAACACAAACTGAAGCAGATTTGTAGAACGTCTGGCGAACGATGATAGAAAGCGCGAAGATTGTAAAAACGGTTTATTTCCCACTATTAAATACATTATCTTGAAGGAGTGTACCTACTGTAGCATGTAAATAATGCACATAAATAAAGTGAGCAAGAGCGCTCAACAATTATTTCGAATCAACAGGCACGTGCAACCTAGCTAGCAGGTTGCTCAAATAACAAAAATCAACAGCTAACTTACTTTAAGTTTGCAAGAACTATAGACTAATACAATAACAGGCTTAAATAAACCCAAAACATAAGTCCACTTACAGTTCTCACAGACACGCTTTTTATCAACTGGCTATCCTCCATACAGTAGACGGACCATGTCAGCCGTGTGGCGCGCATGCACGTTTGCGGTGTGAAGCGCGTCCACGCTATTCTCCGAGATGTTTTATCAACTGGCTACTAGTTATCCTCCAGACAGTGACGGACCACGTCTCTCTCTATTCTCCGAGATGCACTTGACGGCATTTTGTGCAGCAATTAATTTTTTTTTTGGAAGACCTAGTTAAGGCGGTAGGGTTTCCCAGTTTAGGCGGGCCGCCCGAACTGCAAAGTGCTGCGGGAAACCCTGCTATGAGTTTAAGAGCATCAAAAGTAGTGGTTTTCCAAACATTTATTTTAATTTTAATCTTTGACCTTTCTCAGTTAATATCAAGGTTATATTTTACAGATATTATATTTATTTTGTGTAGGATGATTTTGTGTAGAAAATATAAAACATAAAAGGTAAAAAATGACTCTAGCTGGGTTTTAATAGACTAAAACACATAAATCCATTATAAAAAATGTGTATGATAAACATGAAAAACTTTCAAACCAGATAACCTTATCAACCAACTAGTCAGTTGTTAAACAAACATCATTCCTAACATTCCTAATTTTTCTGCAGATTTCTTCCCCTTCCTTCTCTTGCTTTTGGGCTTCCTCCTGTTATTTTAATCCTCGTCTTTTGCTCCCTTCTTTCTTCTATCTCTATTCCACTCCTCCCCGTCTTATAAATTATGTATGCCATTTCTGCTAGGCTGAGGGCTGCATCACTGCCTTGCTGAAAATTGCTCGCTCACTCTCTCTTTCTCTCTCTCTCTCTCTCTCTCTCTCTCTCTCTCTCTCTCTCACACTCTCTCTGTCTCTCTCGCTCTCACGCTTTGCACGCAGGACCGAGTCTGCTTTCTCAGAGCTCACTGCAGCTCAGCTCAAACCCAGAGGGCTGCCTCCAGTTTTCCTCCAGCCACCATAGTAACCAGACTCTGGCCCTGAGCGACTGCTTGACCACATCAAAACCTCCGCCTCCTCAGCCTCCTCCACGCTCCAGCGGTCAGCCCGGAGGAGCCGTGCACAGCTACAACCAGGTGATGCTTTCCATCTCCTCTTTAATTCACAGTGCATTCCCTCTTCCGTTACAAATGTGTCTCTCTGCTTTTATGATCTTTGTTTTCACTTAACGGCTGTATTCTGCGCTGGAAGTCTGTCGTGCTTCTGCATCAGGGCTGCTGTGGCGCTTGCCTTTGCTTTTTTGGAACTAGCACAGAATGACTCTAGGGCTGGATGCTGCCTAAAAGCGATTGTGCCACTTGATTAAAGTTAAACGAAGTGCTGTAGTCAGGGTAACCGGCAGTGCTGCATCATATCGAGTGGATGCGTTTCGAACTTTGTCATTATCTGGGGAGTTAAATCGTATGTGTTTACGAGTCTGTAATTAACACAAAGGCTGTGTTTTCCACCAATTTTCATTTCCTTAAATGAATCTCGAGCACCTGCTACGAGCTAAAAACTTTCAGTGAAAAGGTACGGTTGCATTCACAGGATAAACATCTCATTTTGCATGGTGATTTTTACCGTGTATGCTAATTAACTGGATGTTTACCGCATACAAACGGCAGAAATACTGCCGGAGTGTTAGGTCTCAATAAAGCTGACGTTGGCAAATCCAGATTTTTGCTCACACTGAGAGACTCTCTCTCTCGCTTTCTCTCCCTTTTCAGTCCCTGCCTCCTCGTCCATCCTTTGACACTTTTAATGAACACACAGGCCTCTGTTTTGGGCACAGAGGAGTGCTTTAAATGAAAGATGCCCAGCGTCCTCCCAGGTCAATTTTCTGCAAATTTTTCTTAAGATTTTAAATGAATGCAGCACATAAAGAAGGGAGCACATGTAACTTCTTAATACTGAAAGCAAATAATGCATTGTGTTTCCAACCACTTTCTCTTGAGACTGTCGGCTTGCTGCTGTGGAGGGTAATCTGAAGAGGGCTTGTCTGCTTCACCATAGGTTTATGTAACACAACCCACCGGTTGGTGCTTTTATGTAGATATTTATAACGCCATAAACCTCTTGTTCCCTAAATAATTCAACCACATCAGGAACCTGCAACGATCTTTTCAAGTAGTGATTCTTTTCTCTCAGTACTGGAATGCAGTTTTAACTTCTAAGAGAGAGAGGGATGGAGAAAACATTTGGCAGAGACCTGATGAGATAATTGCATCACACCTTAGTACAACATGTTATCAAGTTACAGTATAACACATTTTTGAAATCTTCACATTCCTATCTTGACAGTTTTTTGAAGTCCTCCGTCTGTTATGTCTCATTCATTAAAGTCTTATTAAAACTAAAAAAAGTACAATTTCGGTTATCTGTTTTTTGTACTAGTATGGTGGTTCTCAACTGCTAGGTCACCATTCAAAATGGGTTGTAGTGTAGGTCTGTTCTGCTAGTGTCAACGATAATAAAACCAATTTTACTATTTAATGTAAATAAATAACCACATACTTGTCTGTGGTTAGGATAACAAAGTAAATATTGATCTGTTGGTTAATTATTGAGAGCGCACAAACCATTGAAAATCATGAGACATTTTGATACAAAAGTATTGTCCGTCACTTCCCTCAAATATGACCCATATCAGTGTTTACTAATGGCGCTTTTCCATTGCATAGTACCCCACGATTTGGTTTGGGTCAACTTGCTTTTGGGGGCTTTTCCACTGGGTGCAGTACGTAGCACCCAATACTTTTTTAGTACCACCTCGGCCTGGGTTCCAAGCGACCTGAGCTGATACCAAAACGTGATGCGAAAACACTGTAGATCACTGAGAGAATCGTCACTACCAGCTTCATCACTATAATGTTAAAGATTAGCTTTAGCTTCATGCTAGCTTGCGCTGTCTTGAGTAAACCTGTTGTCATCTGTGCTTTGCTGTAAGTTCCCAAACTCCCTTTTAGTGATGAAAAACATCCACAGGTTGTAAATCAGGAACACCATAACAGTTTTTTCAGACTTGCAGTTTGTGGCAGCACAGTCGCGATGCAAACGTCCGCATATATGCTTAAATGCAACTTAAATGAGGCTCAGCGGAGCGCGTCTACTGACGCCAGGGGTGTTTGAACAGAAACTGTCATTTGAGACAAAGGTAGTGATAAACGCAATGTGTAAACATCTATTTGTGGTGGTCAATTTTAATTTTGTGGCGGACTGAGAAATAAATTAATGTATGGGAATGTACAACGCCGCTCTCACTTGAATGATGTCACAGCAGTAGGCAGCGCAAATATAACGACACGCCTATAATCCCTCCCACTGCGAAGTGTTACTAAACTCGGAAGATTGGGACCTTTAAACAAACACAGACCGGAAGTTAAGTTCTTTCCAGGTGCGTATCCGCAACAATGCACATGAGTCTGATAAAACCGTCTATAGGGTGCTTAACTGAACATAACTAAACCAATAATCTGCCGGCACAAATGACCTATAGAGTAGTTTTTGAATAACATGCTCAGGTAATTTAGCATATTGCTGGCCATATAGTGCATAAAAATATTAAACAGATATAAATAAATAATGTAATTCAAGTTTTTTATACTTTTATACAATGAACTATATCTGTTATCAGCTTGAAAGCCGAAATTGAGAACCAAACAAGAGCCTTATTTCTCTATATGATACCCTATAATTTAACATTACGAATTTAACAAGACTTCTGTTGATCCTGGAGCATTGCTGTCAGAGAAACAGTCTCAACCTTTCAATAATAGACTACCTCTAAATCTAAGGGAACCCGATAGCTTGATAAGAGCAACATACTTGACTAAGTCAATATAGAAACCATTGGGTACATTCAGGTAAATAGAGCTATTATCTCAATGACAAAAGTGGCCCAATTTATCTGAATTGACCCTATAGTCAACTCAAGAAGTCTGTACAGAAAAAACTGAGGATTCTGTGCCACCGAGGACCACTGAAGTGTATTTTAAAAAGCTTGCAGTGTATAGGCATCCAAAAGCAGTGTTTAGCTTTTAATATCAGGCTTTTCTCTGTGAAATCATTCTCTCTATCTTCAAGACCTTTGGCTTATATTTATTCAGCCTTTCAGACCATGAATATTATTGAATATTATTACAATCAATGCAATGATAAAAGAAGCTTTTTATCCCAACTGGAAATTGCGCTGACTGCTGCTTTAAAAATAGGCAAATTTATTCTGAATAAGTATAATCAGGTTTCATGCTCTCTGTAAATGAGTAACGCTGGAACCAATGTTTCATTGTAATCACCCGGAATAGTCATGGTGATTATGAGAATCTAAAGAAAAAAATGTTTATTCGCACACCAAATCGGCTCACTAAACATCTGGCATCACGCCAGTGTTCATACGCTCAGCTGTATCTATGCATGCCCGCCTTTCTGAATCACGGGCGTTGCGGCATCCTTTGACATGAGGGGTGATGATGGCATGAGACATTGCAACATACGGTCATGTATGCAAGTGCAGTTACTAAAAAAAGTGCAGTTTTAACTCAACTGGACAATTTGTGTTATATCTCCTATAATAGTTGATTCCTTTATAATATGTTTTGACTGTATATAATAATCTCCTGCATTCCTTACAGGTGACATCTAACCGTGCGGCCCAGCTTGCCGCGGGTGACTCCGTGCAGAGCCATGGCGGTGCCCTGCTGTTCGATTCCCAGCAGCCGTCTGCAGCGTCCGGACCGGGCCTATACTATTCCAGCTCTACTCTGCCTGCCCAGCGTGTCAGCTCGGCCATGAACTCAATGCAGACCGCGGCAGCCGGCGGCTCCCCGACTAAACTGCAGCGTCTGGGTTCGGCTTCTGACGCACCCAGCTACGCCACCACCCAGCGCCTGCCCTCATCTTCTTCTTCGGCCTCCCCCAAGCCTTCACCCGGGAGACTTGCAAAATCTTACAGCAGTAGCTCACCTATCAATGCGGTGGGGATCGGAGGATCGCCCGGTACGCACGCTTCAGGGTCTCCTCTACGGCTAGCGTCTCCACCCAATAACGCATCACCCACCTACCAGCAGCTGCAGACGGCAGGAGTGTCCAATTACGCCACTCTCTCGCCTAAAAGGCTCGTGCACTCGGCAGAGCAGTACAAGATCTCCCACGATCTATACGCAACTGCCACTTTACAGAGACCGGGCAGCCTTGCTGGTGAGTAACAAATTCTGACCTGCCGTTGTTGGGGCAACTGGGATTTTGGGGTCAGAGCAATAACAAACGTTGGGTCAGGGTTTCTGTGGGGACTTGCTTTTATTAGACCAAGGAAAGGCTATGTTTTTATTACCTGCTCTGAAAAAGGGGCATCAAGACATTTTTTCGAGGGGAACAAAAACCAATGCAAGGGCAAATCACCAAGCATAGCAGCCATCCAAGCGAACACACAGTATTAAAGGCACACTCCACTTTTTTGGAAAATATGCTCATTTTTCAGCTCCTCTAGAGTGAAACATTTGATTTTTACCATTTTGGAATCCAAACCTTGACCTGCGTGCGCTGTAGTTCCTACAATTTCTGTTTAATGGAAACAAAGTGGTATCTTTGAATGGCCTGAGGTTTGGATTAACCTGATTTGAAGCGTAAATATTAACATTTGGTACATGCAGAAAGCATGAAATTGATCTCATTTTTGATGGAGTTGGTGTTTATCGGCTTTTGCTTCTGAGCTCTCCATATTTATTTTATGTTTGTAAAAAAAAGTACACTTTATGTACTTGCTCAACAACTGTTTTTGTGTGTATTTTTAACCAAAAAGTCAAAGATTGCCGTTTTTACGACATTGCTGTTTTTTGGCAGGGTGTGTTAAACTCTTTTGATTTTTATCAGCTTTGAAATTAAGGGGTATTCACACTGACAACTATGTGACAAAGCGACCACTAGTTACTTATTTTAATGAGACTTGGCAGATTGAGGCAACAGAGACTTCAGAAAGCAGAGCTCACGTTATTCACCGCCTGATATTATGTTAAGAATTTTTTTTCATTCTAAACATGTTTGAGAGATTTTATAACCTTTGCTAGTGTTAATTTTATCTATATTTATTTACCCGCGTCTTACACTCAAGCATACCGGACTTGTTCTGCATTCTTAGCTTGATTGCCTCTGACTTTGAGGACAACCCAAAAAAAAACATCAAAGTCTGAAAATCAATGATTTTTTAATGTTTGAAAACTCACAGGAACCAAGTGAATAAACATGACTGTGGCAGACAGAAAAATCTGATGCACATATTAGTTTTCACATGCAGTGGAAAGCATATAGGGAATGGCATTTGTTTCTCATGCTTTCTTTACCCCTACCTCACTGATCCCCATATTCAAACCCTTAAGTCTAGAGACCTAGAGAGCTTTTTCTTTGAAGAAACGCAGTACTTTGATATGAAGACTTGTTTTCTATCCAAGGCGAGACATCAAAGACACAGTATATAGCATAACATTCAGTCATTTACTATGTGTCATTTAATTAGTTGCTATTTTGCATGAATGGTTCTCTATTCAGAAAACACTCGTTTTAGTTTTAAATGGAAATGTTTGTGGGTTTACAACATTTGTATTTATCACAATGTTAGGCCTATACACAACACTCACACCACAGTGCACTGCTTAATTCAAGTAATTTTGTACCCAACAAACAAACAAAATTAGCACAAAATGATGACGCACGACCATTGTACGCAACAAGCAAGACAAATCACGTGTGCGTCTAAATCTGGCCTCTCTTATCTAAATCACCCGCTCAACAGGCCCATATAAACCTTTATTGTTGATTGCAGCCTGCCACATTGTCAGTCCTCCATCAAACCCTCTAAAGAGATCCGCCACACAAAGAAAAACAGTTCGCCAGTGCCAAACTGTCGTACGGTGAATGCCGAGTCATCACTCTTCCATTAAAGTCGCTCAGTAGTCGCACACGTCCACCGATATCTGTACAGTGGGAATCCTCGCCGCTCCAACCACGCTGAACCGCCACGGGTCGGAAAAACGAGCCCATTCCGACCCACCAGCGCACTAAGCGAAGACGGATTAGATTTGAAGGCAATTACGTGGCATAGACGAGAGAGAGCGGAGAGTTTTTGCAAGGCTTCCTTAATTTCTCCAGGGCGTTTGTTGCGTTCGGTGAGCCTGTCTTTCATGATGTAGCTTTCGGAGGGATTCGTGGCGAGGGGCTGATGATGTGTGTCATTAAACCCGGAGGCAACACAAGAGAGAGAGAGAGTTGGTGAGGAAGGACGAGGCTTTAAGAGAGGATGGTGTTATGAAGACTAGGATGGAGTTTTTAGTGCATGCGTTGACTTTGCAAAGGAAGAACAAGCGGAAAAATATGACGGATAGTGCAGGGCAGTTCTGAAGGAGCTCTGAAACATGATGTTTCGAGGAAATGCATTATTTTCCCATTTCACTTGAGACGGGGTGATTGAAATGACTTTTGAAAGAGCTTCTAACATCACAAGAACATCGGCACATAACATGCTGGCAGTGTTGTATAAAGTACTAGAAAGCAATACTTGAGTAAAAGTACAAGTATTGTACTAGAAAAAGACTTTAATAAAAGTGAAAGTTGTCTTTTAAAATATTACTCAAGTAAAAGTCTTAAAGTATCTGATATATACTGTACTTAAGTATCAAAAGTAATTTTCTGATATTTAATGTACATAAGTATTTGAAGTAAAAGTAAAAAGTTTTTTTTTTTTAAAGCAAGCGTTTAGAACTTTGATTGTGAACTTTATTGTGGCTTTCTTATAGTAAATCATATTCAGGGTTCCCATTATCTTCTTAATCTCAATCATCAAATAAAAATCTGTCTTTTCCATGACTTTTCAGGCACAATTATCTTAAGTTCAAAGAGCAAACAGCATATTTTTAGAGCTGACATCAAATAAAAAGCAGAAATTTCACTTTTGTATGAACTTCAGGTAAAATGAAAAATAAATAATAACTTATTTCTTTCAAAACATATGCATATTTTTGAAAAAAGTGGAGTACTCCTTTAATTTAGCTGCTATACTAAGAAAAAAATGCCAACACGTTGTGTGGCAATGAAAGCACTGTGACTTTGATCAACAATGCAAACGTACATTTACAATGTATAACATTAGCACAACATTATCCTATGACCACTGAGTTTTGAGGTAATTAACATAAAAGGAAATCTCAAGTTTGACAAAACGTATGATGCTTTTGAAGACGTGAATACAGTCCTTAACAATTTCTTTCTAACCTGTCACTGATAGCAGTTTTTAAAAAATATTTCTCAATCTAACATTAGCCTACCGGAGGGAATATTCGGCCGGCAGTTATGCTATAATGTTACCATAAACAGTTAAGTGTGTTTCAGTTGAGAGTTCTCTGTGAATTAAATAAATCCATGGGAAAATCAGCGGTGTAACGTTAACTTTGACGTTTGTTAAACATGTGCGCTTGGCCATCACATTAGACAGATAATTATCTAATACGGCTTTTGATAACTAATGTTGAATCACATTGACATTGTGGCTTTACTTAATAACTGTTATTTTAACTTACCTTGATGTGATTCTTCAGGTTGGACGGGGAGTTTTTAAATGACAAAATGTAAGTGATTTTCGGTAGGCATAAGAGGCACTTTATTCGGTAATCGGGAATCTTTAATTCCAATGTACAAAAACATTGC
This sequence comes from Paramisgurnus dabryanus, assembly GCF_030506205.2. Lineage (NCBI taxonomy): Eukaryota > Metazoa > Chordata > Actinopteri > Cypriniformes > Cobitidae > Paramisgurnus > Paramisgurnus dabryanus. The sequence continues at coordinate 21,135,362 of NC_133358.1, read as the reverse complement.
GTCCACGGGTGTATAACGTTAGCTTTCTCACCCTGTTCATCGTCGGGGTGGTCGTTTACGATAACGGGAGGTCCTCCAGTAGATGCTTTCATTGCAGTTACAGTTGTGCTTCCTCATCTTTTGGCAACACTACGCTAAAATAGAGTGCGCGTGAAATAGAGTGTGCGGAGCGTGCGTAATGCAATTTAGAAGCACTGATTCGCCAAAAACTCCCTTATTGAGGTCACACACGTTTCTTCTGATTTTATTTTGTAGTAACGAGTAACAAATATGCTTAGTGGAAATATATCGGAATAAAAGTATACATTTTATCTAGAAAATGTAGTGGAGTAAAAGTGAAAGTTGACATAAATTTAAATAGCGAAGTAAAGTACAGATACGTGAAATTTCTACTTAAGTACAGTAACGAAGTATTTTTACTTCGTTACATTACAACACTGCATGCTGGGGAATTTAGACCTCTTTAGAGTCCTGAGGGAGAAGCCAGTTGTAGGGCTAGAAAGACTGTTTTCTGAGCAGACTTGGACTTAAAGGGACACTCTGCTTCTTAAAAAAATATGCTAATTTTTAGCTCCCCTGGAGTTTTTACTGTTTTGGAATCCATCCAGCTGATCTCCGGGTCTGGCGCTACCACTTTTAGCATAGCTTAGCACAATCCATTCAATCTGATTAGACCATTAGCATTGCACTCAAAAATAACAAAAAAGTTTCAATATTTTTCCTATTTAAAACTTGACTCTTCTGTAGTTACATTGTGTACTAAGACCGACGGAACATAAAATTTTGCGATAAAATTTGGAAAACTATACTCTCATTCTGGCGTAATAATCAAGGACTTTGCTGCCTTAACACGTTACGGCAGCAAAGTCCTTGATTATTACACCAGAATGTATTAGTAAGATTTACAGGAGCAACAGGAAGATCAGAGAGCTACATCTCATACTATGCTGGATCATACACTACATGGCATCTGTCATATTCCCTTACCACTATGGATAACACAATACATTGCAAAGCCCATGTTTAGTTGCCTAATGTGCTGTTAACACTAGCCTATGTTTAGTAGAGAGCTACTTATGCTTGTCTAAGCTGCACAAACGTGTGCAAACCTATTTATTACATCAGCTTTATCAAAGGCTTGTGGATTTCTCTGTTAGATGTAATGTTTCATCATTAGGTGTAAGGGAAGATTGAACTAATGTTACATCTGGCTGCTCGCAAGCTAAATGCTCCAGGAAATGTTTTTCTTTAATTGTATAAGTGACTGCGCAAGAGACACTGACCTGTCTGTCCAAATGTCCAACCCTGGTTTTGCCATTGAATTGGCTGTGAAAAGCTGCAAGTTCCTGCAGCGAAATGCGCTGCTTGTGTTCTTTCACTGAAGATTACTGAGATTCACTGAGATTTCCTCCGGTCTGTCTTTCTGTCTGTTCTGTTCCGTCTGTCTCCATCGGTTCCTTAGTCTTAGTGGCAAATTTGTAAAATGTCTTCAGACACAAGATGGGCTGAAATAGTATGGCATATTTAAATTAAGCCATTGTCATTATTTTCTGTGTAAACATTCCTCCTTTTTAGGGTTTTTAACGGCATTTAATAATGAATATTGTCTAAAAAACTTCAAATCCTATTATCTTAATCTCATGCTATATATCTTTCCTGTCTGAAAATTGTGAAAGCCAAGCTCTCCTTATTCAATTATTGTGCATGCATCCCGATGGATCTTCTCAGAACACTCCAAAGAATCAGATTAGGGATCAGAGACGTTTGCCTGCCCGACACTGATAAGGTGATTACATTCGGTGCCCTGTCTATCTACATCGTCTTATTTTCTGAACATTTGCACTATAATGTCATCCTGGGAAGCAACGGTACACCTGAGCAGCTCAGCAATTTCTTTGGTTGGAGGATTAACATACAAGTTTTGTTCAGTGAAGCGCATCTTTCTCGTTCATGAAAACCTAGATCTTAGCTGCCAAAATCCTAAGTGATCCTGAAGCACGACTCTACAGATATAGATGTGTCTGGATATGTGGGCATGTGGCGTCCCTGTTGGCTGGTGCAAAGCCAAAATGTGCTATGTGTGACTGAATGCAATGCTTTCTTAAACTTTACAAACGTCATATTTTTATTCTCTCCCTGTTAACCTGTGGATAGCCAAGCATGCATGCTTCATCTGTAATGAAGGAAGTATTGACTAATACGCTCTCCAATGCCTCCAGCGTTTTTGATTGGCAACTCTGGCCTGTTTGCCAGCAGCATATGTGCATTATGGGATCTGTCTAATGATCCCAGTTCATGTAATAACACTGCTTGTTGCTGTCGGTCATACTGTAGTTTGCCAAATTAGTGATTAAAAACATTATTATCCCTAACAGATTTGATGTATTTTTACATCTTTCAGGGTCTCGAGGTTCCTACAGCAGTCAGCATGCCCATGCGGGCCCCGAACTGAGGCCCCTGCAGTCCCCTGAGCATCATATTGACCCCATATATGAGGATAGAGTATATCAGAAAGTCCCAATGAGAAGTTTGAGCCAGAGTCAGGCAGAAGCGCTCCCTCCAGGCCATACAGGAACCTACCGGAATAACACAGGTAAAAATTTACATACCGCACACGCCGTGGGTTTGAGTGTGTGTTAAAGTGTGTTAATCCCTTTGTAACCAAGTTCAAGGATTTTTGCAGAAGTGCCAAATCCCTAGGGAGCATTCATACAAATCGGACACAGTTGTAACTCACAGAGCGGTGACCTCATTACAGTTAATCTTAGAGTTGGCACAGATCAGACATTTAGTGTTTATACTGTATGTGTGTGTGTGTGTCTTAACATACAGTATCACACTGAAGCACTTCAGCAATCTTTTTTTCAGCAGTGCATTGTTGTCTTATCTTGATTTTGGGTCAGGTAAAGCAAGTTAATCTGATTAGTCTCGTCTCTTTGTTGGTGTTGTGTTTAGTTTTTAAAGGTGCAGTGTGTAGATTTTAGCGGCATCTAGTGGTAAGGTTGCGTATTGCACCCATTCCTTTCTAAGCACATAGAAAAGCTATGGTAGCCGTCACAGGACAAAAATGTCATCGTTTGAAACAACGCAGTGACAAACACGCTCTGTAGAGCAGTTTGTCAGTTTAGGGCTACTGTAGAAATATAATGGCACAAAATGACAGCTTCTATGTAAGGGGGCCCGCTTTGTATGTAGATAAAATGTCTCATTCTGAGGTAATAAAAACAACATGGAAGCCGCCATTTTGTGCCATTATGTTTCTACAGTAGCCCTAAACCAGGGGTGTCCAATCCTGCTCCTGGAGGGCCGGTGTCCCTGCAGAGTTTTATTCCCAACCCTAATCGAACAGACTTGATCCAGCAAATCAAGGTCTAACTAGACAGACTAGATACTTTGAGGCAGGTGTGTTGAGGGAAGTTTTAGCTAAACTCTGCAGGACACCGCCCTCCAGGACCGACTTTGGACACCCCTGCCCTAAACTGACAAACTGCTCTACAGAGCGCGTTTGTCACTGCGTTGTTTCAGACGATGACATGTTTGTCCTGTGACGGCTCCCATAGCTTCTCTGGCCCTCTCCCAAATGGCACACTCCGGACTTGTGGTCCTCCTCAGAGTCCACACTTTGATGACATCACGTAGTCCAGACTTTAGGGACCCTTTATGCGAATCCAGGTGGGTGCACCGGAGTCGTATTTTGGGAAAGACTCGATCATCAAACTGGAAATAGGTAGAGAAGTTGCCCGTCAGTGTGAACTCCTCCCTTCCGTCGTATGATTGGTCTGATTGCCCTTTCGCAAGGACATCTGGGTTGGTAAAGTGCGCGAAGACCGCATCAAGTGGGCAAAGGAGGCGCTGATGAGCACACTTCAAAGCGTAAAAATGACAGATGGGACACCCTACGGACTCGTAGACTAAGCGAGAACGCGCAATTTAAGGACACGGGACCGAAAGTCCACATGAAGTGCGCCATTTGGGACAATGCCAAAATGTGCTTCAAAAGGGAGGGGTGCAATACACAACCTCACCTCTAGATGCTGCTAAAATCTACACACTGCGCCTTTAAAGATATCGAGGATATATTGTTATTGATGTTTTCATGTTTTTTATGTTATGTAGGATGATTTAATGTAGAAAACAGTAAATCACAAAACAACGACTATAATAATCCAGTTATTTATAATATATTTTTGTATATTTGTTGTGTAATTGCCATTTTAATGACTTTTTAATGAATTTTTGGACAGTTAGTTGTTTATACTAGGGATGCCATAAATACATTTTATTTGTGCCAAGACATTTAAATCCAAGTAATTTTGGAATAGCGTTTCTCCTCGGATGTGTTTGATTACCTGCATCTGCCTTTGAAATAGAAATGTTGTGCAGTAACGCCGCTACGAATAGGAAAGCTATTAGTTTAACTACATTTCTCAGTACTGGGATAATAGCATTGCTATTTATGTTTTATACCTATACTTATGATGCTAAATAATGTGCTGTTGCTTTTCAGAAGCAAAATTATTTCAATGATTAAGTAGCGAGATTAGTAACTTTGTATGCGAAAGGGTCTCATAAAACCCCCTATGCAAAAATGTCCCCCAAATCTGTTCTCACCTGGCTCAACTGGGCAGATAAAATCTATAGTCTGTTTTAATTGAGGTCTATGGTGGTAATTTCTTAAGCTTGCTGCGGATTTTAGTGACCTTTAAGAAGTGAAGCTTATAAAGTACCTCAGGGATTTTATTCCTTTTTAAAATTGTTGCCGCTGCCTAATGGTACAGCGGCATCAGCAGACTGTTGAAAATTACACACGCTCTCTCTCTCTCTATCGTCTTTTTTTTGGTTGTGTGCACTCACATATCACAGCCTTTATTTGTTCGCCCTTAAAATGTTAGTGTTTTTAAAGGACAATGGAGCGCATTGGCTTGTTTAGGTAAACAAAACACAGCAAGAGCGGGTTGTTCGCTATTTATTTTCACTATACAATTAAAGCAGTAGATGAAGCAATTAAATCCGTGTCATTGCAGTACTTTTCATCCTGAAGCTAAAGGTTGTGAAGATGTGTCACATCCATAAGGTCGCCAGTGGCCGTCTGACTGCTTCATTATTTAAACTAAAACTATTTGCACTGTGAATGAACTGAATTGGAAGTAGTGCCATATAATGAGTTCGTCAGTCCTCTCTGAGCACTTTTATTAAAGGTGAAGTTCATCCCAAAAATGACAGCGCTGTCCTCATTTCGATCGCAAATACAGTATTAGGGTGACATCATTTCTGGCATTTCAATTTTGTATTCCCAAAAAAAGCCACACAGTATATAGTACTGATTTAAATTAGCATTCATGCATTTGGCAAATGCTTTTGTCCAAAGCGACTTACAGTGCATTAAAAATAAAATGCATGGTACGCCACTGCAAGCACTGTAAAAATATTTACGAATGCAGACAGGCATATGCTGTGCTTTTCTCACTCTTTTGCACATTTTCATATGACAGATTAACGCCAGTCATTCAGACTTGGAGCGCTGCAGTCGCACCCTGATAATAAACAGGCATTTTCCCAGCAGTAGATTTGTGCCGTGGCTCACAGTGTCTGAGACTCCATAATAACATCAGGATGACATTGAGATGCCTAACACTCTTTCAATGCCTAACAAAGCCACACGAACAAAGCACTTCAAATCTAAGCTGTTGTGTGATCAAGGTCGACTTGCAGATGAAGATCCTGAGAGTGAAGAAGCAGTTTATGAAAGGTCGATAATGAGGATCTATGCAATCTGGCGTTTGATGCTCTCATTGACCTCGGTTTTCTTGACTTTGCTCTGTATTGCTTCTGCTCACTAAGCGGCTCATTAGACTTACAGTTGAGGTCTGGACATCAGAATAATATGCTGATATCTTTCAATGAGTACAAGTCATTTGCACCTTTCCAGGGAGGAAGAGAAATTCACGGTTGTATTTTTGGGTGAAAGATGCTAGTGTTTTAGAAGGCTGTCTTTTCTGATATCCCCTGGTGGAAATGACTCAAGACATCAGGGTGTTTTGGCACTGACACTGTTATGAGAAGATTAGAGAGGGTATGGTGGACTGCACAGCAGTTTTCTCCTATAAAATTGTGTAGTGTTGCACAGAAAAATAATGACATTGTGGATATTTTTCCTTTTGGTGCATTCACGATGGCTTTTGTCCAGACAACAAATGGAGTGGCTTGTTTTGAGTAACATTGTCGAGCCTATTTGAGAATAGCTGCTGTTTTTCAAGTTGTTTGTCGAATGCACAGCCTTGGAAAGTATAGTATTCACAGATGTTCAACGCATGCGCATTTGTAACAAAATGCAATGCATCTCTTGGGCTACATACTACTCTCTCACATACGTGTAAAAAGTGGACCATACTTTGGCCTTATCACAATGGCAGTCAAGTTGTCCAGGTCACTTTAAATGAATAAAAAATATACTGTAGTTTACATGAAGACAATAGAGCCTAACATTAGGTCCAGGATTTGTTGCAATGTTGCAAAGTCATTAAGTTCTCATTGCTATTATTTTGAAAAAATTTTATAATAATAAATTACATATTTATATATCATATCATCATTTGTAATAATCCTTTTACTTGAAGGGCACCTATTTCATATTTCATTGCTAAAAATATTTATTTTGTGTATTTGGTATAGTATAATATATAGTATAATGTGTTTGCGTGGTTTATGGTTAAAAAAACACATTATTTTCCACACACCATACATTTTTGTAGCTCCAGGTTTCCCTCTCTTCCTGAAATGCACTGATTCATGTACAAAACTCATCGATTTGAAAAGCGCTGTGTCCCTGATTCGCCAGCTAATCTGGATGTTGTGATTGACCTGAATACCTCTGACGTCAGCTGGAAATGTGACGCTCCTTACCATGTTTGAAAGATTCGCTCACAATGCAATGCTAACAGGAGATAACTTACTGGCTGTGAGTCCGAAGCGGGAGGAATTATGATAATGTTGGTCTTGTCTACATCACCAATCCCAGGAAGTAAACTGTCGCCTACAATTGGTGTGTTTGTTGTAGACCAAGAAAAGAGATTTGCGTTGGAGACGATAACTCGCGTCATCGTTTACTTTGGGGTTTGTACCTTTTGCATATTGTTAACATGTACTAATATACACTTACACACCAAAGGAAATGTAAAAACGTGAATTTGGATAACTGGTGTTATTTAATTTACAAAATAGCAATTGTATTACAGATATTGTTTACTTGTATTACAGATATGTTTTACTTTTTTATTATTTTTTTTGCATTTGACGTTGCAGTAATGTCACAAAATCAAGAAATGTTCCTAATGATCCTAAAATGTTCTCCATGCTGGCCTAATGTTAAATTAAACTGGTTAAATCTAGTGATGAAATATGACCTGGACATGCTACTGATGTCTCTTGACATTTATCTTAATACTAAATAATTTTACTTTAAAATACTTTAATATTTTAAACTTAAGCATTAGGTCTGCACTTATGCACACACAGCCATTAACATGCGTAACTATGGAAGCCCTTTTCCGCCATGTTGTAAAAAATAATAAAATAAACTTCTGCCTTTGCATCTCAAAATTCTGAGTTATAATGTCACAATTCTGAGATGTGAAGTCACAATTCTGAGATACAAAGTCACAATTCTGAGATACAAAGTCACAATTCTGAGATATAAAGACACAATTCTGAGACACAAAGTCACAATTCTGAGATACAAAGTCACAATTCTGAGATATAAAGACACAATTCTGAGACACAAAGTCACAATTCTGAGATACAAAGTCACAATTCTGAGATACAAAGTCACAATTCTGAGATATAAAGACACAATTCTGAGACACAAAGACACAATTCTGAGACACAAAGTCACACTTCTGAGATACAAAGTCACAATTCTGGGATACAAAGTCACAATTCTGAGATACAAAGTCACAATTTTGAGATACAAAGTCACAATTCTGAGATACAAAGTCACAATTCTGAGATACAAAGCCACAATTTTCAGATACAAAGTCAGAATTTTTGTTTTATTATTTTTTACAACATGATGGGAACGGGCTTCCATACGTATATAACTTTGAAACTATGTATTAAATACATTTAGTTATTGCAAACCATTGTGATATGCATATTGGGATTTGCACGATTGCGATATTTTTGTGATTTCGATAAATTGTAATGTCTGAATTCAACAGTAACCTAATAGCAACAGTACATTATGATTCCCTTTATTGCTGGTTCACTTTATACACCACAAGTCTGCCTGTCCAGGAATCTGGTATAATCTTACACAGAGCTCCAGATAATGTGAATATGATTAAACTCCTTACGGCCTTTTATTCTGCTGCCTGCAATGCTGAAGAAGCCCTCATACATTTTCAGCTCTGAAATCCAAACTTCATAAAGTTAATTAGGCTTTGTGCGAGAGGAACAGTGAGAGCTATGTTAAGAATGTGCTGAAAAGACTCATTTTAAAACCGAAAGAGGAATTAAGCCAAGCTTGAGGGAAGTGCTCTATCAAACGCTGATGGGGCTTTTCTGTTCACGTATCCGTATTACCGGCTGCACTTTTTCAAAGAGAGTGAGTATGTGGCTTTGCCATTACCAAAACATTGTGACTTTTCCATCACATGGAACTAAAGTGAAACAGGATGGAGCAGGATGACTAATATGACACAAAAGGGGGCTATTTTGCATGAAACTATTAAGCCTATTCTTTTTTTACTGAATCCGCTTTGTATGTACAATGAACGAGCTGTGATGATACCCCAATAAGAGCGGTCGAGTTGCTCCAGACAGGACAAATTAATCTAGAGCCTTGATTTTACCTCTGTGACTACGCTAGCATCCATTCAAGAGTATAAAGCAGTAAAAAAGGCAGTGGAGTTCTGTCATTGCTTAACCATTGTGCAGTTTAAAAAAGAAGAATGTTCAGATCACTAGGCACATCCACGGTCAATTGCTGTACATTGCTATTAAATCGATCCATTTGTCAACCACCAATGAAACACTGTTATCGGACCATTAAAATACAGTCACTACACTTCTCCCAAGATTCAAAGCATCTCGCCCACTGAGCTGCAACCTGACCTCATTTTTCCAAGTCGCCTTTATATACCTGAGCATTTTATGAAAAAAGCGATTTTTCTTTTTGCTGAGCTTGCAGTATTTATTAATTGTGCACAGTACATTACAGTACATACCGCACAGGCATAATTTATGGAAATCAGCATTAAATTCCCCATTGAGATGCCCAGACCTGAATATAGTAACCTGTTCCAGATACAGTATACTGTATCGCTTCATTGTAAACAAGATGAAACACCTAAAATACTTCTGCTCAGGCTGTTTTTGTGGAGATTTTCTCTTTATAAGACCTAGAGTCACAAGAGAGCAGATCTTTAAGTGTGGTCTTGCTGGTGAAGAAGCTGGTGAAGGCATAAAATTTGAATCTGTAAACAAACAGAACCTATTTCAGTCCAGGTGCTGAATTAAATAGTAGGATCCTCCCCAATTGGTGATTCTTTACAAATGCAATACAGCTTTACCAATAAACCAGTGAATCTGTAAATATTAATGGAGTTCTATATAGCAGCTCAGATTATTTTTTTTTTATTAATTAATAGATAGGTTGAGCTGTTATATATAATGGGCCCTATTTTAACGATCTAAGCACATTGTCTAAAGCGCACAGCGCAACGTCTAAATGGGCGTGTCCGAATTCACTGTGCAATAAACCAATGAAAGTCTCAGCTCTCATCCCCTTTAAAAGCCAGTTGCGCTGGTGCTTTGTCTAATCCCTATTGAGATGACGGACTTTGTAAACTGAAAAACTAACAGAGGAAGAAGATCCCATGTTTAAGATTAATGTTAAATAATTGTGTTGTTTTTCACTTGTATTGAAATTGTTATTTTTTTATTAAAACCTTTAAAACCCATTTTCTTTTAGTCATGGAAGTAAAAAAGCAGGCTTTTAATTGCTTTAAATGTATGGCTATCCAATATCATAAATTTTTTTTACAAGTATGTAAGGAAAGGTTTGTACTCTAAAAATACTTTATTTGTAACAAACAGGAGATAAAGAATTTAAAAACGGCTCTCCGCTCGTTTTAGCCCTTGGACAGCGTCCATTACTTAAAAAATTTTCTCATCTCACCATATCCCCAGGTACAGAGGCATCATATACAATTCATGTATATAAGAAGCAACCCCGCGTTGTCGTCCCGTTTATATGCGCATATTACTAATGCGCTCTTTAACTCTTTCCCCGCCATTGATAAGATATCTCGTCAATCAAGAGAAAACTGTCACGTTACGTTTTTTAACAAAAGGAGAACCCACACGCAGACACGACTAAAATAATAAATAAACTGAAAGTTTATTTAGTGAACAAACACTTGGGGGGGTAAAACAGGTAATAAACACGATGATGAACACGGAACTCAGAAACAAACACTGGAACAAATAAACACTAATACAGGAGCAGATCTTCAGGAACACGGAGAACATGAAACACTGAAGTATAGACAACGAACGCGCACACGACATAGAACAAGAGGGCATTATAAAGACACCACATCAATGGGGAACAGGTGAACATAATTAATTACGTAAGACATGAGTACATAAGGGAGTAGGGTAAAAGTGACAAGACACTGGGAACACGTGACACACATACATGATGTGAAAAACACGTGTCCCCACACAAACCACAATGCTGCCATGACCTTGCCCTCAGAAAACAGACCTGAACCTTACACTAAGGTCTGGCAAGATCATGACAGCGACAAGACACTGGGAACATGTGGAAGCCACACACACAATATGACTCCACATGTCCCCACACAGAACATAGTACTGTCATGGTCTTGCCAGATGTACTCAGACATGGATCTAGCATAAAAGATCTGGCAAGCCCATGACAAAAACGCTTCCCCGCCAATGACGAGTTTTTCCGTCTTTCCGCAACTTTTTAAACCCGGAATTATTGCCCTATGGCAAGCTGCTGCATGTCCGTGTCTGTTTTAAAGATCGCTCTGAATGGAATCTCTATGAAAAGTCTGTCACAAAAATGGAATTATCTCAGCTTTTTGCTCAAAATGTGGTGTTTTTGCAGAAACCTACCCATATTCAAAAGCTGATTACAAAATAACTACTGAAGGTAGGATAAAACTTTTTTTTGAAAGCAGAGGGTCTGTTCTTTCATTTGGTATATTGTATGTTTATATATTTAAAAAAAGGAACATTTTCTGGAAGACATTAAACTTTTGTGAAAATCATGAAAAACGCTGGCTGGCAACTTTTTTTAAAAACGCTGGCGGTGAAAGAGTTAAATAACAAAAAAACATATTGCGCCATTGACTTTAGACCAGGTTTTTGTTGGTCAATGGCGTAGTCTATTTTAGTTGCCTCAAAATAGCAACGCGCCAACAATGCACCTGAACACACCTTGTTTTCAGACCAGAACGCCCATGGCCGCAAAAGGAGGCGCAAATGCATTTGCTATTTAAACAACGTGGCGCTAAACGTGAAAATGATAATTGAGCAGGGTGGAAACTAGCAAAAGACACTTGTGTCGCGCATTGTCCCGGGTGTAAGATAGAGCCCTATATGTCAAATATAATTCAGCCTATATCAACACCTTGTCGAACCGTGCTGATAAAATGGGTGTGCAGTGACATTGCCACTCAGGATTGGTCAGTCTTCTGTTCCCTTTTACTCTGTAGGTTGTAAGGTGTGTTATATAAGTGAATTAAACACAGTTGGGGGTATATACCCTGCTGAAAAAAAAAAACATAGACCATCATAATTCCCATGCTGGTTTGGTGCTGGTTAGCTGGTGGTCACCAGCATACCAGCACCAAAACACAACATATGCTGGTCTTGCTGGAATGCAGTTTTTTTTCAGCAGGGCAGTAATACTAAAACAAACAAAAAAAATATCATTTGTCCATTGTCAGAATTTTTTTTCCAAAAATGGTTTCAAGATGTCAGTGGGGCAGTTCCATTTAAAAAGGTCCAAATTGTACCATTTAGGCACGTATAAATTTGGCACTAATATGTACCTTTGAGGTAGCCTACTAATATGAGCTCTTTAGGTGCAAAAGCGTACTGCCCCAGTGACAGCTAGGGACCATTTTCTGACGATTTTTTTCTGACATTGCTCGCTATTGTCAAAATCCCTTTAGGAAAGTAAACTCGGCGGCCATTTTTGCAACACCTCTGGGCAGTTATTTTAGTCATCCAGGATTGAGGGGGAACCTTCTGATCTCTCTGATGAAGCCAATACGGAAGTGACTTAAAGGAGCATTTCACCCCTATAAACCTTAATCTATATTAAAAGTGTGTCATATTTGTAGTTGAAATGTAACATACATTTAGAATTTGGTGCCTATTTGACCGAGAAAAGGGGTGTTTGTAGTCTCACCCTCTCAAGAAAGATATTGGACTTCCTGCTTTTAATGATGCAAAATGATGATTTTACATCATAGAAAGAAGGAAGTGCAACACTGAAATCTGTATTTCTCCTGTCTCAGCGGCAACTGAGGAAATGATGCATGACCATTCAAAAACATGACTGGGGTTCTAACAATACAAAGGTTAATGCAAATGAGTGAAGTGTCCCTTTAAACTGCAATTCATGGACTGGCCGCTAGAGACTGGCTTCAAAAGGGAGTTATTCCCATAGTCCTCCATGCTAAAATGCTAAACTATTCAGTAGAAAATAATATGTTTACAGCCTGGTACAAAAAGGGTTTTTGCTCTATTTCGCTAATTTTGCCCTTCATGACAACTGTGAGGGGGGGTGAATGTTTTTGTAACAGGTAAACTGCCACTGCTGTCACTAGAATCGATCTAGGTGGGCGTGGTTTCAGCAACCAGCCACCTCAGCTTCACCTTCTCCTTACCCATTTTCGGTTATCCTCCACTGATTTTTGTTACTTTTGTTATTTAAGCTCAAATTGCACTAAATACACCTTTACTCGAAGTTGTTTCAGCTACTGCGCAGGTTGTCAAATGCCTCACACTGCTCTGTATAGAGCACCTCCGCCAGAGAGTGTCAATTTTTAGCGAATGTCGAAAAAGGAGGGGGGACTTCCTTCGCTTTAGCGGCCATATTGACTGTTGCGTTCCCTCCATAATAATACTAGTGATCCATCTTTGTACATTTAATATCTTTGCTATTGTATTTCATACCTTCTGTAAACTCTTACATGCGTGATTCAACGCATAATCAGCCAAAGGGCACATATTTATGCGGGGGGAGCATTTTTTTTAAATACGCCGCACTTTCGCAGCATAAAATGCAGATTTCCGTGTGGAAAATATACGGGGCTTGCATGATTTCATAATCCCTGCATTAAGTAGCAAAAGGCACATATCTTAGCAGAAAGTTGAAAAATTTAGCATTTACTTCACACAAGCGCAGCCATGTCCCCTGTTGCCATGGGAACGTTATGAAGTGACGTGATTATGTGACGTGATTTTGCAAGTTCCTGTAATTGTTGCAAGTTCCTGCAATTCCATCGCATAAAATTGCATAAATATCCTGCATATTCCATTGCATTTTTTAAGAAAACGTGCCGCAAGATCAAGGATTTTTGCCTGCAACAATCACAAAAAACTGGAAGGACTGGGAGAACAGCGAGAATGTTTTGGCACGGTCACGGAAAACATCTAATGACCCTGAGTGCTCATGCAAGGAAGTAACCATAATTTTGCTGTAAATTTGAGTTTTGTATTAATTTGTCCAGATTAAACAGAGAGAATGCAACAAACTTTTTGTAACAACAAAGGTGTCATTAGTTATACCTTATTAAATGGTACACTATTCTTTAAAAAATATCATAAAAATAATGATGCTCAAAATATAATTAGTTTCCTTGGCAGCACTTTCATTCCCATTAAACCTTCTGGCTGAATTACATTATGCGCAGATATCTTAATAAAGTTTTATTTGGATTGGTTGGCTGTTATCTCAGAAACTTCTGGGAAAAAGAGATAATTAGCAAAGAGTGACAGAAAATGACCAGTTGACTTGCCTTTTAAACAACATGATAAGATAAAATAGTTAAAAGGAATTAACTGAGGTGCAAACATTGTCTTCAACACACACTGTGAGTCTGTAAGGGGGCGTGCACACCAAAGCTTTTACGCCGGCGGCCAGCCTATGTTCTCAACTGTTTTTCAATGGAAGCGCGGGGGTTTTTAAAAACCTGTTTTTAAAAAATAAAAATAAAATGTTTTTAATCTACTTTAAAAAGGTACTAATATGTGCAATTTATGTGTAGATATGTATACATTTGGTAACAGCGTATACTATTGAGGTACCAGTATGAACTCTTTAGATGCAAAGGGTACCTCTCCCGTGACAGCTAGGGACCACTTTTGAGCATTTTTTATAGTGTATTATGAGAACTAAAGCACTCCAGCAGGTATTTATGCAACATATAGTAACAGATGCACAATTGAATGTGAACTTCTTAGGCAGCCCATGAAATTGTAGCACATTAGCACTGCATACATCAGCTAAAGCACCTCATATAATGTTATCCAAATAACATGGTTGTCTCTATTGGAGAATCCTGGGTATTATGCTTTTAGGATAAACACAATCTTGTGGCAGTCTTGCGTAAATTGCAGTGGGAGAGTAAAAATTACTTTATACCAGCATTTGATTCATTTCTTTTAAGTAAACAGATAGACCAATTCAAGTCAGATGCCTCCGGTACAGCAAATGTCTCTTTATTGCATATCTTTTTCCACACATCAAGTGACAGAGCAACAAATTATTCCTCTAATATTTTTTGTTGAGTGGGCGTGACCTTTTGCAAGGGTGTAATTTCATGCAGACGGGAACGTGTTAAGGAATGCAGCCAGGCAAAAAAAGCTTTGTTTATGATCACATTATACTGAAACAGAGTATTGAATCTAATGATGCCAAGACTAAAGAAGTGCTGGCTTTTCTGATTCGTCTAAAAGGTCAAGTAATTTGAAAGAGCAGGCCATTATTAAACCTTTAGAATATTCAAAGCCTCTCCGCAGGAGATTAGAAATCTCAGATAGTGTTGTAGGGGAGGTGCGTTTGCGCACGCTTGATGTGATTCATGAGAAACTTGATTAATTGAAAGAGTTTCCTATTCAACCGTTGTGCTGAACAAAATGCCCTTGCAAGCAATGTCAAGGTCTCATTGTTTTTGATTTCTCTTCTCAAGTATTGTAAAAATTTGTTAAATATCACATTTTGTATTTTTTTACTTTTTTTACATCATTTTAACCAAACATCTATTGTTGCCAATTTTTGTTCAAATGTTTTAAGCAAGAAGCTAAATTGAAGAATGTTTGTGAAAAAACGTACTGGCACAAACGTTTCAGCCTAAATTAATGCACAAATATATATATTTTTTAATTTACTTACAACAGTATTACATTTTTAAAGGTGCCATAGAATAAAAAAATATTTACCTGAATGAATAATAAGAGCTCTGTACATGGTAATGACATATCGTGAGCCTCAAATGCGTTTGTTATTTTATGTAAATTTTGTGCATGCAAAACACCAATGAAAAACATTCCAATCTCAACGTAACACCGACTGTGATGTCACAGACGAGATGTATGCCCCCAACATTAAATTACACATTAAATAAATGACAAATATCTTAAAATGTTTAATAATGTGAGCTACTGACATGAGCCTCAGAGCAGAGCAATCAGAGCAGAGCTCAACATTATTATTCATGACCCTTCCGAATAGGGCAAAACACACCATTTCATTCAAAGGACAAACCCGGGTTGTAAAAAAATGTCTGGATAATTTTTGCACTCAATAAAGTTACAGAACTTCTATGTATATATCAAAGAACAATTAAACATATAATTTCAATGCATTTTTTGGCACCTTTAATTCTTGCTGTAGTCAATAATTTGCTTAGTGTACAACTAAAACATAACTTTTTTTGTCTTTCACAAACTGGGAATTTTTTTTGCATTAATCCTGTGATCACACATGTTGCCTATTTGATCCTGTTGTTGGGTTGGGTTATGATGGAAAAACATCCCACCAAGGTATTCAGTCATTTACCTTGATTGGAATTTGATGTTTCTTCACTGTGATTGGTCATGATTATATAATACAATGGAGTCTGAATAATAATAGTATAACGATGCCTGATGAAGGTCATGCAACCGAAACGTTGCTACTAAAATATTTTTGATACGCTTTTGCAATTATTGACAGTGTGCAGGATTTCTTTTGTTTTCTTTGTATCTTGACTTTATTGGTCTTCTCTCCTACGCACCTATCCATTACTTTCAGGTGTGCGATGTTTATTGTTAATGAAAGAATGTTTGTAACAAAGCAGATCTGGGGTGCAATTAATCTACATAGTAGAAAAAAATAATATCATGAAAGTAAATGGTGCCTCAGATCTATTTGTTTACATTCTTCAAAATATCTTCCTTTTTTTGGGTGAACTATCCCTTTAAGACTGCTGTACAACAAATTTGCCATGTGGACTGATTTTAGTTCAGTAAGAAAAGGCGCTGATTGGATGGTTGTAATTCAGAAGTGTCAAAGGAAGCAGAAGACAGTAAAATGGCTTAGTATTTCATTTAATTAAAGCATTACACTGTCAAAGCCTGTCTTCAGAAATAGCAGAATTCACTGAAGCACATTATCGGCTAGTGGTCCTTGTTAACAGCCTGGTACAAAATTAATAAGAGAAACTGTCAACATTTCAGCTCAAGGGATGAGGTTTTACCAGCCATTGTGCAATTTTATTTTCAACAACTCTTATATGACAGAGACCAGTCAGACTCTCTGTTTGTGGATATTGTCGAATTAACCACCGCTTGAATGAAAAACCGTCTGCGATAGCTATTAGTCTGATCCCCAGAGTAGTTGGCTGATAAAGTTGTATAGAAATGTATTAGGTTGATGCCTGAACTGACCGTTAAATTGTCTCACAGATGGAAAAGTATGAGAATCCTATTGCAAGTTGTTAAACACCGGCTTTATTGTAAGACACAGCGGCTTTTATAGGGCCATTTATCATTTATATGGAAAATATATGCAGTCTCATATTACTTTCTGGTCCTGCATTGTTTACAATAGGCGATGACAAGTAATAGATATGAGACGAGTTGGTTGTCGAGATTTTATGCGAGATGTTATCCACCCCGTGCTTTTGTGTGGTTGTGTGTGTTATATCTCGCTCTGTGTTAGGGAAAGCCCTTGTCTGTATACGTAGTGCTGTGTGAGGTCATGTATTGTACAACTTTTCTGATAAGATAAGCTAATAGAATCTGAAGGTCCCGTAAAGGTCATTTTCCAGAAGAATTGGCCCTGTGGTGGAGTGGCGGCACTTCATAAAGATAAAGTCTGTGCAGTTGCACACATTGGCTAGTTTTGGGCAGCTTACCAAGAATGAAATTTCTCCTACTTGTATTGCCTTTCATTGTGAAGCAGCGTTTGGATCGTCTTATTGCGAATTACTATTGAAATTATGTAGATCGGTTGCAAGCGCGCCCAGAAAATTAGCACTGTTCACAAGCTGTAATTTCACCATGTTAGTTGTAATAGAAAAAAAAGAGAGTTTGTAAATAAGGCTCAGTATGTTGTCCTGTGCTGAGGTTATTGCCAATGCGTATGCTATAAACTCTTAGTTAAGGCTTGGAGAACCACAGAAATACTGTGTGCAGAGCAAAACTGCCTCTTTGAGTCAAGAGGTATGCTTATTGAGCCTATTAAAATGTAAAAGTCTGTTAAGACGTACTGTAGGTATGCATTGGAATTGCAGTCGATGATTTGATTACATGAGGAATAGTTAATTAAAATACATCTCTATTTCAGTCATTCACTGCAGCAGTGTGACTATTTAATACGTCAAGATCTCACACAAAGATTGCGGACGTCGCATTGCTTTTTAATAACATACTTTATGTAATTAGTCTTCTTTTTACAGTGGGCAATTTGTATGCAGGTCAAGCTTCTGTGAATCAACATGAAAATTTTATGATAAACCTTGAGTTATTTGAAATCTTTACATTCTTCACACATGACTGACACCAACTACCTTTATCTTTTTATTGATCGTGATGGATATGCATTATGTTAAAAAACAAACAAATGTTTAATGTTAAAGTAATCTGCGTTTGCATTGAGACTATGTAGGGGTGGTTATTTAATGAAAATGGCATTTCTTCCACACTGTAAAAAACTATGAAATACAAAAAAATGAGGTATGGTCTACCTAATATTTCTTATTACATTACATAACTAATTACTTATGCAAATTGAGTAACATTAACTCTGTTGGTAGTAAGCAACAGTTAATTTACTAAATTATTATTAATAATGATTAGCCATTAGGAAAAATTACACATTACTTATTCAGGGAGGGCTGAAATAAATTAAAAATGGTCAGACACAGGAGATTGCATAAAATGCATTTTTACTAATCAAATAACATTTTTTTAACTAAATTTAAAACAAATTAATTTAAGTACAAAATAACCTCTTACAATACAATATATTTCAAGTGAAATACAACAAGTCACATTAAGCTTCTTGAACATTATTCCAATAAAAAATAAACCAAAGTCTTCATGAGATGTCAAAATAAGAAAATATACATCAGAAGCAAGATTCATAAATACTGTTTCTTACATGTAAGTGCACTTTTGTTTACATAAACACTGATGTCAGGTTTGACGGTGCATTCACACGGGCGTAAACGTTAACGCTTCCCATTCACTTTTAACTCTTTCACCGCCAGCGTTTTTAAAAAAAGTTGCCAGCCAGCGCCAGCGTTTTTCATTATTTTCACCAAAGTTTAATGCCCTCCAGAAAATTTTCTTTTTTAAATATATAAACATACAATATACCAAATGAAAGAACAGACCCTCTGCTTTCAAACAAAAAAAACCGTTTCATCCTACCTTTAGTGGTTCTTTTGCAATCAGCTTTTGAATATGGGTAGGTTTTTGCAAAAACACCATATTTTGAGCAAAAAGCAGATATAATTTAATTTTTGTGACTAACTTTTCATAGAGATCCCATTCAGAGCGATCTATTAAACAGACACGGACATGCAGCAGCTTGCCATAGGGCAATACTTCCGGGTTTAAAAAGTTGCCACCTGGTGGATAATAGCGGTATTGCGGAAAGACGGAAAATCTCGTCATTGGCGGGGAAGCGTTTTCTCTTAATTGACGAGATATCTCGTCAATGGCGGGGAAAGAGTTAATGGGTGACGTCATGTGTTGCCGAACTGAATTGTGGATCCGTCGGCGCCATGTCATTGCCGTTGCTCATGGCAGAAGTTGAACAGTTTTCAACTTTTCAAGCGGCAACGCGTGCGTCAGCCAATCATATCGCCTTATGCAAGTAACCTAGGCAGAGCGAGCCAATTACGTTTATGAAAGACCAGAGTATGTACTCCGCCCACTGTGATTGGCTTTTGGTCACGCTTCAGACAAGCCTTCCGTTAAGTGTTAACGCTTACGCCCCGTGTGAATGTACCGTAAGTGTTGGTCAGAATTTTTTTTGTATAATTTTGATTTTAGCAGATGATTTTAGAGATATCTGACTTTTCCCATTCAAGTACAGTAGGACTTCAGTCTTGCATGACTGAAATAATTGCCCGGACGTAGTGCAAACATGGCCACCTAGTGGGGCGACTTCCCTAAAGTGACTTTGATACAGTCTGTGATCAAAAGTCAATGAGTGTTGGGGAAAGTTACTTTTAAAAGTAATGCATTACAATATTAAGTTACTCCCCAATAAAGTAACTATTTGCGTTACTTAGTTACTTTTCATGGAAAGTAATGGTTACGTTACTTTTAAGTTACTTTTGCGTTACTTTTTCTTACTTGGCTGAGGCTTCATCTCTTTTAGGCCTTGCAGGTGTTTTTTATGATCGCAAAAATTTCAAGCTCTGGCCTGCCATTTCTGTTTTTGACTCAAACTGTTCCCGCTCAGGCGCACAGAGTGTGTAATTCTACATTAATATGTTCAGTTTAATTCAATACATTATTTTATTTTTAAATTTAATTAATTCAACAGAAAAGTAACTCGCATTACTTTTAAGAAAAAGTAACTCAAATATTAATGTGTTCATTTATAAAGTAACGCGTTACTTTACTTGTTACTTCAGAAAAGTTATATTATTACGTAATGCGCGTTACTTGTAATGCGTTACCCCCAACAATGAAGTCAATATAATTGACAATTTCAGTATGAACTGAAATATTACTCCTCAAATCTACCTAAATCCAGATTATTTTAGCTGTATCTACATTATTTTTACAGCTCCATACTCTTAATGTATTTTAACACTCTCTTTTTTTCTATTTTATTGCTTTAAAGATAAAACACACCTGAGATCTCCATCAATGTTATTTTAAAATTATTAATGAGAATTATTAAAGATAACTTTCTCCAAGACCTTCTCATAGACTTTGGTATCCCAAATATTGCTTTCAGTGAAATGTAGATCTGTCTGATTCGGTTAATGTGAACTCTTCAAATTTACAGTCCGTCAGCTTCTCATTACCTGCCAGCACAGGAAGTCAAATTCGATCCTTCAACCCACATTCTCCTGTTTTTCTCTCTCTTCTCCTCTCTCATGCTTTTCTATTTTAACCAGTATCTATTAATCTCACACTGTCCTTAATTATCATTAGCCTACAATGAGCGAGTCCAACACTTTCTCCAAAGGAAGCTAAAGAGTCATGGATGGTCGGTGAAGATACATTGAACCTTTTTTCCCAGTGTGCACTTTGTGCTCGGTGACTAATAGTGCTGTTTTATGGGCTCGCTGGCACTGTTATGGTAAAGACTCAGAACCCTGGCATTGATCGTCTTGCTGTTCAAATTTATGAGAAACTCAACTGGCTGTCTAGCAGACGGCATCTGCCACCCTGCCCTCGTCGTATTGAGCGAAACAGACCTCGCTGTTATATAGCAGACATGGAAGCTGTTAAAGTGATCTACTTTTTGAAGCAAGACTGTAGTTTGCAGTTGCAGGTGTTACTGTTGAGATACATTCAGTCAGACTGAATAGAGATCAAAGGGAATTACATGATCTGTGATCTTAGCTCTTGAACTGTGGGTGCATGATCCTGGTTGCATCGACTGTCTGTCTATGCAGGTGGATAATATTTTTTATTTTTCACAATGCACATAAATGCTTTAGATTGCATTACAGTACTTAAGAGGCTAGATAAAATAAAGTACATCATATCTATATATGTTTTATCAAGCGCGGTTGCCGTTTTTTATTGGTTACTTGGGCATCTGTTTTGATTATTTAATAGTTTTACTTGAGATGGGCACAACTGCTTGAGTATTGTTGGGTTTCCAAACTCTCTAAGTGCATCTGACTTGTTTTCTTGTAAATGACCATTGAAGCCCATCTTTAGTTTTGTCTTGTATTAACCTGTCTCAACATTATATACTGTATGTAGTCAATATGGCTGTTGATCTTATCGCTCTTTTCCTGTTTTTGTCCTGATCTCTCCTTATCTGTCATTCTTTCATTGTTCGTCTGGTTTTCTCGCCATGTCTCATGCCATGATTCCTCTACCTAGACCTAGTCAACCAGTTCTGTGAGCAAGTCCTGAACTTTTTGTTTTGTCCCTACTCTCCTCCCATAGCCCCATCCTCCCCTGGTGTCGACTCCGTACCCTTGCAGCGAACAGGGAGTCAAAATGCCACAGGGACGTTTCCCAGAGGCGGCTACGCTTCCGGCCAGAGCGCCAGTTACGCTGACACTTACCGCACCTTGCCGTACTGCTCATCCGTGGAGTCTCCCTACAGCAAGTCAGGTCCTGCCCTGCCACCAGAGGGCAACCTGGCACGATCTCCCTCTATAGACAGCATTCAAAAGGATCCCAGGTGAGCATGCATGCTTTTTATACATTTTTAAAGTTACTAAAGCACTTGTTTCAGAAAGCAAATATACACAGATCGATCCGTTCTCAGCTGGAAGAAGCATTTGAGCAGTGTTGAGTCTTTTTATCTGTATTGCTTTAAAACAGAGTTTGCTGACAAAACTTAAGTGCGATGTGTGGTTTGCATTTTAATCGTGTTTGACGTGGTTCAGCACATGCTATAAAGTGGATGCAGTGAAAATGATTAAGATGGGGAGAGAGAAATCCATTACTTTTAACTTAATGAAATGTAGTTATTGGTCTATCACCTGTAATTGCAGAGCACAACTAAAGTCAAGATCAATTCCTTTTTTTAAAGGCCTGTACTGATTATAGACCCTGTTTATCAAATCTTGTGCTACACAGACGTGCATGGTAATAGAAAATATGACAGAGAACATATACTTATCCAACATCTAAAACACATTCATTTTGCAGTTTTTGTAGCTACTGTGGCAATGTTTACAACAATGGAATATCATTGAAAGGTAATAAGAGGTTTATTTATACAGTGACTTTTTTGAGCTCAAGGCTACTTTGCATTGATAAATGTAGCGTAGTGCATAAGAAATGAATAATAAACAAAGAAATGCATGAAAGAATAGCATCGGATAGAAGTCAGAAATGCAGGAGAGCAGAAATTTAAAGGATATACTGTAAGGATGTGTTCTGGTTATTGAAATAGAGAAATTTAGGAAAATGGGGCGGCTAGTACAGTATGCAGCATATTGTGCACTTAGTTCTGATTGTTAACTAGGGCATTGTTAGGTCATCCCAATGATGTTCTAAGAGATTTGATGGGGTATGGCCAGGTGGTTGCTAGGGTGTCTGTGTGGTTGCCAAGGCATGGCTAGGTGTTGCTTTTAGGGTTTTGGGGTGTAACTTTTGGATAGTTGCTTACTGGCCAAATTCAAAGGACCCCAGGTCTAAGTCTCTGAAATTTGTATCTGTTGATACGACTCTGGTCAGGTCAGACTTCATAATTTTCCTGGTGAAAGTCTGATCTCTTAAAGGAAAACACCACACTTTTTCAATATTTTACTATGTTTTACCCTAAATTAGATTAGTTAATACATCCCTTTCTTTATTCAATGCGTGCACTTAATTTTTGTACAGCGCGTTGTGAATGTGTTAGCATTTACCCTAGCCCCATTCATTCCTTAGGATCCAAACAGGGATGAATTTAGAAGCCACCAAACACTTCCATGTTTTCCCTATTTAAAGACTGTTACATGAATAGTAACACGAGTTAGTATTGTTGCACAAAATAAAACGTAGCAATTTTTTAAGCGGATAAAAATTAGAACTATATTGTATAGCGGAAGAGCACTTAGTTTGCAGCACTTTATACGTCAGGTGCAGTAATATTGATGGAAGTTTGAGCGTGAGGGAGTGATGATGTTACTGCGTGCAAACAAGTGCTCTTCCGCTATACAAAATAGTTCTCATTTTTATCCGCTTAAAAATCGTCACGTTTAATTTTTTTGCCACCACACTTACTCGTGTAACTTCAAATGTAACAGTCTTATAAAAGGGAAAACATGGAAGTGTTTGATGGCTTCTAAATTCATCCCTGATTGGATCCTAAGGAATTAATGGGGCTAGGCTAAATGCTAACACATTCACAACGCACTTTACAAAGATTAAGTGCACACATTAAAAAAAGATGTATTAGCTCTTTCGCCGCCATTGACGAGATGCCCTTCCGCAACTTTTTAAACCCGGAAGTATTGCCCTATGGCAAGCGGCTGCATGTCCCTGTCTGTTTTAAAGATCGCTCTGAATGGGATCTCTATGAAAAGTCTGTCACAAAATTTTTATTATCTCTGCTTTTTGCTCAAAATGTGGTGTTTTTGCAGAAACCTACCCATATTCAAGAGCTGATTACAAAATAACTATTGAAGGTAGGATGAAAGTTTTTTTTTTTTTTTTTTGAAAGCAGAGGGTCTGTTCTTTCATTTGGTATATTGTATGTTTATATTGGAAGTCATTAAACTTTTGTGAAAATCATGAAAAACGCTGGCTGGCAACTTTAAAAAAAAGTTCAGGTAAGAACATAGTAAAATATAGAAAAACTGTGGTGTTTTCCTTTTAAATGACAAAACAAGGCGTTGTATCCATATGACCTGCTGTATAGTGTGGTATGAGTTTGTTCAATACATAACCCTGACCCAGCCTTAGGGAGCACAGCTAATTAGTACAGAACACTTCTATCAAACTACAATAACCAAGTATTAGTTTATTAAAATATTATTGCATCATATAGCGTTAAATAAAAAAGCGTCAATCACATTTGAATTCACACATTCTCGCTATACACACTCTAAAAATGGCTGGGTTATTTTTGACCCATAATGGGTAAATATTGGACAGAACACATGCTGGGTTAAAAATTACCCTGTGTTGGGTTGTTGTTATGCAACCATGGGGTATAATAACCCAGCAGTTGGGTTAAAATAACCCAGCATTGGGTCAATTTTTAACCCAGCATGTGTTCTGTCCAATATTTACCCATTATGGGTCAAAAATAACCCAGCCATTTTTAGAGTGCAATTCAATTATAATCAGACACTTTGTGTGTTTTTGAAAGGGGCAGATTGCCATATGATCCTATTTATTAAATCACTAATAGCATCCGTTGGTTGTCTCTTAATTGGTGTTGATCACATGTTAGTGTTAAGTGGCCACTTATCTCTTTAGTGCTACATTGTGAAAAGTATCTGGCCTTGAAATGCTTGACAATAGATAATAATTATGGGTACTGGTGACACACATTTATGACATCATTTTCTTATAACTGGCCTTGGTTGGACTTGTAAAGGATAATGCAGTTGAATGTCTTTTTGAGCTTGTGTGCTGTCTTCTAGAGTTTATGACACATTATAACTGTTGTTTAATTTGCTTGACAAAAAAACAAATTCAGGCAAAATGTCATCAGCTTGATCCAAAAAACGATGACCAATAAGCGGACAGAGACCTCCTTGAAGAGATGCTCTCAGTATGCTTTCAAAAAAAACTCTGTAGCGGTTCATTTGTGGTGAGAACGCGATCCGAAATCGAACAGACAAAACTGCAAAAAGCACTGCAAATTTTTGGACTAAACCAGCTGTGCTGTGCATTATGGGATGAGGAATTATTTGTTGACATTTTCTATTAGCAATATTAGCACAATGGCAGGTCCTGAAGTTGCATGGAGGTGTGAAACCTAGGGATGTTCATATCAGTTAATTTTCCCAACCGACAACCGCAGCTTATGAACCGAACATTAACCGTTAACTAATAAGATTTTAATATTAAGTTGTCATTTAGTAAAAATACAGTTGACGGTTGTCTGTGACCTAGTTAAAAGAAAACATTTCATTTGAACGTGCAAACAGCAGCGACAGATCAACAACAGAACCAGGATTCAGACATTATCAGATATTCACGCAACATTACCTTATCAAAAAGAAAGCGATCAGTCCAGATGATTAATATCCAAAGAGGGCAGATTGTCTCTTTTTCATCTACCACAGTGGTAATTTCTAAAGCAGGACCCTTTTCAAAAAAGTTTTGCTTTTGCGTCGTCTTTCTCCGTTTGTGCAAAAAGAGAGATGTTTATGGTCAGGGTCAGAGGCCATCAGCGAAGGTCTGTCCGGATGTGCACGAGACGGAGACGGACCGCGTCATCTTCCGCGGACACGTGCGCGTCTCCGTTCAGCTTCCAAATGTATAACACATATTATATGTTACACCAAACATGCACACAAATGATTTCTCATACAAATGATTACTTTATCACACTGTAAAAAAATTCCGTAGAAATTGCAGCTGGGTTGCCGGTAATTTACCGTAAATTTACATTTATGTTATTTACTGGCAAGAGTTTGTTCAAAGTTAAATTAACATTAAACATTTACAAGTCTTTGGCTTTACAGAGTAAAACTAAAAAACAGCATCAAGCAAAACATTCTGGAAAACAAAATCTGAAGCAAAAACAGAAAAAGGTTGATGATGATTTCTGGTTCCCAGAATGCTTTGCATGAGGCTGTTATTGTATAGTTTTATTCTGTAAAGATAAAGACTTGTTAATATTTAAAATGTATTTAACTTTGAACAAACTCTTGCTAGTAAATGACATAAATGTAAATCTACGGTAAATTACCGGCAACCCAGCTGCAATAACATTGTAAATTCTATGGAATTTTTTTACAGTGCAGACTGTCAGGGCAGCAATAATTTATGCCATTTACAGAACATTTACAAATTAAAGATAGAAAAGTGGCGAAATGTCTGTCAGCTCATGAGGACACGCACCGTGTGTTAACAAATATTTTTTTCTTTTAACTGATAATGTTAATTGGTCATAAATTCTTACCTTCGGTTAACGGTTAAACGGTCAATGTGAACATCCCTAGTGAAACCTCATAGAAATTGGGGGCTTTGCCATTT
Organism: Paramisgurnus dabryanus; assembly: GCF_030506205.2. Lineage (NCBI taxonomy): Eukaryota > Metazoa > Chordata > Actinopteri > Cypriniformes > Cobitidae > Paramisgurnus > Paramisgurnus dabryanus. Next base: position 21,108,974 of record NC_133358.1, on the reverse strand, counting down.
GCTATTGCTTGCAGCTGTCTAAATAAAATACATGCATTTTTTTGATATATTGCAAATTATGTGACATTAAACTATGTAGTGAATGATTAAACAAATCAATGGTCGATATGCAAGAATGCACGAAGTTGTGTATTTTCTCAAATATACCCTTTAGGTTCAGCACCACACCAAGGTGTCATGATAGACAAAGGCAAAGGTGACACTTTTACCCAGGAAGTATCCTGACATGATGCTGACACCGACATCATTACTATAGTAACCAATACTATACAACGTAAATGGACATGAGACCTTCAGATCGAGCAGACTTCACTTACAAAGTGTTAAATTTTGGTAAAAATTGGCTTTGAAAACCATTTCGCATTTGAGTGCAGTGAGAATGGAGTTTTTGATCTGTATTGTGCCTATTCGTGTCTCGTATCAGGTAAAGTGGACACCATTAAAACTTAACGATTAAATATGAGCCTGAAATGACCTGTTTCATTGCATGTGTGTTTACATGTACACTTTTCTGTAGTCTATTTTGGTTTTTGCTCTGCAGAGCTGAAAATATGTGGGAGGACAGGTGTGCTAACAGCACAAGTGCTCCAGCTTGTGATAAGTGTAGACATTTTCAGCCCGTGGCAACTGTGAAGCAATACTGAAAAGTGTTGATTTTTTGGCATGAATTTATAAGGGCAAAGTGTGTCCTTGGGTGAAATGCTAAGCTATTCAAAATGACAAAAAGACACGGTGTTTGACCTTTTCATCTGACGGTAGTACATGCTATCTACAGGTTTCTTAAATATGAATGATAGTTCCAAAAGTCATTTGAAAATAAGGAACATTTCCCAAACCAACCTTCCTTGACTATGTTGTGGCCCACCATCTAGTGGGGAAAATTTGCCAAACTTGCCGTTCCCTTTAATAAAGTAGGCCTATCACTCGGCTAATTAAAAGGAAAGCAATGTGAATATGAAACGAAACCGGCTTCTGGTACAAATCACACAACTTACTATAGTGGAGAACCAAGATGGCAGGAAGCACATGAGTGCGCAACACTTAGTGTAACAGTAAATACAGATTTGACTAAATTGTTTTCAAAGTGTCAAAGCTTTCTCAATTGTTATCCAAATTGTGTGAAATTCGTAATTGCCACTACTAACAGGCTGCTAGACAAACTGCCTCAAAATGTTTTTAAGAAAGGAGTTTGGGATTGCTTCTTGCATACGTCAGAAATATGTGAAGACAAGCTGCGATTTCAACAAGGAAAGTGCATTAGCAAGTTATTAATGATCACGGTGCGGCAAAAAATATGGCTGACGTGCTCCATAAACACCAGACCTCTTTGCATCAGGGCCGGGATATCAGGGCACCTGCGGTGAAGGGTTTTGGCTCTGACTGCGAGAAAGTCTTTGGTAGACGTTATCATGCATTACACTTGCTGATGTGAACGATAAATGGAGTTATGAGCCATCTGCAGTTCACAGATGATTGATGAAAAATGGATGGGATAAGGATAAATGAGTGAGATCGAGTAGAGCTTATTGATTTGCGGCTGTATACTTGCAGAGCTGGTGAGAAGAAGGGATTGCCTTGAGAAAATAAAGGGGTCTGGCCTTCGCCTTCCCCTCCTATTGATCAAAGCTTAGGTCCAAACCCCCTTCTCAACACAGTCATTTTTGTTCAGGCCTTTCTGTTCTTTGTTTCTTAAACAACTACCACTGCCCTTGTCTATTCGGGGACGAATATGCTTCTTAAGTCAGTAGCATTGACATATATATGAACGCTGTGAAAAAATCTTGTGCTGGTGCACTTAGACCTGGGAAAGATGCTCTCAAGTGGTCGACTAAGGGTAGTTACAGTGATAGATTAAGAGAAAACAGCAGTGCTCTTGAAAGAGTGGCTGGTTTTATTGTTTGGATGGTCTGTGTAAATGGAGGTCAGTGTTCATATATGAATTGCTGTTAAAAGGTAGCAATTTCATGCATTAAGCTGCTTATATAGTACAGTTGTGGCTGGGTTTGTTTTTTGCAAAATCTGTGGTGTTTTGATTAGTAAATTCACCTTTCTTTAGACATTTCAAAAGCATTCAGATGAACATTGTTGTGGTGTGCATTTGTATACAGCGTATTTAACCCAGACCATGGTAAATATGCTTTAATGCCATTGTTCTTCAATGGAGCCATGTCTAATGGTGTATTGTAAGGGTGCTATATGAGTAGCCTCATTTAAAGGTATAGTTCACCAAAAAATGAAAATTTTGTCATCATTTACTCATTCTCATGTTGTTATCTGTATACATTTCTGTGTTATGATGAACACAAAGGAAGATATTTTAAGGAATGTTTGAAACCAAACCCCATTGACTTCCAATGTATTCTTTTTTCCTATGGAAGTCAATGCAGTCTCTGATCGGTTTGGTTACAAACATTCCTCAAAATATCTGCATTTGTGTTCATTAGAACGAAGAAATTTATACAGGTTTGTAACAACATGACAGTAAATATTGTCATTTTTCAGTGTACTATCCCGTTAAGAGATAGAGAGGTAGGTTCTGTTCCGAAACCTGGTGCTCTGAACATCTATAAGCAGTATTTTTAGGCATCATACTACAGGTGTTGAGTTGCTATTACAGGTACTTATAAAAATGAGTTGAATGAGTTGAAAAACACTTGCAGTGGGGGTGCGCGGGGCAAAAACTAATGAGGGGTTAGTTGTAACACGGACTGTATTGTTGCACAAGGTTGAGTTTTTGTTTTTCCGGTATTTTTTTCATGCTGCCAAAAGACAATCTCTTGCAAATTATTGAAGATGTATAATGTTTTTCCAGAGAGTTATTGATGAATGAGTGTTTTGGTGGCATGCAAGTACAATTTTTCATCGTATGGTTTTTTTGGGTACTAAGTTGGATATGTAAGATACCAAATCCAATGCTATGTCATATTAATCAGTGTCTTGTTGACTAAAACATAGCATCATTTTGAAATATGTCTGCAGGCCTTAGCAACTTTTTTGGTGGGCTTGAAAATATTTTGACCCAGCGGGGTTAATTGTAACTCTGTGTTACAACTAACCCCTCAGCAGTTACGATATAAAAACCGCTAATGTTAGCGTAATTCTTGCCGTTGTTTTAATAGGCTACAAACAAATGATTGCTGGCTGCCAACAAAATAAATGTGCCTGTCTTATAAAAAATCGTGTATCAAATTTATTTTTGTTCAAATCTTTAATATTGATTGAATAAGGTCACATCAAAGATTTAAATCATAATGAGATGAATGGCTAAAATCAGACTTTGATGCTCATTATCTCAGAATTTGATTTTGAAACTGTAGTATGGTTATTACAGACTGGGTCACATATAAAAAAATGCTTTTCTCGCATATTTAGACATTTGTATCTATTTATAATTGAACTATTGTTTAAAAAGGGCTGGATGAATGAAAACAGTGTGGATACCTGTCTATTATAGACAGATATATAAACAATATCCACTTTAAGTATATAGACAAAATAGTATTGAAATATTTGCCTGCAAACTTAATTTTTAGCAAGTGTTACAACTAACCCCCTGCCTGTTACAATTAACCCCACCTATGGGGTAAGTTGTAACGTTTGCACTTCTGTCATGTTTGGTGTAATTGTCCAAGAATGATAAGTAATAGAAACATACTTCAACTGTTCATTTGTAGCAGAGATGTGCGTGTTGCTTGTGTAAAAATATGATTAATCAAACTCAAATATTTTTTGAATGATTGAACCAAACCCAAAAAGCATTAGGTTGTGCCCCGCTCTCCCCTATTATAAGAACACACATAGCCCCAAATTATACTCTTAATGCCTCCAATATGTTAGTAGGCTCTGCCATGCTATTATCCTAGCCTTGACTTGATATATCACTTGTCTGCCCCTACCCATTATGAAGACTTACAGACGCACACTTCTGTGACCTTGAGTACGTCATTATGCTCTCATCTATGTTCAGATCAGTCACTTAAGAAACCTGTATCCTGGCAAAGGTGTTTGTAGGTACCCGATATGTCTTGTATTATAAGGACTGATGGTTTTACTGATAAGCACAGCTTGTGGTTGCAATGCAGGAGTGTATTTGACATTGACACTGTGTATAGGTGTGTTGTTTCTGTGTTAACACGCAGTGAGGGCTATTATGCACACATGACTCCAGCAATGCTCGGCAGCAAGTGCTTTGTGATGGAAATTGTAAGCCTTGGGAGGTGTTTGCAATAGCGAAGGTACAACGTTTGTTGGTGAATTATTGCTGTCTTTTTTTTTAAGCAGTGAGGAATTTTTTTGTGTTGTCTGTCTTATATAAAAACAGCCTCATTGTCTATACCTTGTGTTTATGATAATTACCGTCTCTGTCAAATGTACATTCATAGCCGTCGTGTTTGTTGTAATTTTAAGCTGGTGTTGATGTAAACGTATGTTTTGTCTGGCTTTCACTCTCCTCATTATTTGAAATGACTGTGATTTTTCACGGATGTTGTGCATCATCCGGCGACCTGGTTCATTTCAGGGATCTGAGAGCCGTTTGCAATCATTCAGGCTTATTTGATTTCTGGTTTGAGTTGTCCAAGGGGCAATATAACATGCACTGTTAATGCAAGGTGTGCTTGGGTTACTCTTTTTTTTCTTGCATTCACAGTTGTTCCAGATATTTTTATAACAAAGTTATTGTACAAAGTCATCCGACACAGAGGAAAGAACTGAACAAGTATGTTTAAAACCTTGGTCAAGTACACACAGACTCCAAGGTCTCAGAGATGAAAGGTTTGAGGTCTTAACCAGAATACAAAGAGAACTGGGCTCTGCTTTCTGGCTACTCAGTTCACTTTTTAGTCCATTCAGAAGTTGATTCTTTCAAAAGAGGACACAAGTGTGAAAACAAAACTGATTCAATCTAATGAATCTAATAAACTATTAGATACATTTAGTAAAAGCACTTATTATGAAGAATTGTAGTCTGGTTAAGCATCTAGAATTGATATATTATTGGTATTTAAACACTGTCAAAAAATGATCCCAAGCAGTCACTGGAGAAGTACTTTTCTCCAGTGACTGATATGTATGTATAAAAAACGAATATGTATATATTTGGTACCAATATATACCTCTGATGTACTAATGTGTACCTTTAAAGAACCAATATGTACCTTTGTGGTATACATGTGCACTCTTAGTTATCAATACGTACCTCTGAGGTATTAATATGTACCTTTGAAGTACTAATATGTACTTTTGCGGTACACATGCGCACTCTTTGGTATCAATATGTACCTCTGAGGTACTAAGTACTAATATGTATCTTTGGAGTAATAATATGCAGTTTCGGGGAAAGTTACTTTTAAAAGTAATGCATTTAAATAAGTTACTCCCAAAAAAAGTTACTAATTGCGTTACTTAGTTACTTTTCATGGAAGTAATGCTTACGTTACTTTTTAGTTACTTTTGCGTTACTTTTTCTTGTAATGCGTTACTTTACTCGTTACTTCAGAAAAGTAATATTATTATGTAATGCACGTTACTTATAATGCGTTACACCCAACACTGCTAATATGTACCTTTTGAGGTACTAATATGCACTCTTTGGTATCAATATGTACCTCAGCGGTACTATTATGTACCTTAGAAGTACTAATATTTATCTTTGGAGTACTAATATGTACCTTTGAAGTACTAATATGTATCTTTGGAGTACTAATATGTACCTTTGAGGTATTAATATGCACTCTTTGGTATCAATATGTACCTCAGCGGTACTATTATGTACCTTAGAAGTACTAATATTTATCTTTGGAGTACTAATATGTACATTTGAAGTACTAATATGTACCTTTGAGGTACGCATGTGCCCTCTTTGGTATCAATACATGTTTGTACCACTGATGAACTAATATGTACCTTTGAAGTACTAATATGTATCTTTGGAGTACTAATATGTACCTTTGAGGTATTAATATGCACTCTTTGGTATCAATATGTACCTCTGAGGTATTAATATGTACCTTTGACGTACTCTTATGTATCTTTGAGGTACACATGTGTCCCCTTTGGGATCAATATGCACTTCGGATGTATTATTATGTACCTTTGAGGTACTATTATGTATCTTTGGAGTACTAATATGTACCTTTGAAGTACTAATATGTACCTTTGAGGTACGCATGTGCCCTCTTTGGTATCAATATGTACTTCTGAGGTACTAATATGTATCTTTGAAGTATTTTTGGGGGGCCATTTTTGCCTTGGATAGAAAGTTATTAATGAGACGACAGGAAAGTATAACGTGAAGAGAGGGGTATGGGATTGGCAAAGGACCTCAAGCCGGGATTCGAACTTGGGCCGCCAGAAGTGCGTCTGCACCATGTGTCGGAGCACCGTCCACTACACCATCGGCTCCGACATCTTTGAAGTATTAATATATACCTTTGAGGTACTATTATGCACTCTTTGGTATCAATATGTACCTCTGAGGTATTAATATGTACCTTTGAAGTACTAATATGTACTCACTAAAACAGTTGGGTTAAAAATAACCCAATAAATAACCCAATGGTGGGTTACTATAGCACCGACCCATTGTTGGGTTATTTTAACCCAATGCATTGGGTAGAAAGTTTTACCCAATTAGTTGGGTTATGAAATAACCAATTTGTTGGGTTATTTTTGCAATGCTGTTTTAACCCCATTATTATTATTATTATTATTTATTACTATTATTTGCTTTATAAATAAATAATTCAAAACTTACAAATACATTTATAATGCTTTAATTTCATTTAGTAATTTGCACCTGCATTTAAATGTATAAATACATACATGTATAGAAGCATAAATACATACACACATACATACATATATACATACATAAATAAACAAAAACATAAGAACAAAACAAATCTACTCAATCTTATCCAACTAAAAACTGCTTAAAAGCATAGTTCACACATTTTGTCATCATTTTCTCCCTCTCATGTTGTTATAAACCTGTATAAAAGTCTTTACTTTGATAACCACAAAGGTATATTTCAAAGAATGTTTAAAAAATAAAACCGATCATTAGCCCCATTCATTTTCATAGTATTCTTTTTTCCTACTATAACAGTCAATGGGGCTCATGATCTGTTTGGTTTCAAACATTACTCAAAATATCTTCCTTTGTGGTCATCAGAACAAAAAAATGTGTACAGGTTTGTAACGACAGGAGAGGAAGAAAATTATGACAATTTTCATTTTTGGGGGAACTGTCCCTTTAAGCAGGTGACAGTGTGTTCAGGAAACATCACATGGTACAAAATGTATTGTGTGTTACCGAAACTACTTAACAGTAGTGAAAGGCTTGGGATACTCTGTATAAAATGTAAAAAAAAATATTAAAGCACATGTCAACTGCTGGTCTTGCTCCAGGGCCATGCCTCCCAACGATAACAAAGGCTTGTGATTAGTCGAATTCATCCCATAGGAGGACATGGGGTCTTCGTCATACCTCCTCCTCCAAATACTGAATTATGTTTGTTTTCTGACCTGAAGACAGAATTTTCACAATGTAAATATGCACACATAAACAGGTTAAAAAAAACAAGTGTCATAAATGATACTTACAGGTTGCAAATTAATAAATGTTTGCTTTGCCTCTTGGTACTGTAGGAAGGCTGAACCATCTTGCTGGCCATTTTGTAAGGTTTTTAATGCAACATCTCCAAGAATGTCTACATTTAAAGAAAATAATAATTAATTAAATCTCAAAGCAAACACATCTGGCACGCTGAATAAATACTCTACTTTGACAGTAGATGGCGCTGAATTGCAAATTCAACCGTTACCGGGGTTACAGTATACAGTAGTAGACGTGCAGCGCTTTATCAGGGATTATACTGAAGTAAGACGACAATAAAATGCCATCGAGTCATTTCTTAAGACATTTACATTCAGAATCACATTTATATTACAGCTCTGTGTCTATAACACAGACCGGCTAAAAAAATATTTGGAGCAAAAAACAGCCGGTTGCATCCCTTACAAAAGTTAAAAAACGGTTTTTACTACACTTTAAACAAAACAACATTGTCTGTTACAGAAAGCATGGTTAAAGCAATATGACAATCAATACGCCATGAAACTAACGTTATACTACTAAAAAAAGAAATGATTCATTTTCGTAAGGGCTCATGCTGTTGGTGCTGTTTAGTATTAAAATAAATTGCAATGTCTCTCTACGTTTATGATTGCTTAAAAACGCGTTTGGCATCGATAACAGTTAATGAATGGAACAGGTGTAACGGACAAAAACTAGACAACAGCGTTTTTGTACACTTATTTAAACGTGACTGATAGTTTACTGTGTGTTAGAGCTTAAAGACACTTTGTAGCAAAATAAAACATTACACAGAGATATATATTTTAAAACGTACCTCTCGTGTCTGTCCGCACTCAGCAGTGGCACCGGTCAACCGTTGAAATTCAAAATGCGTGACGTGAGCCCGATTTTAACCCAACTCTCTGGGTTGTTATGGAAATAACCCAATACAAGCTAGGAATAACCCAACAGAACAACCCAATACGTTTAACCCACCTATTGGGTAAAACAAATAACCCAACGGTTTTTAGAGTGTATCTTTGAGGTACACATGTGCCCTCTTTGGTATCAATATGCACTTTGGAGGTATTATTATGTACCTTTGAAGTACAAATTTGTATCTTTGGAGTACTAATATGCATTCTTTAGCAGGCTTGTGCACAATTCAGAATTTCAGAATTGGCCTCCATTCAATTCATGAATTGGAATTTGAATTGGAATTTGAATTGAATTGACTCCGCCCTACAGGAAGTTGAATTGGAATTGGAATGACAGGAAGTGGAATTAAATTCATGACAATTCAAAGAAATTCCACAGTCACACAACAGGAAGAATCTCACATACATTCAGTGTTAGGAAAGTTACTTTGGAAAATAGTTTGGCAACCATTTTAAATACTAAGTAAAGCATTCTAGGAAATAAAGTCATGTTCCATTGTGTTCTATAAAATTACAATTACAAAAAAATCTAACTTAATTATTTGTTATGTGACTAGAGATTTGAACATTAATTGCTGGGGAAAACATTTCCTGTTAATCTGTACAAGTAGTTCAAACTAATATAATTTATAGAATATGTAACGCAATCATATCTGACATATACTGAAAGCTTCATTTTTAACACTTCACTTACTGTTTAATATGTATATAAATTTCTTTGAATTTCTATTGAATTGCAATTCTGCTTCCTTTAAAGGGGACAGAGAATGAAAAACCATTTTTACCTTGTCTTTGTTGAATAATGGTAGTCTACCCGCATTCACGAACATATAAAAAGTGCTAAACATGCTAAACATCTCAGTCTCATAGAAATTCCTCTTTTAGAAATGTCAGCCAGTAAACAGCCCAATCTGAAAAACTGATGCTTGTGACATCACAGGCATCTCACTGCCCCTCTACTTTAAAATAATTGGCTACATTTTTTGAGTGGCAGCAAAGTCAGCCAATCAGTAATGAGATTGCAAGTTAAGCTAGTAGGGGGAGCCAAATAGGTGCAAAACCACTTGTTTAAAATCCCCCACCCTAATAGAGCTATCTGAGAGAGGTTTTTAGGAAGCTTCTAAGGCATTACAGACCCAAACAAAACATTTTTTGTCTACATTTCACAGCAAAGAACAAGGATAAATACCCGTTCAATCATTCTACGTCACCTTTAATTTAAATTCGAATTGTAATTCTAGAATTGAATTGGAATTTGGGAGTTATTCTCAATTCAATTCTGAATTGTGCACAAGCCTGCTCTTTAGTATCAATATGTACATATTAGGGACTAACAAGTATTGTTGGGGTGCAAATATGCTATTTTTGGTATCAGTATGTACTTCTATGTACATATGTACACTTACACTTCTCACTTTGGTGATAGCTAATGGGGATCCTTTTAACAATAAACAATAAACCGCTAGGGACAATGTTTTGACAATTTTTCTGACAGTGAAGTTACATCATTATCACTATTATATCCCAGTAACTAAAATGTTGTTACTACTGATTTCCTAGAAGCAGACTGATGGTATGTGGTAGAGGAATTTTAACACTAACATCAATGAATGCAGCAAACTACACACAAAGTGCTGAAGGTTAATGCTTCTTCTGTCAACTTATTAAGGTTAATTTCACTGACGGTCCTCAAACGTCTCATTTCAGATTATGGAAACGCAATGGCTAAGCAAAATCATAAATCCGCATTCCTAAGCATCAATATTGAGTTCTCTGACGCAGCATGTTTCTATGTGGTGCCGTCAGAGGTTGTTCAGATGAGTCTGAACGTGATGGGACGGAAAGGTCACGGAGGTTAAGCTTCAACCACGTAGAATTTCTACAATTACATTGTCTTTACAACAACGCAGACTAAATCAAGCATGTAAATTCAATTACTTGACTCAGCGATGCTCGGGAATAACCTTAGAGCATAGTTAACAGCATTACAAATAAAAATGAGGTGTTCTGCATGTTACATGCTCCGTTTGTTTTCGTTTGTTCAACTTTCAGCATATTTCTAATTACAGGATCAATCCGTAACCAACAAATATGGTGATGTTGATTGCGTCTCGAGCCTGGAAATTGCAGGAGCGGATTAATTCTGATTGCAAGGCACAGACTATAAGGATGACAAACAAGTGGCGGTGTTTACCAGCATCTAATGCGATTAATCTGTTTGAAAGACAGTGCTTGTTTTCTGCATCTACAGTTTCAGTCTCTCTCTGTGTTGCCACAATCCACTGTGCATAAGTCCATAATGTGCACAAATGTGCTTGTTAATATGTTACATGGTAGCTTTTATGCTCTCTTGGCTGTTATTTAATTAACTCGTACTTAACGCTAATAATCTATACAACAATTGTCATACAACATCCAGGGGTTTGCCACTTAAGTTAATTAAATTAATGGCTGTTAAGTCCAACATGGTTGACCCCAAGACCCCCTGTACAACTCAACCATTATTCTCTATTAAACAAGGTTCTGTAAATAAATGCAATCATGGTTTATCACAGAAGGAACTTTGATTGTCCCAATCCTCAGTGACAATTAGGTCGTCTGTTTGACGTCTACTCCACAATAGGCTTTATTTATCTTACACTGCTTTCTGAAATTGGTCATTTCCCCCCTACCCCACCCCAAAGATGGGGCATAAAGCAAAGCTCTACGTGAGAATCCATTTGTAAACCCGGGTGGAGCTATTTGCAGAGTAATACCAGAGGCTACATCATCTCTGAATGCTTAGCAGTTTCTTTCAGGGAAGTGCTAATATCTTCAAAGGTCTTTCTCTATCAGTTCTCTGACCTGCTTTGAAATGAAAAGCAAATGTTTGTTTTACACACACATACACGCGAACACAGCCATGCGTGAATCTCTTCATTTTTCTTTTTGATTTGTTCTGCTCATATTTTCTTGACAGGAATGCTAGAGCTGTTAACGGTTTGTGTTTGACAGTCCTAGGTTGCATGCATTTCTAAACATCTCAACATGGTTAAAAATAAAGGGACATAGAAGAACCATTTTTGACTGTGTGGCTCCATAAAGAACATTTAAAGTATCACGCCAACTTTTTGGGACTTTGTTTATTCACCGTATCCCCCAGAGTTAGATAAGTCCATACATGCCTTTTTCGTCTCCATGTGTGCCTGGCCCACCCACCGCTGGCCTACCTTAGCACAAAGACTGGAAGTAAATGGCTCCAGCTAGCATACTGCTCTCAATAAGTAAAAAAACAACGCTAACATTTTCTTATTTATATGTTGTGATTTGTATAGTCACAGCGTGTACAAATAACAAGGTCATATGAGACACAGCCATCTTTTAACTGTATACATACTAGGAACTATAGCCTATTCTTAGAAGGCAAAGCACTGCTATTTGGGTGGGGTGATTTGCTTGCAGCCCCTGAAAAGCCCTGTGGCGAGGAACGGACAGTTTGCGCAAGTGTTGTGCTAATCACTCCGCCCAAGTAGCAGTGCTTTGTGATACAAATCACAACATATAAATAGGAAATGTTGGCAATATTTTGTCACTTATTGGAAGCAGTATGCTAGCTGGAGCCATTTACTTTCAGTCTTTGTGCTAAGCTAGGCTAGCGGTGGGTGCGTCAGACAGAGTTACAGCACGCACAGAGATGAAAAAGGTATGTATGGACTTATCTAACTCTGGAGGATACGATGAATAAGCTAAAGAACCTTTCTGTTTCATTGTTTAAAGAATCTTTGACTAAATCTTGCTTTAGGGAACCAAAAGGTTTTCCTCTATGTCTTTGCATTGAAGCACCTTCATTTTTAAGAGGTCGCTGTTTTGGTTTTACAGCGTGTTAGCCGAGCACCGTGCAGCGGCTAATTTCAACAGCGCTGAGTCTATCGCTTAAGCTCACACTGCTAAGGTCCTGTGGTTTCCATTATTTCACCCGCAGAACTCCAGTCTCAGCCAGCTATTTAAATAAGCTTCATGGAAGTAACACAGGGGCATTTACATCAGTATGAAACTCAACGCCGCTAGCAAGGCTAACAGAGCTGTTTCTGTCCGACTGTGGTAAAACGCTCGGCAGGGTGAGAAATTTTGCAGTGGCAATCAAGTTACGCACGCTGTGAAACATATTCTCACTGTTTTCCTGCATGCACAGACAAAAAACACACACATGTGAATGCTAATATGATGTGACTTCAGCAAGCTGCGTGCTACATTGCTAAAGCTAATCCATAATGCATTTATCCCTGTGGGTTATTGACTTAGTATGTGAGTCAGGCCATGAAAGCTGTCCTGACTCCACGTTGGGGTGTTATTATCAAACACCGTCCTGCCGACCGCATTTAATTCACTTTGAAAACAACATTTGATGAGAAAATCACTTGAAGCGAAGCACAAAAACAGACCTGAGAGAAGTCAGAAACTGCAAAAATAATTGACCTCATGAGTATTTAAAAAAAAAATGAGTGAATGAATGTGGCTACAAAGTGGAATTAACTTGAAGCAAAATGCATCTAATGATGAGACTTGTTTGCCAAGAATATATCTTGGATTTATAATGTTTTCATCTTATTGGCAAGTAGTGATGTTTCTGTTCTGAGCGCAATACTCACTAAAACTTGTTCGGTTTATGCCTAAAATAAGAAAAAAATTATTTCCCGATGGGGAAGAAAAATAAAGTTTAAGATATACAGTACGCCTGAAAAGTGGAGGGTTTAATTTCGTTGCAACCGCTTTCACCCAAAGGAATTGCAAAAATAACTTCTTAATACGGATTTTGTAAACACTCCCTTAGTCAGATTGTTCAAACAGATTTTCCTGTTCAACGTTCAGCTATTTTTTTGAAAACTAGACAAAGTACTAATAAAGAAAGTGATATTTTGTAGTGCTGCTATGGCTTAAGATCTTAAACATGCACATTGCATACAGTATTCCGACGGATATAACCATCCACCCTAAAGCGCACACCTGTTTTAATAATTACTAGGCTGGCCTTCCGATTGTTTACATCATAATATAGTGTGATGCGTTCATTGTAAACACAGTATAGCTCCCCTGGTTATCGCTCTTAGGTGAATTGTGTACCCATTAATATTTGTCACACTGCAAGGAAGAGGATTTGCAGTGGCATGCATGCATATCAAATATAACCTTTAGCTAATTTAAGGGAACAGTATACAGTTTTTTTCCTGATGCTGTGCTTGTGCGATTTATATTTGAACAAGCCTGTGTTTCTGCAGTGCTCCATGCAAAGGACTTTTAAGGTTTAATTTTTTTATTTAGGTTATGTTTACTTGTTTCTATTGATGTCAGATCGACGTTTGCGTGATTCGTTTGAGCATGAGTGTATCTGAGGTCTCTGTTCGTCTGTACAAAATCTGTTAGGTCAGGACTCGTGTTGAGAGAAGCTGTCTGCAGCAGAGAGCTTTGAGATGGGAGACAGACAGTGTGGCACTGACAGGCATCCATATGGTCCTCTGGCAGCTCGTCTCATCAGGGACACCACTGTTATTGGGCAAATCCCACACTGTAAAAAAATTCCGTAGAAATTGCAGCTGGGTTGCCGGTAATTTACCGTAGATTTACATTTATGTTATTTACTGGCAAGAGTTTGTTCAAAGTTAAATGAACATTAAACATTTACAAGTCTTTGTCTTTACAGAGTAAAACTAAAAAAGACAGTATCAAGCAAAACATTCTGGAAAACAAAATCTGAGGCAAAAACAGAAAAAGGTTGATGATGATTTCTGGTTCTCAGAATGCTTTGCATGAGGCTGTTATTGTATAGTTTTATTCTGTAAAGATAAAGACTTGTTAATATTTAAAATTTATTTTACTTTGAACAAACTCTTGCTAGTAAATAACATAAACGTAAATCTACGGTAAATTTCCGGCAACCCAGCTGCAATAACATTGTAATTTCTACGGATTTTTTTTACAGTGCACGGCACGGGGCAATGAGAGGGGAACGCATCTGTCTTTGTGTAAACAGTGCATGGAAAATTACAGAACCCTCACATTTACACAAACTCGCTGCTATGAACACACATACACATAGTGGTCCTAATTGCATGGTCCTAATTGGCAGTCAGGTGTACCTGGAAGCCCAAAGTCATGGGTTTGATTCTCAGTGAACATACATACAAAAAAAAAAGTATATATTGAATGCACTTTAAGTCGCTTTTTGAAACGTGTTTAAATGAAGATCCTGACGTGAGTCACTTGAAATGGCCTTTAGAGGTCTGGCTCTCCTTTAATGTGTCTTTCAATAGTGATTACGGGGCCGCTTTCTCTTCATTTCCTATACTTCCAAACTTCAAAGGCTACATGCAAGTCACCCCTCACAAAATGCATGTGTCTGTTATGCAACATACATCAAATAACATTTACGGGTGACTCCCGAAGGATCAAATATCGTATTCACTGTGCCTTTGGACTGAGTTTTAACTTTTATCCTGTCGGCTATAACCTGTCACTTTACTTAGGACAAGCTTGACTTGCTATTACTCAGTTTGTGCCACTAAGAACTTTAGACACAGATGTTAGACACACTTTTTTGGTGTACTTTGTAGTTTTTTTTATACTAGGTCTTTGAAATCAAGGGTAAATTAAATCCCACAGGGTTCCCACAGGCCCTTGAAAGTTTGTGAATCTGGGGGGAAAATTTAAGGCACTGGGAAGTTTTTGAAAATATAAATATATAGATACAGGTCATTGAAAATGCTTGAATCTATTTTATTCAAGAAGTTTTCTGAAAAAAAAAAATCCAGATTATTTCATTTGTAGTGTAGGATAATATCAAAAATTCTAGACTTTTTAAGCACATGTGCTAAACTGTTCGCTTTAAATGCTTATATCTTCTGTATGCAAATGTTGATTTATACCAAAATGCTTTTTGCATAGTTGTGTTTGACACATGAAAACATCTCGGGTTATGTAACTGTTGTTCCCTGAGAAGGGAACGAGACGCTGCGTCTCCTTTGCCATACTTCCTGCGTCCCTGTAACGCCGTCTTTGGCAATATTTCAGATAGAGATATACTTCCTGGTTCCCGCATCACCCTGTCTTTGTCGTTAAGCCTCACCATTGGTTGAATTTGATATACACATTCAGACGCACTTACCCCTGGTGGCGTCCCCAAAGTGACACCGCAGTGACGCATCGCGAGTTCCCTCGAAAGGGAATTGTAACAATGTATCTTAAAAGGTAACACAATGTAACCTTGCTCTCACTTGAAATGTGTCCCCACATTTAGTCCTTGAATTTGAGGGTATTGGACATGGAAAGTCCTTGAAAGGTCCTTGAATTTGAAGTTAACTAAGGTGTGGGAACCCTGATCCCAGGATTAACCCCTAAGGGTAACCCCTTAAAGTTAAAACATTGCTGTACCCAAAGCTAAAATGGGTTAAAAAGACATGGATGTTAATACATTACTGTCGGTTCATTAAGTGAAGAAATGGAAATTGAATGAAAATGACTCAGTAGCAACATCCGTATTCACTTTCCTGAGCAGCATCCTGTTTTTGCCACCTCTCAGAGCCTAATCTGTGTTTTTATCACAGCGGTTAGTTCATTTTTTTGCTTTCATGTTGTTAACGTGAAAGAGCACTGCCGTTCCTTTGTACTGTCATGGCACGATGAAATATCACAATTAGCGGGATAAGAAAGTGAGGAAAAGGGGGTTTTAACTGGAAGCCGAATCACAAGCGTTTACGTGACCAGACATTATCAACACATCGTTTTCTAAGCGGTGTGACACATGCTTTTGCAGACTAAAGGATGTCTGTAAAATATATTTGAATGCCTCCTCCTCAATAAAACATATGCATTCGGATGAAGATAAATTCGGTGTGGATTATGTAATTATGAGTTTAATTTGAAACACCTGGTAATGCTCTGCACGTGTGGTTAATTACATGATCATTCAAATGACCCAGATACTTGAATATATGTATACATATGGAATACTGTTGTGTAATTGAATAGATTGTAAAATTGCATTAAGCACTTGTTGCTGCTGCTAATAGACATTTTAAAATTTTTTAACATTTTCTTCTCTTTATTTATATCAGCTTCCACTCTCTGTAGTGGAGCAATGATGAAACTTTGTTCCCATATACTTTTCATCAATTCAGTCAATGTTTAAAATGCACACAAAGAAAGATGCTTCACTACTGCAGAATAAACGTGAATCGCGTGACCACACGCATACAGTGCTTTTCAGTGGTCTAAAAGGAAGTGCAGAATGACTTTTCCATTGATCCTCTTTTATAAACATAGATCTGGATTCGGACAGCAATTTATTTACAACATGACCTTGGTGTTTATCACAAAACAGCAGGTAATTTGGCCAGGGATTTTTACATAGGTGGTTGAAGAAAAACACTGCCATTCTGGATTCGAATGGCAATAAAATTACTGATTCCCCCATGTAAATGATGAAAATACCTTATGTTCACGAGAAACAATAACCGGCCGAAAAGGGGGTTAAAGCTGCAATAGCTGGTCATTGTTAATAGCGCATTTTTACACGTACGTGAAGGTCCGCGTACAATCGATTTAAATTACAGCTGGATTGTTGAAAACTTGCGTACATTGTACGCGTAGGTCACGCATGCATATACAGGAGTATGTAGTATGTAGGCCACGAGAGGTATTGCAGTTTATGCATGGAATGTCAGCGCACGTCAAATTAACTATGTTTGCAAGGTGTGCGCATATTCTTTTGTATGGGTAAAAACAGCCTATACCCAGGTATTTAGTCTGATTTGAGGTAACTAAACAGGAGATAAAAAATCAATTCCCATAGGCCACTCTATGATAAAAACTATTGCCATTCTATCAATTGCAGAGAACTTGCATATACATTTCTAGTATGTTAAAGAGTTACTCTGAGTATTTCAGCAAATATTTGTGGTCAACTGAAATTTTCTGTGGTCGATAATTAAATCCAGAGAGCATAGAGGATATATATATATATATATATATATATATATATATATATATATATATATATATATATATACAGCGATTTCCAAATGTATAAGATCTACTGTAACTGAAAACTTATTTAAAATGCTTAAGATTCAAGACGAGATCATTATCAAATACACACATTTTGTGAAATTGATTATGCTTAAGTGAATCTTAAATTAAATCATTCAGGATGCTTTATGGAAGATTTTTAGATCATGCTGGGATAACATGGATCATCAGATTTTACAGCAACGCATTGAGTTCATGCAGTTCAAGTTCATGCTGTCATTAAACAAAAATTGAGCATTCCAACTACTGCTAAATAATCTAATTTGGGTATTTTTTACTTTAATTTCTACACATATTGAATAAAAAAATACCCTATTGCATAGGTGTGTATATACAACCTGTACAGGTCAATTACACACTGTTAGACTTAACTGTAATTTCTACAGTTACATACCACAAAATGCCCAGTAATATACCATCATTTTCTTTTCCAGTTCATTACTGTAATATCCATTGCATTATGGGTATTAACATTTCATTTACAGTGATTTACTGTATGTTTTGAATTTGCGGTAGACTGCTGTAAAACAACAGCAGTAATGCTACTGTAAGTGAAAAACTTATGTTATAAACGCATATAAAATAGAAAAATTAAATATATCTATGAAATGAAATATTTATTGAGAATTGTAGATAGAAACAAGAAAGGGATTATGGATAAATGCTTGACCGTCAGCTTTGAATTTGACCTCAAGACAGGCCCCTTCAAGGCAATATTTTTTTTAAATAGGTTACAGTAAGGGTATAATACTGTAAAATGAACCTACGGTAAAGGCATCATACTGTAAAAAACATGTACAGTTATGGTATTGTAATGGGGCAGTTACAGTACTGCATATATACAATAAAACGTCTAACAGTGCATTTTTATTTATAATTTGTACATGCAACTGATTTGTACCACCAACACTACCTATACATTTATGGATTTTATTCCCAATAAATCCATTTATTGTATAAGTGTTTGCCAAATGTGTTTGTCTCTCTGATGAGCACTCACCCATAGTATCCACCTCTGTATGTGGATGTGTTCTCCATTTGATGTCTCCAGTACAAGTATCATTACTCTGATCACCCACCTTGTAGTTCCACTCCCTGTCCCTTTCGCTCTGTCCCTCCTAATTGACACATATGCCATTGGATTCAGTCCGACCTTAAAGCCTAGGAGGGAAGCATTTCAAGGACAACTGTCACCCTTCATGAGTCAAAGAAAGTCATACACAACTTTGAGTGCCCATTCACCATAAGAAAACAATTTTTATAGATTTAGGATATGTTTTTCTTCTGTCGCTTACTCTGTGATATGATCATATGCATCAGTATAGTGGATTTGATCTGACACTCCAGAGACCTAGAGATCATCCATCTCAGGCTTTCAGAAATATTAATTTAATATTTCATGCCCAGTGCATCATGACCTGTAGATTTTGTCTGTAGACAACCCTCTCTTTAAAGCTGTCCTGTTGGGACAAAGGCTTTCAGATGTCACATTGTCATGGTGTTGCCCTATGGTGCAACATAAAGATTGTGTATAAAGATAGTACCATTGAGGTACATTTTAAAATGGGCAGTTTTGAATTGCATTGATTTTTACAGTGAATTTTTTTAAGAAAGCTTACATTTTTAGGTGTTGCCAGTTGAAGTATTTTTTAAGTAGCTAGATTAAGTAGCTGTAATCTAGACGATAGTTGTGTATTTTGAAAAAAGCTAAAGTATAAAAAAAAGTTTTTATTGTTCAACATTTTGGTTGATGCATACCTGTAATATAATGTATTTAGTTTTTTATGTATGATGTCAGACATTTTCATTATGAATTGAGTTAAGAGTACTGCAATTCTGATTGTACCTGAAATTATGAAATTCTGTTAAAATGTGAAAATATGGGGGCGCTGTCGCGCGTTGAGAATGTAAGACATGTTTTCGAACGCTCCTGGAGAAGATAACAGATTTACTTTTATATTGAACAGCACAGCCATTTGTTTTATTGTTCCATGACTTAAAACTAATTTCATAAACACGGAGACTACTTTTGTACTTATCATTAGCCGTAATCATGGCGTCATCTCGGTCTAAAACTGACGGTAAAGGAGGCCGCAGTAAAGCCCCGCTCCTCTCCGGCGATGCTAACGAGTCCCCGGTAAGTCTCTCCGCGGACAATTCACCCGAAAATGTCACCTGTCTTCAGACATTGCTGAACTCGGTCAAAAATGAGATCTGTCAGAAAATTGACTCATTATCCACTCATTTGCGCTCGGAGATCGCTACAGTGCGATCAGACGTTAAAGGCTGGTTGGAACCTTTACAACAGATGGTCGAAACCAACACTGCTACCGTTAAAGAACTGGAACGAGCTTCGTCAGATCATAGCGACCGAATAACGGAACTCGAAAATTTGATAACGTCGCTCAGTGATCGAGTAACCCATCTGGATGCCAAGTGTGAGGATTTGGAGGGGCGTTCCAGGAGAAACAATCTTCGCCTGGTGGGTCTTCCAGAGGGCAACGAGGGTTCGCGCCCTACTGAATATGTGGCCCAACTTTTGCAGGAAATTTTGCAGCTCCGAGATAAACCCTTGTTGGATCGGGCGCATCGTACATTTCGCGAAAAACCGAAGAAAGGAGAACCTCCCCGCCCTCTCGTTATTAGAGTGCATTACTTCCATATTCGTACTGAGATTCTTCAAAAGGCTGCGGAACTCTCCCCTCTTAATTACAAGGGAAAGAAGCTGTATATTTTCGCTGACTACACTACAGCTGTTGCTAAGAAGCGAGCCTCATTTAGAGATGTTAAACGTATTCTCCATTCATGTCCTGGAGTCAAGTTTGGCTTGCTCTTTCCTGCGGTGCTGAGGATCACACTACCCGATGGAGTTTCACACAAGTTTACGGAACCATCTGACGCACTGGAGTTTGTTCGCAAAAACGTGAAGTCTACGGCTTCAGGTAACGATACATAGTTTACAAATGGGTCAATATCGGCCGGAATAACACAAACGGACATCAAGATGTTTATTTATGATGGACCGCCCTCTCATTCTTGAGAGCTTGTGACTGCAATATGCGTACTTAGGGGGTTACGGCTTAATTAAACATTATGGCTCATGTACGGCTGTCCTATTGAGCTGTTTTTTTGTTTTGTTTGTTTGTTTATGAATGGTACTTGATACTATTTCCTAAATGCTGTTTTGCCTGAATATTTCTTTACACTTTAAATACTGTTATCTTCTCCGAAGCAACGTGACGCAAGTTTTGTTAAGTAGCGTTAACGTTGACATAGTGTGTTTGTATAAGTTAATGTTAAAGGAAAGGGTTACCTCTGTATCTCGTTTGTGGAGATGCTGTCTTTTTGTTGTTGTTGTGGGGAATTTTTCTCTTTTTTTTCTTGCGTCGTCAGCCATTTACTGTGTTTTGCAAGATGTTTCCACTACTATTATTTGTACACTTGATGTTAAACTTCCACTTTAAATATGTCACAATCTAAGAAAAATTGTCAACCACCAGGTAACAAATTACGGTTTGTTAGTTGGAACTGTAAGGGCGTAAATGAACCAGTCAAACGTAGTAAGGTGTTACATCACCTGCTTCACTTAGAGGCACACATTGTTTATCTCCAAGAGACTCATCTTAAAATTAAAGACCATCAGTTATTAAAAAGAAGATGGGTTGGTCAAGTTTACCATTCCACATTTCAGGGCAAAGCCAGAGGCACAGCAATCCTTATACATAAATCAGTTCCCTTTGTATGTTCAGATGTAAAAACAGATCCAAATGGCAGATTTGTCATAGTCTCAGGGAGAATTGGTAACACTGCACTTCTATTGGTTAACATTTACGCCCCTAATTGGGATGATGACAAATTCTTTAGACGTTTATTTTCCTTACTGCCAAACACTTCTTCATGTTTTATGATTTTGGGAGGGGACTTTAATTGTTGGCTTAATCCTGACCTTGATCGTTCTTCTCTCAAACATAATTCTCCCTCAAAATCTGCTCGCGTTATTCAGTCTTGTATGGAGGAATTGGCTGTTTCTGATCCTTGGCGTTTTTTAAATCCGCGTAGTAAAGCATTTTCTTTCTTTTCACATGTTCATCACACATTCACACGTATTGATTATTTTTTAATAGATAACAGACTTATTCCGTCAGTGGAATCATGTGATTATAAGGCTATTGTAATATCAGACCATGCACCAGTAACCATGAATGTTTACTTCGAGGGGCTCGATGGCACACGCCCATTGTGGCGATTCAATACTTGTATGCTATCGGATCACAGATTTGTGGAATTTATCTCTAATCAAATAGATTTTTTTATATCCACAAATAGCAGTCCTGAGATATCTGCATCTCTTTTTTGGGAGGCTCTGAAGGCGTTTCTTAGGGGGGAAATTATTTCCTATACTTCCCATAAAGTAAGGTTAAATAAAAAGAAGTGCTCTGAGATAACACAGAAAATAACTCAATTAGATAATTTATATGCTGTTACACCATCTCCAGATATTTATAAGGAACGTCAATTATTACAGGCTGAGTTTGATATTCTTTCAACAAGTTATGTTGAAAATTTACTGTTCAGAACTAGATCTAGGTATTATGAAGAGGGTGATAAAGCAGGTAGGTTGCTAGCTCTCCAATTGCGGCAGGAAACATCCTCCCATCTTATCCCCCAGATTAAGACATCTTCAGGTATAACAACAGATCCCATATTAATTAATAATCACTTTAGAGATTATTATACTTGTCTTTATGCATCTGAGCAAACTGCCAACCTCTCTGATTTTGACAATTTTTTTTGTTCCCTTAGTGTCCCTACAGTTGATTGTAATTTGGTTGACCATCTGGAATCACCTATTACTATGGAGGAACTTACCAATGCTGCTTCCTCTATGCAGGGTGGCAAATGTCCTGGGCCAGATGGGTACCCAGTCGAATTTTATAAGAAGTTTTTGAACAAATTGGGCCCTCTATTAATAGATATGTACAATGAATCATTTAAGTCATCCAAGCTCCCACAAACACTTAATCAAGCCTCGATCTCCTTGATCCTAAAAAGAGATAAAGATCCTTTGGACTGCTCTTCGTATCGTCCTATTAGTTTACTTAATGTTGACTTCAAACTTTTATCAAAATTATTGGCGGTACGTCTAGAATCTGTTTTACCTTCAATAATATCATCAGACCAGACAGGGTTTATTAAGGGCAGGCACTCATTTTTTAATATCAGGCGATTATGTAATGTTATTTATAATTCGTCTTCCCATTCTATCCCAGAAGCTGTCCTATCATTAGATGCTGAAAAGGCATTTGATCGGATAGAATGGGGATACCTTTTCTACACACTAAAGAAATTTGGTTTTGGGGAAAATTTTATTTCATGGGTTAAACTTTTGTATTCTGCCCCCCGGGCTTCAGTTAGGACAAATAATACTCGCTCAGAATACTTCAATCTTTACCGTTCCACGCGTCAAGGATGCCCACTAAGTCCACTCCTTTTTGCTATTGCCATCGAGCCTCTCTCCGCCGCTTTAAAATCTGACCCATTAATAAAAGGTGTTACTAGACTAGGTATTGAACAAAAGGTATCATTATATGCAGATGATATTCTTCTTTATATTTCAGATTTTTCTGTTTCGGTTCCTGCAGTTCTTAATGTTATAAAATTATTTGGTTTTATTTCTGGTTATAAGCTCAATTTAAACAAAAGTGAATTCTTTCCAATTAATGCAGCGGCCAAAAAATACCCTTCTCATACTTTACCTTTCAAAACTGCACAGTATAGTTTTAAATATCTTGGGGTTTGCATAACCAATAGATTTCAAGACCTTTTAAAATTTAATTTTGATAATTTACTGCTCCAGATACAGAAGGACTTTGAGCGATGGTCTGTCCTCCCCCTGTCCCTACCTGGCAGAATTAACTCTGTAAAAATGAATACCCTTCCAAAGTTTATGTATTTATTCCAGTGCATTCCCATTTTTCTTTCCCAATCCTTTTTTCAAAAACTAGATAGGTTAGTTTCAGAGTTTATTTGGAATAAAAAGACTGCTAGGATTAATAAAACGCTTCTTCAGCGGCCAAAATCTTTGGGCGGTATGGGCTTACCCAACTTTAGAAACTACTACTGGGCTGCCAATCTCAGAGTTTTTCAATATTGGTTAAATCAACCCCAGTTGCAATGCACCCCTACGTGGCTGGCTATAGAAGCAACCTCATGCATCCCTACTACACTGACTGCCCTGTTACATTCCCCTATTAATAGTTCACACTCTCCCTATACAAAAAATATAATTGTAAGAACGTCTGTACGGATCTGGAAACAATTTAAACTGTACTATGGATTACAGACATTCTCTATTTCTGCCCCCATAGCATCAAACTTTGCTTTCCCACCATCAGTGATGGACAGGACATTTTCTCAATGGGCAATATATGGTTTGTCAGCGTTTAAAGATTTATATATAGATGAAGTTTTTGCATCTTTTCAACAGCTTTCAGAGAAGTTTTCACTGCCCAGAAATAATTTCTTCCGATATTTGCAGGTTCGCAGTTTTGTCCGTAATTTGTACCCTCAGTTCCCTAGCCTCCCCTCTACTACTCCTATAGATTCAATTCTCGAACCAATGTGTATTGGTAGAGGGATGATATCAATTTTGTATGACAAAATATGTTCTCTACATAGCAGTTCACTGACATCCATAAAAACTCAGTGGGAGGAAGACTTATCAGAGGACATCTCAGACGAACTGTGGGAAAGCATCTTATACAGGGTGCATTCATCATCTGTGTGTGCTAAACACGGTTGGATCCAATGTAAAATACTTCATCGTATTCATTGGACTAAGGTCAAACTTTCCAAAATCTATTCTAATGTTGATCCTATCTGTGACCGCTGTCGCCAGGCTCCTGCAACCCTGGCACATATGTTTTGGCTCTGCCCAACTCTGAATGGATACTGGTCCGAAATATTTGCAACAATGTCTCAAGTAATTGGTACAGAAATTAAACCTGTGTTTGTAACAGCACTGTTTGGTATACTTCCCTTGCCGGTGCAATGCTCAAGGTACAATGCAGATTTTGCGGCTTTTGTGTCTCTCCTAGCCAGACGCCGTATTTTATTGCATTGGAAGTCATCTGCTCCACCTACTCATTCCTTGTGGATTAACGACGTTTTTCACTTTGTTAAACTGGAAAGAATTAGATATTCATTGAGGGGTTCTATCAAGAACTTTTATAAAATTTGGGGTTCTCTCCTCAAATATATGGAAACATATACTCCCTGCACCCTGTAGATAGCTAATTGTTACATTCTTCTGTAATGTGTGACTGCTTTTGTAATACGTGTTTTGTTTGTTGTTTAAGCAATTGTTTTGACTGGCGCAAGTCCCCTTTGTGTTTTTTTTTTTTTTTTTCATTTTTTTTTTTTTTGGGTGGGGTGGGGGGTGTTTGATATTTTGGAATTTGTAAAAACTCTATAAATAAAGTGAAGAAAAAAAAAAAAATGTGAAAATATGATTAACATAATATGAACAATCACTGAAGAGGGGGTGTATCCAAGTTTTTGAGTGACAGGCATTGAGATTTTATACCTCACACCTTTTGCTATCCCCTTCATTTAAAATGCAAACCAAGTGGTCGTTGCTCAGCGTGTCGTTTTTCTTTCCTGTGATGTCACAATAGTAATAATTGGGTAATATGTTCTCGACGGGCATTCGTTCCACTCATCTTCGCTCTGCCTAATTACCGTATTTCAATTTTGATAGTGCTAAGTGTAATTCCGTCAATGTGTTTGTTACCTGTTGCAGTCGAGTGAGTGCAGACGCATGGGTCTTTAGAGACATCAGCAGTCATCCAGGCAGCCGTTTATTAAAGTCATATCACCTTGGTAGCAGCACTTTGTATGCGACATGGCATGTCACCAGGCCTAATTAAATTACTGACAAAGAGTTTGACTCTATAATTGTGTTGCCATCTTCTCGATTAGAACAAGAAGACTGTTAGGGGCTTGTAGGGTAATTCAAGATCATAGCCAAATGATTTTGTCACCACATATCTATAATGATGCCAATCCTAGTGTGGCTATTTATAGGATGTAGGGGAATGTTTTTAGTTTTGTTGTTTATCTATTTAAAATATACAGATTACGATATCAAATTACAGTGACCAAGGGTTGTATATAATAAACTACTTATATAACCTGCAAGGCTTAATATTTAAATTAGGGCCCTATGATTTCCGTGATGCAGAAAACGTGGACGAAATCGCGGAATCCAAGCATAACAATGGAATGTCACAGAAATGTGCATTTTTTTTAAAACCCATTATAACTTATTAATCGGCAAATGAAAGGACAGAAATGCACAGAAACATTTTCCTTCTGTGTAATGTAGGACTTAAAGAAAGGTATATATGTCCGTTTCTCATCATGCATCGCAAAAAATGACAAACATTGTTCATACAGTTAGGACTGTGCAGTGTTTTATTTGTGTTTATTGCTAATGTTAAATCATATATATGTAATAACTAATATATTTGCATTTAATAAAGATGCTTGAAAAGTTAAACAAGATGAGTATAAACGTATGATTAAAAGAAAAAACTAAACATTCGGTTGCTTGTCAGAAGCATTGTTGTAGTGACAGCCAAAATATATAGGTCTATATGTAATTTAAAAAAATATTTTAATGTTTTCTGTTGATAAAATATGCTGAAATTTTATTTAACCATTAAAACCAGAATCCATAAAAACTAAAACAGAAAACACGGAATTTGAGAATAATAAAATTGAAAACACGGAATTTAAGAAAATATCAAACTAAATTTGGGAAAAAATAAAACGGATTTCAGTATGAAGACGCGACGGGTGCCCCTATGCGTCACTATATCGACAAAATGGGAACTCCGTTGCTTTCATGCCAATCCATCAGCGTCGGATATATGGAAGGGCATCCTGGAAGGGGATTTTTTACCATTGTCGCTTGGGGTTGGGGTTAGAATGACTTTCTGTTACATAAAATTACATCCTAACCCAAACCCAACTCTAACCCCAAGCGACAATGGTTTAAAAATCAGGGCACAGGTATAAACCAATACTTAAACTGATATCCAAACCCGAATTCTAACCCCAAGCGACAATGGTAAAAAATTTGGAACAAAAATTGAGTAGTTACCGTCCAAAAGCAACATGATCCTGCCGATCGTCGCATACGTTGACGTCGCATAACGTGGCGGCATCACCTTCTGGGATGCCCTTTCGTCTATATCCGACGCTGAGACGGATTAGCATGAAAGCAACCCATTTTGTCTATATACTGATGCATAGGGGCACCCTTCGCGTCTTCATACTGATGCTGATGGCGTTTGAACATGCTTCAGATTTGACGCCTTGGGGAGTGAGTGAGAATGTGTTGCAATGCCCTATAAATATTATGCACATCATAATATGCTGTGCATCATCACATCCTCTTTCATGATCCATATGATATCTCCCAAAGTGTTTCGTCTGTCTTTGAGAGCTCTAAATATGCCATGCATTACACATAGGAAAGATGATAGGTTTGTTTTGCCAGTACAGTTAACCAGCATGACCCTCTTACTTCATGCTGTACGCAACGGTGCCAGAGTCTGGTGTTTCTCTGAGGACCTCTGCCATGTTAATTGCCTGATTTAAATTGAATTCAACCCCACACTCTTGAGAAGAAATGTGATCATTGCCCAGGAGAATTTTTCCCATTTTAGATGGTTTGATGGCAACCGGGTCGCCATTTTGTTCTTTGGCTCTTTCAAGCTTATCAATGAATTACGTAAATTCTATTTTGTGGCCAACAAAACCCTTTGGGAATTATGGCGACTGACTTAATTTTGTTACAGTTAATGTTCCTCTGTTTTATCAAGCCTCTTATTTACCACTTCGGTTGTCTTTTGGGACTTGTGTAGTTGTGAACCAATCAGGCAGAGGTATTGAATAAAGTGGGATAAATCAGCTTTTTCAATGGTCAGTCTGACCACAAACCAACGTGAGTTTAAATAATTTTATTTTAACTACAGCTGTCTGTATAAGTACTTATTAATAAGACTGTAAATCTGTATGATTTATGTTGCCAGGTACTTGTTGTTTTGTATTACATCACATTACATCATTAAATCCCTCTCATATAAATGGCCACGCATTAAATATGTTTGAGTCCACTATTAACATCTGCTAAAAATAACCCATCATCCAGAATAGGCTGCAGGCTGAAACATTGGCACTATGGCAACGCCTGTCCACTCACATTAGCCACTTCCTATTGACCCATCACTTTCCAAGCCTGAGATGATTTTTCCTCATCGGCTGACATGTGGAGAAATCGTGCGGTACGACAGCTGCCTCCCATGGCTGCATTAAAGATTTTTTTTAACGATTCAGGCTGCCAACGAGTGAGAGAGGATGCATGTAGACTTCCTGTTTTTCATCCTTTTGCAAGTTGATGGGGGAGATTAAGGCCGTGGCAACTGTGTTTCTGTGTGATCATGCGTTGCCATGTTCGTCTGTTAAAGGCAATAAAACGTGCCTTCGCCTATACATATGCTTTCTTCCGTCCTAGATCTGTCACGCTGCCTGTGATGTTCCCTCACGCTGGTGGGAGTAAAGACGAGGAAGAACATGTCTAATGGTGTCAATTGTCCTCATTTTACAGCATTTAACACAGCGTCTAGGAAACATGCACGCTCAGTCCCGATTTCCACAGCGCATGAGTGATGTTTCACCCGAACCATGTATCCCTGCGATGTTTAAAATAATCAAAAAGCACAATGCTGGTCTTATCAACTGATCGCTTTCATTTTGATTACGGGCATGAACGCTGATCCCCGGGGGAAATAGGCCCGTAACTGCCGGGTGGCTGATGCTTATCGCCAGGTTTACTTAGCCAGGAGACGCCATCGGCCGGCCCTCAGGTTAGGGGCTTAAGACACCGCCAACACACCGAATCTATCATGTGGTTGTCCTTATCTCTATCAAATGCGGTCTCGCTGTGATAAAAGCTATTTGTTCGGGTTCTGCGTTTATCAAAGTCTGCCACTCGTGTGATAAATTCAATGATGTTTTGCTGTAGTGTTTCTAAAAATAGAAACGGGATGAATGGTGTGTGTTTGTGTATATAGAGTATGTGTGTCTATTAACTACAATAGGAGCAACATGATTTCATAGAAAATGTGAGTGGCATTGATCACTGCTGTGATGTCAGAGATGTTGCTGCTATGCAGTTGATAAGGTGCTGCTAGGGTGTAACCCACCCGGACGTCTATATGATACTCAGTCCTGAGTGAACTGGACCTAAATTTCCATCAAATGCGTGAAAAACACAATATAAAATGCTATAAAATGCATTGGTAGCAAAGTCCAAAAAGTGAGGTACAGTAAGAGACGAATTACTGCAGCAGCACCGACCTAAACCCTTAGTATACAACCAATCTCTTTGTCAAAGATCCACAACATCAGTGAAAATTATCAAA
Source organism: Paramisgurnus dabryanus (assembly GCF_030506205.2). NCBI lineage: Eukaryota > Metazoa > Chordata > Actinopteri > Cypriniformes > Cobitidae > Paramisgurnus > Paramisgurnus dabryanus. Next base: position 21,079,905 of record NC_133358.1, on the reverse strand, counting down.
TCTTGTGGTTCTCATATGGGGGTCCAGAAACAAGCAAACAGACATCACAATTGTAAACTCCTACCACCCCTGTTTCAAGGCAATAACACAATAATGGAAACCATTTTCCTTGTAACAGTTCTAGGAATGACATTTATTTCACTTTAACCTTCGTGTGTTGGAGTTGTTTGCAGTAATTGTGCGGGTCTGGCAACCTGACGCAATAACATAAAAGTCCTATTTTACCACCTACTGTACGACAGCAGTCTAAACCTCTCTTTCTTTCTCTCCAGGGAGTTCGGTTGGCGAGACCCGGAGTTGCCCGAGGTCATTCAGATGTTACAGCACCAGTTTCCTTCGGTTCAATCCAACGCAGCGGCATACCTGCAGCATCTGTGCTTCGGAGACAACAAGATTAAAGCCGAGGTAATGAGCATTCCACACACGGCACTGTAGAGAAGATGATAATCATTTGTTTTATGTTTATAAAGCGATTTACAGGAAATCCCCTCATCGCTGTGCACCATCCGTCTAAATGATGTTATGGCATCTACTGTGCACCAGAACATTCACCAACTGTCAGTGGGAAAGATTAATGTTGCCAGTTCATGTAAATGGGGATTAGAAGGAAATGATTGATAAACCCCGTTCAGTTTTGGACAGGATGCTGAGGATACAACCTGCTCTTTCTGGGAAACATTCAGTAGGATGAGCTCATTACTGTACTGGGGCATTACAGTAGACTGCGGGGTTGGCACCTTTTACTGGCTTCCTCCCTTAGGGTGCCTCTCATCCGGGTACTGATCAGACTCAATCCTGTGTAGCCTGAGGGTGCACTCACACTGAGCCGTACCCGAGTGCGCTTGTACCCACTGCCTTCACATTTTAATTCAATCCCAGGTATGTTTACGTCATTATGATATGATTGTTTTGAAAGATAGGCGCGTTCTCTCAGCAGAGTCAACACATTGGAGTTCATTGCAATTATAGGTTTATGGTTTATTAAGTGCGTTTGACTGAAATCGGCACTGAACAGAACGAATGCCGTATGATATTAAAGTAACACGAGAGCAATTTGACTGCTGACATGCTTTATATATACAGCAAGGAAAATAAGTATTTGACACATCAGCATTTTTATCAGTAATGGGATTTTTAAGTGGACAAAATTTCCACCAGATGTAGACATCAAGCCAAATATTGAATTCATACATAAAATAGAAATCAGAACATTTAAGTATACAAGTTGAGTCATAATAAATAATGTGAAATGACACAGGGAATAAGTATTAAACACATTAAGAAAACAAGGTGCAAAATGGCATAGAAAGCCAGATCATCACCTGAAATCTGCTACCCAGTCTCACAAAGTTTTGTGATATAGTCACATATTTTTTTTATTCTTTTTTCGTGCTATTATCACGAAATTTCGTGTTTTTTCGTGATCGTATAACGAATTCCTGTTTTCGTGGGATTATCACGTATTGGTTACTCAACTGCTTTTTCCTTTTTCCTATTTTTAAACCATTGTCGCTTCGGTTTAGGGTTAGATTTGGTGCTTGCATTAGAATGTCACTTTATATATTGGTTTATACTATTTTTTCTGATTTATTTTTTTATATGTCGCCTGGCGTTAGGGTTAGATTTGCGTTTGGTAAGGGATGTCATTTTATGTAAATCTAACCCTAAACCGAAGCGACAATGGTAAGAAAATAGGACAAAACTGTTGAGTAACCAATACGTGATAATCACACGCATTCTTTATACGATCACGAAAAAAAACGAAATTTCGTGATAATAGCACGAAAAAAGAATAAAAAAAATACGTGACTATATAACGAAATTTCGTGAGATTGGGCTGGAAATCTGGCAGTATTGAAACCCTGCCCACTATAAACACCGTACCGTGGGCATCATACTGAAATAACACAATACCGTGAATTTTTTGATAATGTTACATCCCTAATATATATAAATCTTGTGTGGTAATTTAATGTCTTAAATTCGACACAGCGACGCATAAAGTCGAGCACAACTATATTTGAGATCGTTTTGATGCAGTGACACGCAGCTGCATGTAATCGTACTGCATGTATCAGAAGGATTTTCACAGTGCCAGCTGATGCTGAGGAAGACTATAAACAGTCACATAATTGACTTCAAGCTTTCCGGCACAGTGTGCACTTTCACCATTGCACCCCACCCTCGGACCATAGACGACCACACCAGAGACAACCTCTGCAAGCATACCCCACCTTGGTACGGTACGGATCGATCTCACTAGCCAAACTAACCGTACTTTGGGGGTCAAACGAGGTCAAATATACTGGAGTACAGTGTGAGTCCACCCTCAGTGCTGTTTCGGTTTTGTATAGGACATGTAAAGTCATTTGGATATGTACTGCCCAAGCAAGGTCTTTGAAGATCTGTACAGCTGTAGGTGATAATGGCCAAAATATGTTTGGGAAGCTATGTGGCTTTGTAAAAATGAAATCAGATTTCCTGATCTCGTAGCTGGAATGTCAAGGCCATCCGGAATGCACATTTCCCATTTTGTTACCCTCTTGTTGGAGGAAACTTACTGAAAGATTTTTTTTATTGATACGTGTTGTTCCGTGAAATTAATTCTTGTACGTACTGCCGACAGATAATTCGCTCCTTTATTGAAATTTGATGCCTGGTCTCTGATGGTAGATTTCCCAGCAGCGAGTTTTCCGAATTATAAGAGTGTCTTGCGTAGCACCGGTAATTAACCACTAATAGTACAGCCAAACAATACACAGAATGGCATCCTATTGACAGCTATTCTCCACACAGCAGCTCCATAATTGTATCCCAAAGGTTTAAGAGAGGCTTGGAGGATGGGGAAATTAAATTTGCAGAATAAATCTGTGGGAACAAAACAGCAGCAGAGGGGGAGATAAGCTATTCGACAAACTTTAAATGATTTTTAATGAAAAAACAAACAGGGAGACTCAAATTAGTTTAGCCTCAGTCGAACCAACATTCCAGTCCATTTAAAAAAATATATCTGTGAAGAAGAAATGTAGCATGATTTATTTTATTTATTCATTCAACAATTTCAACAATCAAACATTACAAACTTGTATGTTCATGTTGTCGCATTAGGTCTATTGAATATAATTGTGGTTTACGAGGTGCCACAAATTTCATTGCTCAATTGTGTGAAGGTTTTTGTTGGTAATAAACTGGCGCATGTTGTTAACATTTAATTTTACAGTCCTCTTATTAGAGGTAGCTGTAAAGGTCATACATTTACATCCTAAACCTTTGACCTTCATTACCCATAACTGACAAACTTTTATTGTATTGTTGGATCTTTAATCGAGTACATAGGTCATGTTTTTGATCTAATCTCACCTAGTCCATCACACACCTCAGCAAGCTTTCCTTTTCAAACATTTACCCTGATATCTGCTTCAGTGGAAGTGCAAACCCAGTCACTCTTTTCCTATCTGAGTCTTCTTTCTGTTTAATAAGACTATCTGAGCTAGACACGGCCATGCTGTTAGATTGACAACTAAATTCACCTCGACATAATTGTGGCATGTTAGTCTCGCTGACGTACCGTCACACAGGAAGAAGACAGACAGACAGAAACCGACGAATTATGGGAGATAACTTTGACGATGCCATTAACAATCCAGTGTTACACCTTTTGCTTCTCTAAATGATATTTCAGTAGCATCTCACATTTACAGAGGCTGTGCCGTAGTGTTTGTGTGTGTGTGGCTGGTTGGTAATATAGTAGAGTTAATTATATGTGTCAGTGCTGCAGCAGATGGTGCCGAAGCCCTGAACAAGTTATTTCACCCCTGCCATTCATTTTTTTCAACACACAAATGCAAAAACACTTTCATATTATAGAGATGATGTTGAAAAATGACACCAGTTTGCATCACAGGAGTTCGAAGCCTGTTAATGGCTTTCTTGTTTTCTTGCATAATATACCAAACTGGCAAGAAACTTCAAACTGTACTGTGATTGAAGGATTGTAGCATGTTTGAACAGAAAACATAACATCATAACTCCAAAAAGATGTATTTTGATGTTATTGAACCTGAATGAACAAACCGATGCTTGTGTTTATTTCTTTCTCTATTGTTTATCTGCTTAGACTATGTGCCTACAAGGTGGCTATTGTGGGGTAGCGTTTTAAACCAAAAACTGGGTTTAAGAAAAAAAATTGTTACATCAAGGGTGTCACAATATTTTATTTGGCAATACTCCATCATTAAAAAAAAAATCATACAAGATTCATGGCAGTTGTTTCGTATGGAGTTTACTGCTAGATTTGCTCATCTCTGAACTTAACAGTGACAGAAAGTACTAGCAAAGGGATGCGCCACAATTGTATTTGCTATGGTTGAATATGGTGGTATGTTCTCAGTGACAGCTTTTAAAAAATGATATCCAATTATATTCCTTTAATAACAAATATCCCAATGTATTGTTTTGCTTTACAACATCGCAAAGCATCGCAACATATTGCCATGCAATGTATCGTATTGTGAGATTCTTACCGATACACAGCCCTTGGGGTCCACAAACTTTTGATAAAAGATTTCAAAGTGCACATTTTGGAAAATGATGCGTTGTCGTCTTTGTATAAACTACGAAAATGTGAATCTGCGGTAACTATGATGTATGTCATGTACATGTGTTTAGTCTATAAGCATGTACGAATATAACCAAAACAACAATGGTGGCCTACGGGATTCAAGATCCAAGACGTCTTCAATTCCGCAAAATTTGTCGCTTTATAGTCTAGGGCAGGGATTCCCAAAGTGTGGCCACTTTGCGCGAGAGGAAAAATGTAATGGCGGTCTGTTTCTTTAAGTGGGATTTTTCCCACTTTTCTTTAAGATAGTTTTTGATAGAAACGTAGAAGACAGCTGCTGTCTTTTTCAACGCACTGCTCTTCTGTTATGTACTGCAGCCGCTATATGGGTGCCAACTCGTTTCATTCATTCCATATATATTATAAATATGCTTAACTGACTGAAATCAGGGAAACTGTCATGTGGGACGTCTTATGATAAAGTTGTTAGTCACGAAAGAGGAGAGGGACCAAGAGAGAGAGACTTTTTTATGGCAAAAATAGAAATAATGAAATGTGACGAGACATGGGCACAGGATACGCGAGCAATGTGTTTTCATGCATGGTAAAGAGACCGCCAATGAATTATATAATAAAATACATAAATACTTACTGTAGAGAACTTATTAAAAGCTTTCATTTAATTTTGTTTGAAACTTGAGCTGTTATAATGAATCTGCAAACTATTATACACCTTTTGTGCGAACAGTAAAGGCTTTCGTTAATGTGTTTGATGGGTCTGCACGAGACGCACTGGTAAACATGAGGAAACCTCTCATATGTCATCTATTAGCTGACGGCAGTAAGTGTACGTTTTTTACCATAGTAAACTCGAATGGCGTCTAAATATCACAGTGGTTAAACGCATACACGGGGGCGCGCATCATCTACGCTGAGCGTAGTTTCAGATGGTGCAATAGGCATAAATATTTTTCACAATGTTGGATGTAGCTAAGCCCGACGTCGGACTATTACACCCAACTTCTTAACGTCCGGCTAGTGCAACCGGCCCTTGGGTATTTGCGCATGATTAAACATGAGTATTTATGGTGAGAAAACAAAGCTTTTTTGGATTTTTTTTTAAATGGGCATCGGGGGTGCGCCAACCGGGTTGGGACATAGAAGGGGGTGCGCAGGAAAAAAAGTTTGGGAACCCCTGGTCTAGGGTGACTTTTGATGATAAATCTACCTCATCATCTGTCTAAACCAGTTGTTCTCAAACTGGGGTCTGCAAGATGGTTCCAGGGGGGCCCCAGTTTATGACATTTTATAAAATACATTAATTTATCATGAATTTTGTGTAATTAAACCTAAAAAAAAAATATATGGGTACCAACCAACAGCACTGCTTTGTATACTTTAATATGTTTTGTCTATTTAAAATGTTACGTTTTAAAAAATAAATTCATTAATTTTCTTTGGGGGGCCGCGAAGGAATGCACCGTACACAAGGGGGGCTGCACAATGAAGAAGTTTGAGAACCATTGGTCTAAACAAAACTGCATGATGCTTTTGCCATCTTCATTGTTTTTATTTATTTCTCAGTGTAGTGTTTCTTTACAAAGTTATGGTTAGGGTTAGGTTAGGCATCATCATCTACTGGCCTGGCATGCATAATATAGTGCTTATAGTCATTTTTGCAATATGTATCTCATGTAACTCCACCAGCCATTTTTTTAAAAGTTGCCCACCAGAATTTTTTGTGATTTTCACACAAGTTTCAGGAAAATTTTCTTCTAAAAATATATAAACATACAAATATATCAAATAAAAGAACAGAGCCTCTGCTTTCAAACAAACAAACAAACAAACAAAACAGAGGGAAAAAATAAATATGGGTATTTTTCTTTAAAAATACAATTTCTGTAGCAAAAGCTGAAATAATTGCATTTTTGTGAAGGAATTTTGTTAGAGATCAGATTCAGAATGTTTATCCAATCATACACAGAGTTTAAAATTAGTAAATAACGTTTTGGCTTCAGTTTTTTCATAAATTTGGTAAGTGTGCCATCTAGTGGATGGTTGCGTCTTTGCAGATTTCTCTTAATTGACGAGATAACTCGTCAATGGCGGGGAAAGCGTTAATGCAGATCTTTTTGACAACGTTATCGTGTGTATGTGACATTTTTCCCACATTGTTATGTAAACATAGCCTTAGTTTTACTGTACTGTTTTTCCATAAAGTAAATAAAAATATTGCAAATACAGACCAATATAAAACGTTTGAACTTGACTTTCAGCCTCAGTGTCACCTCACTTTGAAATGCCAACATCCAATAGTTTTTGAAAGATAAAATTATATCTTTCCCCAATCTTAATGCTTTTCTAGTTGAATATGTCAGAAATATGTCACGTTTAAGTGATTTTTCATGTTGACTTACGAAAGAAGAAATGTAAATGAGCTTCACATACTGTAGACAGACACAAACACACATTGCAATAGACTCGAAGTGGAGATGAGACTGGCTATCAGATGACAGACTGGTACGTGGCAGAGGTGATGAGAATACTCATAGCTTTACATTTTAGCCACACGGCCTGAGCTCTTTATTCAAGGTCTTTCTGCTTTACTACAAGCCAAATGTAAAAGCAGTTCTTTCTCGACTTCTTCATCTGGCAACTATTTATAGCATCTGGCTCCAGTGAAGCTCACGAGTCTTTAACTGCGCTGCCAGCCTCTGGCTAAAGTTCAGCTTTATCAGCCCTTTTGGGTCAAATCTAATCCGTCAATATCCATTTGCACGTCCGCTGTAGAGGATGGGACTTCCTTTCGGCCCAGTCAAGCCTATAATTGAATATCTCAATGTATCCACTGCTTCAGGATGACACAGTTACCACTGAATGAGTGATCTGGGCCCAAAAGAAAACAAAATGGCTTCCAACTGTTGTTCACCTGTGCTGTGTCATATTCAACTCAATTCTTATTGATGCTGTTTGTAGTTGTAATGCACTTTTAAAACAATAAAGAGGTACACACATTCAAATAATTTTCAACAGGTGAAGAATCAAAAAAACATGAAAATAGACAAGAAGACAAAGTCTGACAAAGGGAACTAGATGTGCTGATTTCATTTGTAGCAGAATTTCACAGAATTCCAGCTTCCGGTCTCCTTTTACGGGGTTGTGTTCTTACCTTCAAACATGTGTTTCTTCCAAACGGCCTGTGATCACAATAATCAAAGCTTTTTTCTTTAAATCATATGATGTTTTGTGTACTGAGATGGCAGAGAATGTGAGTTTAGAGATACGAATGGAATAAACACAGGAGACGCTTTTGTTGTGACGTACATGAATGTCATCCTCTTGGGATGAGCTTCTGTTTCCCTATTAGGTGGTCTTTGAATATTTATGTTGTTCTGCAAACAAAAACAGAAGGAAACTGCATCTAACCACAGGAAATACAGTTTTCATTGGAATAAATTACAATTAATGAATTAGATCTCATGCAGGCCTGAAATTAATCTTGTAATGACAACATACTGTCAAAGCCAAATCGAAATGTTGTGCTTTTTTAATGGGGCTGTTTTCTTACAGTATTGTATATGCAAAAATAATCATAATCAGTGATTATTCAGTAAACTGCACTTTTACAATTTCAGTCATCTCAATCATTAGTCCATGAGCATGCAGAGCAGTCTAGGTGTTATTTCTATAGCACTTTTTATAATATTGCACTGTATCAAAGCAGCTTTATAAGAAATAGTGTGAAAAGATGTATGAGCAAATTTAAAAAGGGATATGAACTATATAGGTTATATAATATTATTGCAAAATACAAGTACATTGGCTGTACCTACCGCAACAATAGTCTGACACATACAGTATAGAGCTGTTACATTATGTACTAGAGGTTTCTCACTTTAAATGATGGATGCAATAAAGCTTACACAGCTAAATGGAAATCATTTTGGGGAGCCCTTGTAATTGGATGAAGAAAGGGGTTTGTGTTATCTCCATTGAATTGTGCGTCGAAGCTCAGATCTGAAGCTCTGACATATTATTCAGAAGCACATCTGCCTGGCTTGGCTCCTCCACATTTCTCTCATCTGAAACTAATGCAGCTGGGTGTGCGAATTGGCAGCAGGACAGACACTGGGATATTCACGGTGCAATTACTTCATAAATCTGCATATTGACACAGGTGTGGTTCTTTTATAATAATTTAGCTGTGGTGGTTTTAAATAAAATCAGTCAGACATCTTTGGCTCGGCACATATTACTCTGTAAGTGACCAAAGTATGGCAAAAAATGAGTCGACAGACTGTATTCAAGAAAGATTATCATAAATCTCCGTTTGCAATGGCAGTGACACAGTGCCGACGGATCCACAATTCAATTCGGCGACGCATGACTTCACCCATTAAAAGTGAATGGGAAGCATTAACGCTTATGCCCAGTGTGAACGTATACCGTTACTGTATAACATTAATGCCCATTTAAATGCTCACGTATGCAAATTGTAAACAAAAGAAGTCAATATTATTATGAATTGTACCAGTATGCTTAATAAGCAGTACTGCATTTCATATTGTATAATTACTATGAAATACTTAAGTACGTATTGCCAAATCAATAAATGTACTTGAAAAGCCTGAAAAGATATTATTTTATAATTTATATTTTCAAGATATAAAAATAACATGAAAAGAAATCCTGCATACTACAGTAGCTCCATGAATATGATGTTTGGTCATGCATACATCATCAGGCAAAAGGATTGTTTACATGCTTCACTACCTTCTTTCTTTGTTTCTCTCAGATACGAAGACAAGGTGGTATTCAGCTATTGGTGGACCTGCTGGATCACCGGATGGCTGAAGTACACAGAAGCGCCTGTGGTGCCCTGAGAAACCTTGTTTACGGCAAGGCCAACGACGAAAACAAAATTGCCTTGAAAAACTGCGGAGGCATCCCTGCGCTGGTACGTCTGCTCCGGAAGACCTCCGATGTGGAGGTCAGAGAACTAGTTACAGGTAAGAGCCCATAACCCTTCACCTTTGCTTTGAAAAATTGAAAGTATTAAAAAATCCTTGAACACAAATATTTCATAAAAAAGAAATTTGTCAAGTCCCTGTACAGCATGGTCCCTAAATCATTTTACTTAAATTATCCAAATAAAGATCCTAAACCTGTTTGTCTTATGATACAGTCCTGCATGTGTTACTGTCCAGATTGAAGTCTTATAATCTTAGCATGCTACTTAGATTGAAGCATCAAAGTTTTATTTCAATCATTGATTTCACTTTAAATTGAATCTTTGAATTTGCTGTGGGTTTTCCAGACTCGGGGGGATTCTATATTTGAGTCACTTCTATTATTCAGAGCCCAATGGACTTTAAATATTAGATGAATTCATTTGTGTTTGCCGATGGTTCTGATCAGGAACTGCAGTGTCATGCATATAGAAATAGTCTGACCTTGAGTTTGTTTTACCATATGTTGAGCGAGCAGAACGTGGTGGGTGTTGTCAATTATTTTTATGAGAACTGAATGGCAAGCTCGCACAGGGGGATTGTGGGATTGACAGCAAAGCGGAGCAAGCTCTAAATTTAAGATTGAAGATTTGAAGCTTGCTTGTGCATTACAATATTCACATTGTGCACAATGCGGCTTGTCATTGGGTAGGTTAACAAACCTTAAACTTTTACCGCATGTAGGCATTTTGGAGTAAATTTGAAAAGTTTGGTTCCAAAATGCAATAAATCCTTTTTGACTAATTTTGGTAAAAATTTGTTTTCTATAGCAAGAAAGTGACAAGATGAAAACCACTATTTTCTGTTACAAACTTTCAATAGCATCTTTAAGTTATAATAACATTAAAAATTCAAATCCATAATTAGATTTTCAAAGATTTATTATAAAAACATATTTTTCCCCCCGCAAAATGCAGTAAATCCATGACAAGTTTTTTTTTTCAAAATGCTATAAATCTATTGAATCAATATATAAATGTGCATTCATCTTTGCTATGTTATATTCATTTAGTTAACTAGTGGTATACACTGATTAAAAAAATAAACATTAATGGCATTAATCAAAACACTTACTTTGTCATATTAAGAACAATGTCATTGCTGCTGTCATCCTTGGGACGTCGTCGCTGAACTTTTTAGACAGCGATCAGCTTTAAAATGTTTTGGTCCTGCTCGATTTTCGTTGGCTTCGAGTAAAATTATGGAAAGTTTTTCTTAAGATCCCCTGATGTCAATGTGTTAGCATGACAGAAGCTTGATGCTGTCGTGTGAGAACAAGCAACAGCCGGCATTTTTCCTTCGCCCGAGTGCCTCTAGCGTAAATTATTAGATTTTGATGGCTTAACGTTTCTTCCCCGTCACAGAAAACCACCACAGGTTTATCAATGCTAGGATTCCATGTGTATTCAAAGCGCTGCGTGGAATGGTGCGCAGTGATTGGTTGAGCCGATTTATTGCATTCTGCAGAGAATGAAGACTGGCGTTTGTTGCTTTTAGGAAAGAAAGGGAGAAAAGATGACAGAATAACACAGCGGATATTGGATTTTGCATGAAATTTACTTTTTAATACTGACCAGATACAATACTGATTTTGGTGGTTACAATTTTTTTTTAATGGTGTTTATTGCGTTTTGGAACCAAACTCTTGATTTATCTATGTATTATCTATTGCAAAATCAATGCTACAAAACTTTACTAAACTTTCCTGTCTAGTCATTTTCCTAACAATATATAAAAATACCCCACATTTGTTTGTTTTTTTTATTCGCCTTTCAGGAATAATACACTGAAAAATACATTTCACACAAGAAATTGACCCGCGAAAAGTATCATCCCCCAGGGCCCTTTGCATTTCCTAACATGTTTGCAAATTGTTTGTGTGACTTAATGAATAGACTTTGGAACCGAGCCACATTGGAAATGTACTGAATTCAAATTAACATATAAATTAAAAGCAGAGCACACAGGGCACTTAGAGAGTCTTCCTGTCACAAATTAATCAGAGAGCTGGAAGCCTGAAGCCTTCTGGCTGCCCGGAGAATTCTCACGCTAAGCATTGAATCCCAGTCATGTTTTGCCTGCCCGGCTGATGCTGTAGAGACGTGTAGTTTTTTAACATGCAAAACGCAGATAGAGCAGATGCCAGGAGCAAAGCGGCCCTGATGGTCAGGTGTCAGTCTGCTGGCAACTTCTGCTCAGCTTTGGATTTTTGTACAGGACTTTTCCTAGAGGAGAAGACCTGATGATGGAAGATGAAGACTGTGTGTAAGCTGTTTATCATGTAAAATTGTGTAATGTATATAAAGATTACCTTACTTTGAAACATTATGGTCTTGTCTTAACAAGTCCAAAATGATGTGGGACTGGGAAAAATTAGGAATTTGTTTATGTTTTGCAAACATCATCAAGTCATAAGGTTTCTAAGCCCACAGGGGTGGAAGAGATGTTGATCCATACAGTGGGTGGTCTTCTGATTGGTCAGTTTGATTGTGGAAAGTTAGGTGTAGTCACAGTTTTGATTTATTATTAATATTTAAACGCTACCTATTGCAATACAATATATTAATATTTTAGCAATGCTCTCGGTAACGCTTTAGATTACAGCCCGGAAAGTACTGCGTAAGTACAGCGAATTTACAGCGTATGTTTCTGTTATTATAGTTTACTTATAAAGTACGTACGTGTAATTATAAGGGAACAATATATAATATTTGGGGAATAAAGGGGTAACAACCAGGAAAAATACAAATAATATATGCAGTAAAGTACTGCATAAGTACAGCGAATTTACAGCGTATGTTTCTGTAATTATAGTAAACTTATGAAGTATGTACGTGTAATTATAAGGGAACAATTTATAATATTTGGGGAACAAAGGGGTAACAACCAGGAAAAATACAAATAATATATGCAGTAAGTATTTTAGATTACTAAACAACAAAACTTGAAATTCAGTTAATGTGTTTATGCTATACAATACAATGTATTTAGAATTTTCAATAAAGGTTACTTACCTTAAGAAAGAAAAAGAGTACAGGAATTTGTTGGGTCATCAAGCAAAATTAAAAATAGGCAAGGCAACTCTGGTGAAAACAAAGCAAGCAAAACTAGAACTACACTCTTAGAACGGATGTGTTAAAAACAACACATTAGTGTTGATTCTGGGACGACACACTAAATGCGTTGTCCCAGAATCCACCCATCTCTGTGTTATTATGGAAACAACACATTTTGTGTTACTTTTAACACAACTTGTGTGATATTTTAACACAAAATGACACATAATGTGTTAAAATTACACATAATGTTTTAAAAACTTAACACACAAAGATGTTTAAAAAATTAACACATCCTTTCTAGGAGTGTATTTTCTGTAGTAACTGTGTAAATATACCATTGTTTTGTGTTGTTACATACTAAGTCAAAATTTTTTACCCTCTTGTTTCACGTAGTAGGAGTAAGTACAGAATCTGCGGGCTGTAAATTAAAGTGGCACTTGTCACCCCCTTGTTTCACGTAGTTACAGAGTAAATACAACATCTGCGGGCTGTAAATTAAAGTGGCACTTGTTACCCCTTTGTTCCGAAAATATTATAAATTGTTCCCTTAAAATTACACGTATGTACTTTATAAGTACACTATAATTACATAAATGTATGCTGTAAATTCGCTGTACTTACGCAGTACTTTACTGCATATATAATTTGTATTTTTCCTGGTTGTTACCCTTTTATTCCCCAAATATTATAAATTGTTCCCTTATAATTACACGTACGTACTTCATAAGTAAACTATAATTACAGAAACATACGCTGTAAATTCCCTGTACTTACCCAGTACTTTCCGGGCTGTAATCTAAAGCGTTACCATGCTCTCCCATATGTTTTGCTAATATAACTGCTCTTATTTCCATCATTGGCATAAGTAGCAGAAGGGTGGTAATTAACAAGAAATACACAGTTTTACAACATCTTACTGTTTATACAGCTTGAACCACTGTAGTGAACCTTACAATGTGCAGCTTTGCACTGCATTGCAGTCTTTCATATGTCTCTTAAATGTTTTATATTGCGATGCTGCGCAACCCCTGACATAGCTTTTATCATACAGTACATCCACACATAAAATAAGGAGTGTGGCACTTTTTGACGTATGCAGTGTAGATTTCTTAAAAGACACAGTGGAAGAGTCGGCTTAAAATATGGAGGAGTGTTTGTTTGAGCCTTTGGGTGCGAGCATGTTCCTTTATAAATCGCACGACTGTGAAGAACAGATGGAATATTGGTTTGCAGGAACAGGAAACTAGCAAGAAACCCAGACAACAGAACGTCTCCTGAGATCCCGTCTGATTCCTTTGGCAGCAAGAGCTGTTTGAATTTCACTAATCAGTGCTATCGTGTGCTGAAATTAAGGAGAATTCTTGCTTTGTTAGTTTAATTTTACTCATCTCAGTGTATGGTTTTTCCTGCTGCTTTAGGGCTCCTGTGGCTGGAGTCTGGCGTACAGCTCCACTGACTATAGTTTAAGTTTCCCATCTTATAGGGAAAGCAATCAGTGATTCATCTGTTTGTTTGTCTTTTGTTCATTTTCAAATTTTAACCCTTTAGAAGCTGAAGAACAAAAATTGGTCATTTTCACACTTTATTTTTATTTACTTTTTGAGTGTCGAATTCTAACACATTCTATCTGTGCCTATTGATCATTACTGTGTGTTGCGAGTGTGCATTGTGTAACTTTTAGAAGGATCCCTTGACAGAAATGCAATATAATATGCATAACTATATTATATATGTGGTGTATAAAGACCTTACATAATGAACTACAGTATATTGTGTTTATTACCTTAGTATGAGACGTTTTTATCTAAATACATTGCGGGTCTCCTCACTGTACGTTCACACCACTGTTGGCAAGAGCAGCAAAAACGTTTTGGCTGCCCTGCCAACGACGCTATAGAAAAAGAGTAGTGGACGCTCTGACGCTCGAATGCATTCTCTGGAATCGTTTCCGCCTTCCGTTTGGTTGCCGCCGAACGTTTCTGCCTTCCAATTGACCTACAGTATGGCTAAGCCAAGCCCTCTCCACTCACTCGGACAAACAGTCAACATTCGGTGACAGGCGCTATGGCAGCTGTCACAGTAAGAGATATTTCACAGGAGGCAATTGATGATTTTTTGGAGACAGAAAGTCTATATATCATCTCAAAGTTACCAAAAGGGCCTTAACTATGCATTGGAGGGTTATATTAATTTATTACACGGCTCTCTGGAATGCTTGATTCTGATTGGTCAGTTGATACATTTGCAGGTTCGTTCTTTTCAAATAATAACCGCTCCAAAGTAATAACGCATAGCTGGTACTACTTGTATGTTTAAAATCCCTCCGCCCCAACAAAGATTACTGTTTGGCGCCATCTTGTGACAAACATTGGACAACCACAATTAACAATGGAAAATTTGACATTAATTTTAACATGTACGGAAAAAATAAAACATTTAAACAGTGGGTAGATTTTGAGAATTCAAATGGCTCCCCAATAAAGACGAAAAACAAAACTTGAACTACGAAGAACAAACAACGACAAGACAAAGAGAGCTTACTGAGAATGAACTTGACAAATTAGAGCATGACAGCTACGAAGCCAACACACAAAAAAATACAGAATGGGCAATAAAACTTCTCAAAGACTGGCTAAAAGAGAAAAAATTGAGACAGACAAGTATGAAGCAGAGGATCTTAATAAGGTATTACGATCATGATTTTATCCATCTGTGCAAAGTACATTATCACTTACATATTATTGTTGAGAAGTTTAATGAAAAGCTTCAGCATGCGTTTCCAGGACAAGCCTTTTTACCATCTTTACCAAGAGTAAGTTACCTCTCTGTTGGTGTTGCGTTAATACAATGCGGGGGATTGGGGAGACAGAGGCGTGGCCCACCCTGGCCCCACACCACATAACAGCCAATATTTTTGCCTAAAATCTGTAACGTTATATTATATTAAGACGTGAGAATAATTCTTAAGACAACAGCATTTCAGATAAAATGTACTATATATATATATATATATATATATATATATATATATATATATATATACATACATACATACATACATACATACATACATACATACATACATACATACATACATACATACATACATACATACATACATATATATATATATATATATATATATATATATACATACATATACATATATATATATATAATATTACTAAGTTACTAAATAGCTTCAAAATATGTACAAAAAATATTAAAAATGAATAAAAGTATAGACATAGACCCCCCCCCAATCCCATCGGCCCACCTGGAATATCACTTGGCCCACCTTTCATCTCATATCTGGAGCCGGGCCTGATAGAGAGTGTGTTTTATCCCTACGTTGTCTCAGACGGCGGCATGTTTGTCCTGTGGTGACTACCATATGCGTTTTGAAATTGAGGGGTTAGCTGTTGGTTGCAATACGCAATCTCACTACAAGATTCCGATAAAATGTACACACACCAAACAAATTTATGATCTAACATAGGGACACTCACAGTATGAGACAATCATTAGTTCTCATTTGTCTCATACCTGCGTATTTTGTTACAACATATATGACGTCTATTTATAAAAATCACAAGAACCAATTATTGTACTGTATGTACCAATGGATCTAAACATGCTCCAGACCAAATATCAAACCCTGATCAAACCTGACAATGTTTTGCACATGGAAAAGAGAAAATGCTTTATGTGGGTTTGCTTGTACAATGTTCACTCCATACAGTGAGAAACCAGGGTGAAATGACACACTTTAAATCTAGGCCTGTGCTCGGTTGCCATGAGATTTCATCTTGGTCAATGTCATCACTGATGGCAATTATGTCAGTGTAGTGCTCTAGCTACAAGCTTTCCTTTCTTTGTCTCTCTCTCTCTCTCTCTCTCTCTCTCTCTCTCTCTCTCTCTCTCTCTCTCTCTCTCTCTCTCTCTCTCTCTCTCTCTCTCTCTCTCTCTCTCTCTCTCTCTCTCTCTCTCTCTCTCTCTCTCTCTCTCTCTCATTCCCTTTGAGAGACCATCTCTCTCTGATTAGATACACTCTCAGTTCAGCAATCAACATTCTCATTCCCTCTTTAAAATGCATTCTGTGTTAGAAGTCATTGAGTGACAAAAGGCTGCTAGAAAAGAGCGACAGCTACAAGAAGCTCCTTAGAATACTGTATGTACGGTAGAAAACTTCATACAGTAAATGTTGCACATACGAGCACGCTAAATCTAATGTGTACATAATCATGTGTGCTGCTATGATAATAACTTTCTAAAACTGGAATTTTGCGGCTCATTTTGAGAATCTCATTTTTCACACAGTTGGATTGTTACTAATTACGTCTGTGCCATAGATGAGAATATTTGCATAATCTGCCTTCTACCTTATCCATGACCACCCTGCTATGAAAACACCATGTGCCTGACATCACACATCTGTGGCTTGTAGTCAGTGTTGGGAAGCATTTTAAAAACATACTGGTGCCAAATGTTTTTTTTATGTTAAGACACCGTTTATCAAGTACTGAACGCTTTATATAACAATATCCAGTTAAAAATAAACATATTGGGGCACTTTCCCGGACAGGGTTTAGATTAATCCAGGACTAGGCTTTAGTTATATTAGGACATTTAAGTAGTTATTACAAACAAACCTTCCAAAAAACATTATTGGTGTGCATCTTGGGGCTAAACAATGGCACTGATATATTTTAAGATATACAAGTATGTCTTTAAAGGTGCTCTCCGTAAGTTGAGAAATTTCTAACCGTTACTGACACCAGTGGCCGTTATAGAAACTGCAGCCAGTCTCATGCTCGTTCTCGGTGGGCACACTCGTACGAGCACGACCACAACAACCAGCGTTGCCATAGCAACCACAGACAGCTCATTGAGATTCACCAGCATGTTTACAAATGTAAGAAAAGTTACAGGACTGTAAGGTTATTGTTTGACAGACCATATTTTAGCAAAATGTTGCAGTGCTACTTTATATTTTCAACAGAAGTCTACTTCTAAAAGTTTTGTAACACGAAACTGTAAAACACACTCCCGACACTCACAATCTTAATGCACTCGTCAACCCATCCTCATGCCCGTGGCGTCAATATTTGACGCACTTGACCATGCGTCAATATGTTACGCGGAGGGTATACCTTTCGCGTCATTTTTTGACGAACTGGGGACTTCAATACTATTACGTCCGTTGCATTCTCTTTCCTATTTTCTTACCATTTTCGCGTCGGTTTAGGGTTAGATTTACATAATGACATCCCTACCCAAACCTAACTCTAACCCCAACGCCAGGTGACAACTGTGTCTAACCCCAACGCCAGGTGACAACTGTTTAAACTGTTTAATTTCGCGTACACTGTTTAATATGCGTAATCTAACCCTAAACCGACGCGAAAATGGTAAGAAAATAGGAAAGAGAATGCAACGGACGTAATAGTATTGAAGTCCCCAGTTCGTCAAAAAATGACGCGAAAGGTATACTCTCCGCGTAACATATTGACGCATGGTCAAGTGCGTCAAATATTGACGCCATGGGCATGAGGATGTGTAGCACTCGTGCTCTGAATAAAGATAATTCATATAAGAAAGTAACTTTTGAAACGGTCCTGTGCTACATGCTATCGTTAGCATTACACCACAAAATAAATGCTATCGTTAGCATTACACCACAAAAACAATAACATAATATATTACAGATGCCCTGTAACTATGTCTTACCTTTGCAGTAAAAAGGAAACCTGCTCAAGGTCTTTTTTCATTCCCAGCGCTGACCGGAGCTCCCTCCAAGAATCAAATGCCAATCCGATGTTTACTCTTGTCTTTTCCCCGACGCCTGTTACGCACTATTTTGGCCGCACTAGATAAGGATTTTTTTTTTTACTTACGAGGAGTTCCCGTGAGTGTCTGGATTGTGCTGGAAGTTGGTCGCTTCTTTCCGTCTACAGAGTCCATTTGAAACATTCTAGCGATTGCCGCTGTTTACTAATGACGGCCGTACGCGTCTATATGGAACGCCCAGGTAGACGAGCACGCGCATGACGTCACATTTTGAATTTCGCACCAATTCGGACCCGACTTCTCCACACAGAAAAGAGCCTACAGGCTGATAGAGACAACCGTGGAGGACACTCAAGGTGTCATTCTTTCTATTACATTATGGTTGCCTCATAAATATACAAATGAAAACTCTATCTTAAAGATTTTTTTAAGTAATAACTTACATTCAGCCCCTTTAAGGCAGCTCATATATGCATTTTAGTCTGGGACTAGGATAAGTGTCAGAATCCTGCCAGATCCTTGCTGGTATTTAGATCTAGTTTAGCATGGCAGGGTTCTGACAGTACATATGTTCTATGTGGGAAATGTGTGGTTTTAGTATTGGTTTATTCTGACCACGCATTTCCCGGGTCTCGTCACTTTTTCCCCGATCCCTTACTTGTGATTATTTTCCAGGTGTATGTAATTTACTTTGTCCCTATTTATTGTCCTTGTGTTTGCTGTTCTGTGCACGTTCGTCTTGTCACATATCTTGTTGGTTGCAGTAAGTATAGTTAAGTCTTAGTCATTGCCTGTTTTATGTTTTAAAAAGTTTATTGTTTGATTTGTTAAGTTAGTGTTAGTGGTGGGCAGCGCGAGGCTTCGTGAAACACTGAAACAGTTGAATCAATTGTGCCGTATGTTTCGAGGCTTCGAAACATCAATCCGAAACCGCCTCCACAGTCACACTTAGCGGTCGTTTGCATGTCTTTACATGAAGCAGCCTTGACAAGATTTTAGACGAGCACTGACAAATTGTATCCCACATGTTGTTTGATTGACACACAAGTGATAGAATGGGAGAGTGGATAGTGCTCTCGACTCTCATGCGTAGATCTTAGGATCGAACCTGGGAAATGCATGTGCTACGTCATCATAATAAAATAGTTTTTGTTGTTGTTTTAACATCTGTTTGACAACTACATGAGAACTACATGAGCTTTTAGGCTCACAAGTGTCGATAACTATAGGCTATTCGGGTCTATTTAATGAAAAAAAAATAGAATAGAGATATACCAAATAAATAATAAGAGATTCATAAAATATATCAAGCCATAATATGCCACATTGTTTACATATAAAGATCTTTATTCAAATATATAAATTGTTCTGTGTTGATAAACTCAACCACCTTTTTTACATATAATTTCTCCAGCCTTTGAAAACATTCTCACACAAGAAACACTTGTTGCTGGCATGCATTTTTTCTAAGTAGCCTAAGTGTTACATACCTATGAGGAAAAATTACTTCTTTTCAGTAATTTATAGTATTTGATCTTGCCAAAAACGCATCTATGAGGTATTGTCAGTTTTGTTTCCTACCCTGTCAGTTTAAGATTCGAAGCAGATTCGACAGGTACGCCACCTTTCGAAATACTTGTGAAATGCACCGCTTGGTGTTTCGAATCACTTCCTCACGTGACATGGGTGTTTCGAATCACATTTCGGAGCAGTGTTTCGAAACATTTACGCTTCGGGATCTCGACACAGTGTCGAAACGTCAGTTTCGCGAGAGCCATCCCTAGTTAGTGTTAGTTTAGCGTTGTGTCTTCCCTTGTCTTGTTTTGCCCCCTCGTGGGTTTTGTTTTTCTGTTTTACCCTGTCTGTTAATAAATCCCTTTGTTGTCAAAACGTCTGCATTTGGGTTTGTGTCTTGTGTCCGCAAATCCTGACAATAAGGGCACATTCATATTTGTGCAACTGAACTGTGCCGGAGTGCGATTGTCTTCCCTACCTTCTCCCCCAGAAGCACGCATAGCCCTGCTGAAAAAACCAGCATACCAGCAAGACCAGCATATGTTGTGTTTTGGTGCTGGTTTGCTGGTGAACGCCAGCCAAACCAGCATCAGAACCAGCATTAGCACCAGCTAAACCAGCACCAAACCAGCATTAGCACCAGCTAAACCAGCACCAAAACCAGCATTAGCACCAGCATCCCATGCTGGTCATACCAGCAAGACCAGCAAATGTTGTGTTTTGGTGCTGGTCCATGCTGGTTTGATGCTGGTTTTTTCAGCAGGGAGACACCGTCCTTTGACGATCCGAGCCCGGGCACACTTTTGTCATTAGGACGCGATTGTTTCGAAGAAACAGGAAGAAAAGCGCTCTCTTAACACTGAAACCCAGCGTAATTTTAAGTCTTTGTTTTTATTCGGAGTCATTTGGTGCGCAATGACACACTACCCTCTCACATGCCTACCTATATTGCTTAGTTGATCTGTCGCATGTGCAGCTCAAACGTTCACGTAACCCTGCTATGGGTATCTTTTGAACCACTCTCTGGCGTGATTTGCGGTCACAATTCGTGTTAAGATCAATTCCAAGGGGCGGTTTCCCAGACAGGGCTTTGGGTGCTCACATCCCAATCAAACCGCCCCCGAGCATGCTTAACCCCCAAAGCCTGGTTCGTTTGACTAGTGTGATGGCTTCGTCCTTGGTTAATTGCACCCTGGCCAGCTTGGAGAGGTGAGCTCGGGCGAGGTTCACCTACAGTAAGTTCAGGCGCGGTTTGTTTGGGATAATGTGAGCGCACCCTACGCCCTGACCGGGAAAGTTCCCCTTAGAGTTTTGTTATGGCAGTCAAAGCTGTTTAAAATGTTACTAAATGACTTACTATAAACAAATAATTTAAAATGCAGTCATGTTATCTTCTCATAGCCATGTAAAAATAGGGATTAGTGCAGGAAGATCAAATATGGTAATGTCAAATCTTACATTTTGGTGAACTTTTCCTTTAATATTCCCATCACTGTTCATAGTAAAGAGACGTGCTAATCATCAGGATAATCAAGCTCATCCGTTTCCACCTGTAATCAGCCCCAACGACTCCTTGGCTTTGGAATTAAAGGCATGCGGATGATGATGTGTGTACGCATCTGTGTGTGTGTGTGTGTGTGTGTGTGTGTGTGTGTGTGTGTGTGTGTGTGTGTGTGTGTGTGTGTGTGTGTGTGTTAAAGAGCGGAAAGCTAGCAAGGTCAGCGTCATCAACTATTCAGCTGCCACCTCTTCATACTGACTCATAAAAGTGATCTGTGTAGTTCTCACATGAGGGCGAAAGAGAATGGGGCATAATTGAGGGTAATAATGGAAAAATGTATGTGACTTATTCAGTGTGTCTTACTGTACATCAAGAAAGCTAGCAACCAGAAACATACAGTAGGTGTCTGAAGGTTATCCTCACACTAATGAGTTTTGCAGTTCATCATCCTCACAGCTTTTAGACTTTGTCCTCAGTTGACATCAGCTAATTTGAACGTGTTTTGTAGTGCTGAGTGATGGCCTTTCAGCAAAATCCTGTTCACATACCAGCCCTAAAACCGAGCCCTGTGAGGTTATATATTTAGATTAAGACATTTTTTGCCTGTATACTTGCAGTACAGGGATCATTTAGACTTTTTTCCGACCATTTACATACATTTTTCCAACCATTCTCTCTGAATCGCAGACTTATTTATAGGACATTCAAAAAAATAAGTAAAAAAAATTAAAAATCACATGTTGACTCATGCCATTGTTTATATTGTTAACTTGCTTTTCCAGTATATTGCACAAATTGATTGACAGGCAAAGACTAAGCTATTACAAAAACAAGTGTGATTTCTCAAGGCATCTACAGTATTTCACTGATACGTGTCAGGTAACAGGGACGTTTTATGCTACTTTAACAAATCTCTTACAACACCTTTAATTACCATGGCAGCTCAGATGAATCTAAAATAACACATTGTCATTTGTGTTTTATTTTTAACATGCATTTAAAATTATTTTACACGCATTTATTAAACAGATGCTTTTGTCCAGAGCGACTTACAAATGAGAAGCAGATTATTTAAGAATCATGTCTGATCAAGTGATGGAAAAAATTATGGAGTTGTTTTATTAATAATTTTAGCTTATATTCTTAGTTATCATGATTTAAGTCAATTTTCTTAAAATCCAGATAATTTACTCATCACCACCATGTCTTCCAAAATGTTGATGTCTTTCTTTGTTCAGACAAGGAGAAATTATGTTTTTTGAGGAAAACATTGCAGGATTTTTCTCATTTTAATGGACTTTATTAGAGCCCAACATTTAATACTTAACTCAACACTTAACAGTTTTTTTCAACGGAGTTTCAAAGGACTCTAAACAATCTCAAACGAGGCATAAGGGTCTTATCTAGCAAAACGATTGTCATTTTTGACAAGAAAAATAAAAATATGGACTTTTAAAGCACAACTTCTCGTCTAGGTCCAGTCCTCTGATGCGCCAGCGCGACCTCACATAAATGCGTAGTGATGTAGAAAGGTCATGTGTTACATATATGAAACGCACATTTGCGGACCATTGTAAACAATAAACTGACACAAAGACATTAATTAGTTTCAGTTGACATACAACAACGTAGGAACGGTCCTCGTTCTCCACACTTGTAAACACTGGGGCGTAGTTTCGCGTTCGTCCTCTGTGACCTCTTGACGTCATGACATATTGCGTGAGGTCGCGATGGCGCATCACAGGACCGGACCTAGCCAAGAAGTTGTGGTTTAAAAGTGCATATTTTTCATTTTTCTTGTCAAAAATGACAATCGTTTCGCTAGATAAGACCCTTATGCCTCGTTTGGGATTGTTTAGAGTCATTTGAAACTCCGTTGAAAAAAACTGTTAAGTGTTGAGTTAAGTATTAAGTGTTGGGCTCTATTAAAGACCATTAAAACTAAACAAAGAAAGACATCAACATTTTGGATGACATGGTGGTGAGTAAATTATCTATTAGACTATTCCTTTAAGGTTAAATATTGCTATTTAGTTTGACCCTTTTTTTTCAGTTTTTGTTTTAGCTGTTTTTTATTAATTAATAATTGTACTGCCTCAAATCAAGCATACTTTCAGTGTATTGCTAAGGCAACATTTCTAATTTTGATTTTGTTTTAAACTATTTTTTTCGATTTCTATTAACACAAATCTTTTTATAGCTTTAGTTAATGATAATAACCCGTTTATATATAACCATATGTGCTATAAATTTCAACATAAGCAGCCAAAACCAATAAAGGAATTAAACACTTTGTGGCGGTTTCCCGGACCAGGATTAGCTTAATCCAGGACTAGGCCTTAGTTTAATTAGGAAATATAACTAGTTTTAACAAACATGCCTTACTTAAAACATAACCTGTGTGCATTTTGAGGCAAAACAAATGGCACTGATGTATTTTAAGATATGTCAGTGCAAGTGGTTTTCAGTTTGGACAGCTCTTAAAAATGTTTTAGTCTAGGACTAGTCTAATCCCTGTCCGGGAAACCGCCCCTTTATGTTGTTCAGTTCAACAAAAATAACTTGTAATTGTTTTTCTTAAAATGTGTTTAGTTTTAGTTTTTTATTTATTTAATTTTTAGGGTTTTTTAATTTTATTTACATACTGTTGTTTGTTTTGTCTTGTTACAGACTAGAGATGAACCCAAAACATTGAGTTGTAATTTAACCTGCTGAGTTGTTTTAACACAAAATGCTGGGTTGCATTGTTGGGTCAAATTTAAACCTTGTTGGGTTAATATAACTCAATGGCTGGGCTTGTGCCCAATTGACCCAACACTGGGTTAAAAAAAACATCAGTGTACATTATTCTACTGAATCTGCAGGATTCCCCAGTGAACCGCACATAATTCAAAGTCAATTGCACATCAACTTGTTTGATTATTTCATATTTTTGCAAATTAGATAATGTGTTCAGCTAGAAAAAGAGAATTATGCATATACTGAACCTTATAAACTGATGCATGCCAAACGATGCTTGAACGCATTCTTGTCTAATCAAAAGCGAATTGTTATGTTTCTATGTTTCTGGTTTTACAAACCTTGAAAACACATTTCTCTCTTTGCGGCTTACTGTGTTCATGAGATTTAGGTTGAACTTGGATACATCATTTCTGATATAGCATCTGTCAGAATAAATTAGCACTCCTGACAGTGAGCTCTCTCGGGTGGGATATTGATGATATTCAGGTTAGGATAATTAGCACCACGCTAGCGTGGCTAAATTGGTTATTTCTCATTTGCAGGATGTTTTAGCATCGACTGCACTAAGGTGACTTTCTACAACCTTAAAATGAGTTTCTTTTAACTGTTTGTAACTGATGATAGATGCCATTTCAACACCAGGTGCTTGATTCATTTGTTTTTAATCATTTTGTGATTAAAGGTCCCGGACAGGGTGTTTATAGTGACATGCTACTTTTTTTATTTTTTTATTTTGTTAATAAAAAATATGCTGTGTTTATCTCTACTTTGTCTAGTACAGTAGGTTTGGATGGATAGCATGACAGTTATCTCCTGTTTGTAAATGCTGCAGAAAGTTATTCTCAATCAGAGTCATTTTTATCATTGTGTAATTCCCAGGGACCTGAATTTCATGACTTTTAAAAACATTTGTAGTAAGTACATGCTGTGCAGTAAATAGTATGCTACTATTTCATTCCAAACATAGCCAAAGCCAAATTTCAATGTGGTTGCTGTATTAAATAGACCTGCAGGCTCTTTGCTGGAGCTCTGACTGTGTGTACTGTGTAGTTGTCAATAGACTGTTTATTTTCGCTTACAAACCGATGAAGCCTTTAATCATGCATAGAGACAACACAGATCCAAGTCAGGACTTAATTTTGAGATTGTATGAGTATTACTTGCTAGCATGCGTGACATCCCAGCTTTCATGAGATGTTTTATTTATGTCAGTTTTATTATTCATTTTTCTTTGAATTTGATGAAATTTGTCTTTGGAGTCTGGGGGAAGAGGCACAGCAATTTGCATATTTGAAACTCTAATTAGACACACGATTTTTAAAACAGGCACCAAAATGAATCTCCGAACATAAGCAGTGGATCTTCTCACCATTCTTACTGTAAATAGCAGTTGTGTCCACTTTTACTGGATTAGCACGGTTTGTTGTCGGTCAGCGGTCTCTTTGGTCTTTACTGGTGTATTGTAAAATATTTACCAAACAGTCAGGTATTTCCGATTTCCTTTGATGATTTTAAAAGAAGCTCTAAGCGAAACTGTGTGACGTCACTTCTTGATGACGTTCAAAGTAGGGATGTGCATTTATTTCATTTTTTCATTTCGATTAATCCATAGGTCTGAAGAACGAGTACTTGATTAACTGGGGGCGGGGCAATCAAAGGGGCGGGGCAATCAAAGGGGTGGGGCGTACACGTCATATACAACAAGTCCTTTATACAACATAAATGTATTATACAACATATATCTGCACAAAATGCAACACTTCAACTAAGTAGGCCAGCTTTACAGGATTGGCGGGTTGCTGAGGCGCGGGCGCGCGGAATTATCTGTTTGTTTTTTAATCATGCGTGGTAATGTTACTAATGTCATACGCCGGTCTGGGTAGCTCGACACTACGTCAAACACGCATCTCCAGACCCAGTCTTTACTACCACATGTGCTTGTAACCCTAACCAGACATTCAAATGCCACCATATCCACAATAAATTAATTAATAAACAAACCCACATGATCATCGTTTTCGTGATCAATCATCGATGCCACGTTCGAGTATTCGAGCAATCGAGTACTCGTGCCCATCCCTAGTTCAAAGTGTTGTTAAACAAAACGGAGCGTAGCTAACTCCTCCCCCTCTGTCTCTCTCCCCTCTCTCTCACTCTCCCCCTTGCCCCTCCTTCTCCCTTCCGTGCTTCCTCACGTGCACTAACCCCCCAAACCCCACCCCCAAATCCTTCTTGTTGTTTATTGGCTGGAACACGTTTGTTAATGTTTCGTGGTTTTAGGCTGCGCCACTTTGTTTTTGTTGCCGTTTGTGGAGCCTGGGCTGTCTACAGAGACCGCGTTTTTTGCAGTGTGTTCAGGAGACAGGCAGCTAGCAGATAGTGAGGAGATGTTTGCTGTATGTAACAAAAAAATGTTTTATCGCCTAAAACGTGTGAATTCGCTTAGAGCACCTTTAACACACCAACATCCATCCACTTAACTTAGACTTTCTTCTTCCATTAAAGTAAATTTTTCTTATAAAGCAAAAGTAGGCATGTCTGAAAGCTATCCTTAACTTTAGTGGCGGCTTGCGACTGCTCATCCGAGGGGCGCTAATTTAAAATAAGTGTTCGGAGTTTCATGTGCGTGCTTGCGTTTTCAAAATATGTGTTTGTTGCGTCATGTGAACCATGCGCATCATGTGTTTTGTCAAAATAAAAACCGTTTGTGATAAAAGAGACGCTCACGTTCACAAAATACACGCAAGACACTACCTAAACAGTAAACTCTGATTATGCAAGTATCTGGCAAACGCGAGCGTCTCTTTTATCATAAACCCTTTAGACGCATCTGCAGCAGGCACTTATTTTGACAAGACACGTGATGCACATAGGATCACTCGACGTGCAGAACACATATTTTGAAAGAAGGAACCACACACATGACGGGCTACATACATGTTGTGATGAACTTCGCATTGGGCGACCTTGAAAAATAAGTCACCGGCCACCACTGTAGTGAGCGCATTTTGTCACTAGGTTGTCTCAGACGAAGACGTGTTTGTCCTGTGGTGGCTACCGTAGCTTCTCTATGCGTTTTAAAAGGGAGGGGTGAGCTGTGGACTAAGCCGTTGGTTGCAATTGACAATCTCACTGCTAGATGGTGCTAAAATCAACACACAATAATTTTTTCTAATAAGTTTGGTTTTAGTTAGTTGATGATATTAAATGATAATAAAAAGGGGTGTGACGACATGATTTGAGTCAAATGGGAATATGGGCGGGATCTTGGAAATGCACTACTGCGCAGTTTCTGACTCTTTTGGGAGATTTTGGCTTTATTTTTGTACAATAGGAAAAGTATATGGAAACATGTCTTCTATCTTTTTGTACAGTGTGTGGTTTGAAACACTGCAGGATTTAGCTTTAAAAAGACAGGGCGTTTTGGCCTGTGACCTCTGTCAGTGATCTGCTCATTTTAGAAAACATCTAAATGTTTTGGAGGCCGAAAGGTGTTTCATTTGTCTCTTCTGTTGTCGTTTCCCGTTGCTAAACAAAAATTAAAATGCTAATGATTCAGCCGCCTTCTCTGTTGTTTGGTTTCTGTTTGTTTATCAAATTACCGTCGCAGGCAAATGTGATGTTTCTGCAAGAATGACTTTTACAAATCTCTAATGGCTGAACTGATAAGGATAACAGAGACCCGTCGCTTGGAGCCGAAGATATTAGTCTAATTTAATTTAGTCTAGGCATATTTATAATAGTCTGAAAAGTTTGCATTATTATGTGGGGAGTGATTCATTATAACCAGCTAAGGAATTGAGTTTGCGTCCCATCTTTTGTACTTTAAATTAGTCTCTCAAATATAATCTATGGAGTTCAGGTAGGTTCTTGTTTTATGTGAATTGCATCTAGTAATTTATTATTTTACAAGCACAAGCATTCACCCACACAGTTGTGAAGGGCAAACTCCTAGAAAATAGTATGGGAGGATGTAGGATCTACTACTTGTCAAATTATGTTTTGGTTCCCCTCAGGTGTTCAGATCTAATTTCTGTGGGTCTTTGTGTCTGTTTAAGAGGTTGTCAAACTCAGGCAACTCAACCGCAGAATCAAGTAGTGAAAAAAACTTTCCTACACAACACCAAAGTTTAAAGTTAGTCCAATCGATGTTCATCTTGGCAGTGCCACCGGGCAGCTGTTTTTCTATCAATTTATATGTCTTGAAAGTTGAGTAACTATTCACTTTAAATAGGAAAAGTCACAAAGATTCTGGATTGTTTTCAATCCCTGGTTTAATCAAATATGGACAAACACAGCTGTTGAGTTTAAATGAACGTATGCTCAAGTTTGGGTAAAAAATTGACATTTTCTACGTTCATTTAAAACACGTCGTGCTTGTCCATATTTTACCCAACCATGAGTTAAAACAGCCCAGCATTTTTAGAGTGTATTTCAAATCACAGATGAAATCTACCAGAAATTGTTTTAAATATTTTACAGGCATGTATTGTTAATGGGTCCATCTCATGCACAATATAGAGCAAGAAGATAAAACCACATTTATGTCAAAAAGCAGTTTGACTTTAACTCATAAAGCGGGACATCCCCCAGATGTCTATTGAACATTTTTCTCGTTTTCCTCTATAGATAAGATGTCTCCTCTCTACATGATGTTTCATTTACTACAGGTGTGCTAAATGCTAAACAAATCTGTTTCCCTGTGTAGGTGTATTGTGGAACCTGTCATCATGTGATGCTCTCAAGATGCCTATAATCCAGGATGCTCTAGCAGTGTTGACCAACACAGTGATTATACCCCATTCTACCTGGGATGTCTCTCCACATCAGGATGACCGCAAGCTACAAATGCACACGTCTCAAGTCCTACGAAATGCAACAGGCTGCCTGAGGTGAGTAGTGGTGCACAGCAGATTAATTGCTTTTTCGGCACATTTTCGTCCCATTTATAGGTGCATATTACTAACGGGCTCATTAAATAACAAAAACAATATTGCCTCATTGACTTTAGACCAGGTTTTAGTCGGTCAATGGCGTAGTCTATTTTAGCTGCCTCAAAATTGCAACTTGCCAGCAATGCACCTGAAACACCTCGTTTTCACGCCCATGAGCTTACAAATGGGTGCAAATGCATTTCCGATTTGAACAACGTGACACTGGACGTGAAAATGATAACTGCGCTGGGGTGAAACTAGCATTGCGTTGTGCATTGTGCTGCATTGCACCTGGTGTATGAATCCTCCCTACCCAAGTCAATGTAAACCTGGCTGCAAAACCATTTTTTCAAAAATTGTGAACCTTGGGCACATTAAATCATGCCTGTTTACATATTAACACTGATTTTTATTAACAACTGTCTTATGTTGGAAAACCATAATGTGGATGGACTGATTCTAAACTGTTCTCTGTTGATATCATGGGGATTTTAAAGAGATTAAAGAAAATATCTTACCCATCTCCCCATCATTTCTGCTTAGTTTAACACTTTTTGTCAAGTCTCTGCAGTCTATCAGTGTGTGTGGTTTTACATTCATTTCATTTTTCATTCATTTATACCTGAGAAATACTTTCCCAGATGTTTATAAAACCTGAAAAATCATAGCATATGGTACCTGTGTCACTAATGAAATGATTTTTGAACAGGAATATCTCAGTCATTTGCACATTGCGCTTGTTTCTATGGCATCTGGTGGTATGACGTAAAGGACAGCACTGCTTTACTTCTGAAGTGCAATCTTCCAGCTAGGAGTACTTGATAAAGTTCATTTATAACACACAAAACAAAAATTACATTATGATTTAAAATTTAAAAAGTGAGTTCTTTAATATTTTAATTTTAAAATGTTAAAATAAAACTTATAAATCTTATGATTATTTGAAAAGGAAACACAGGCTAAAGTCTCATAATCTAAAATAAGCATAAACGTTTAATTTCACTTTAATTGTAATCTTTGACATGACCTTGCTCAGTTTATACAGTATTAAAGTGTAAATGTTCTTTACAATATGTAGGATGATTTTTTCTAAAAAAATTATTGCTGGGTTTTCACAGGTTGGGTCACAAATAATGTTTAAAAATGTTTATTATTATTATTATTATTATTATTATTATCGCCATTATTATTATTAATATTATTATTAGTAGTAGTAGTAGTAGTAGTAGTAGTAGTAATATCATTATCCTTTATTTAACCAGGAAAATTACATTGAGATATTGCCATCTCTTTCTTTTAAAGAGACCCTACAATTTTTTAAAACTCCTCTGGATGGTTTGCAAAAATTGTTTGTGGGTCTGTTTTTCACTTACATGTTGTCACTGTCAGTTTTAAAGTGTTCAATGATATCTTAAGCACATTTCTAGTTTGTGTTGAACAAAAGGGGTGCTTGAATGATATTTTTGGAGCTGCGCTGGTATACAAGACAAAGAGGTTTGAAAACAGTGCTCTGCTGGACCTCAGAAATGTTTCTTTGCTAAACGTGGTACAAGGTAAAAGGAGATTTATATTATTTTTACACTTTCCTCCTGTTCCATTTGAAATGATGGAAAAACAAGACTGACAACTACCTTCAATGCTGCGGTTTTGTTAATTCGTAACTCCGGATTGCCTGCAGGTAAAAACTGAATCATTATAAACCCGTATGACTTTGTCAGTGTGAGTAAAGATTTGCCATATCACTCCTGTCTGTGCTCTGTTAAGAGAAGCAACACAATGTGTCTGATTCATGATTTATGCAATAAAGTATTATGATGTTTACATGGAGTGCATATCTGGCATATTATGATTTATACATGGCTTCTTGTTGTGCTGAGTTGAGTTGGTTTAGGAATACAATAAGAAAGCGTTGATTCTCTTGAGCTGAATATTAGGCTTTATTCTCGTATCCATAGCAACAGTGTGGCCCTAAACTGCATTAAACTTGCTGTCGAGTGACAAACCTGCACTTTTATTTGCTTTTCCAGATTCTCTTTCAAGATTTCCTATAGGAATAAAGCTGTTTTTATACCGTACTTGGAGAAGTTTCTCAGTTGTGATCTTAGCTGACATTAATGGTATGTTTGCATCTGCTATGCGCAGTCTGTAATCTTTTGTCAAAGAGAAAGTTGTCAGCATGCTCAGATGTCCATGTTTACATACTGTATGTGTGCTTTTGAGTGTTTAGGATCAACACGAATAGGTCCCCAACCCAAATTTAACGCCATTTTTGTCATTCATCATACATGTTGTATTGCATTATATAGCTTGGCGGGAATGTTTTGTAAACCCACAAAAATCAAATTATTTTATCTGAATTCAGTATCTGAAAGATTCATAACCATCCTTTGTAGCAGAACATTCACTCTAAAAATGGTTGCGTTATTTTTGACCCATAATGGGTAAATATTGGACAGACACATGCTGGGTTGTTGTTGTGCAACCATGGGGTATAATAACCCAACAGATGGGTTAAAACAACCCAGCATTGGGTCAATTTTAACCCAGCGGTGTGTTCTGTCCAATATTTACCCATTATGGGTCAAAAATAACCCAGCCATTTTTAGAGTGTTGTAGTTTACAGACGCACAAAGTAAAACATTTATTTGCTTATTTACAATGTATTATTTGTAGTATTTTTTTGTATTATTGTTTATTTTTGAAGAAACACAGAAGAATGCTACTATAGTGAAACATGTCATTACAATTGATTAAATTATAAAATTTAAATAAATAATTGTAAAATTAAAACATCTAAATTAGTGCTGGGCAAAGATTAATTGCCAAAAAAGTGTATTTTTGCATAATTTATGTCTGTGTGTACTTTGTGTAATTATTATGTATATTTAAACACACACACACATACATATACATTTAAGAACATTTTTATATTTTTATATATAATATAGAATATATATAAAAAAAAAATAAATATAAAAATATACACATGTAATTGTTTCTTAAATACATATGAATGTGTGTGTATTTATATATACAAAATAATTACACACAACACACACCCATATGCTATGCCAAAAATGACTTTTATTTTGTATGTGATTAATCGCGAATAATCTTTGCCCAGCACTAATTAAATAAAACACTTGCTTACGCGAAATATATATTTTATTTGTTTAATCTGAATGTGAACATTATACAACAATACAATAAATAAAAAATAAGACCTAATGCAAAATGGAAAATACATTTTATGTAACCATAAAAGAAAATTACCAGATGAAGGTCCAGTAACAGGTAATATCAACATTAATGTTGTAAAATATTATTAACTTCAAAACCAAAATAAAATAAAAAAAATTAATAAATGTTTAAACATGCAATTGTGCTATAAAATGATTGAAATATTAAGTAAATAATTAAGTACATTTATTTCAAGGGGGTTCAGCTGACAAAAAAAGTTAGAAACACCCTGATTTAGTGGTCATTATACAAAATAATTTTACAAAGAGTTGTGCAGTTAGTGTTTTTACATGTACTTGCATGTAAATACCACAGTCATGTTTGCAATTTATCCAAATTTCTGGTATTTAACATTTTTATTTACATTAAAAGAGTTTATTTTTGTCCCATGGAGGCAGAAACACTCAAGCAAGCCATTGAAAATCAGTGAAGCAGTGTTTTGGAAATAAACCTCCTCCCAATGGGAATTTGACACACTGCTTCTATAAATCACTTCCACAAGCAGAAATCAAAATTTTAAAACCTGCCGGTCTCCATGGGCAAAAAAATCTATCTAATAGAAAGAGATTTTATCAGCCACAAAGCACAATCCCTTATGACATCCCAAAAAGGCATCAAAACATTGAATTTCTTGCTGTCAGACATCAGTGAATGAATGAATCATCCATTTACACAGCTAAATAGCTTTGCACACTGTTTAGATTCGCTAACTTACTGTCAGCAGACTTTTAATCGAACCCGAGCTGTTTTTCACTCAAGCCCTCTTCACAATATTTCCCTCTCATCTGTATGAGAGCTGCCCTCAACACTGTTGATTGAGAAATGTTGAGTCATGTTTCCTGTGGTGAGATCAAAGAATAAACATGCACTAGCAGTTTGAAACAGAATTTTCATTGTTCAACTTTTTCTGAGAAATTGCATTTGGTGATAGGTGTAACTGTAGGTCACTTTGTTCCTTCAGCCCTGGACATGAATAAGGGACCGTTGAGTCATAATGCTTTATCAACGTACAGTAATATGCACACATTTACAAGTTTGTAGCACTTACTTCACACAGCTGGTAGTTGTTCAGGATTTAAGCAGCTGTTAAGGTCCGTGTTGGACTGAGGGTAGGGGAAATACTGCTGCTGGTACTCCAGATGTTCAGGTGCCTTCAGGTCACCTTGCCATTTTGACTTTGTAACCGTGGTTACCAACCTACCCCTGAAGTTAGCTAACACAGGTACATCTTTCTTTCCGTCTTGGTTCACCAGAGGACTTACAGTTAATCTAAACCGACAGTCTATTAACATCTGATACTGTATGCTGCATGTGCGTGTATAATATGCATACAGTTTTTAACCTTCATAAATGTAAATACTGAAGTAGGCAGCAGGTGACATTTTTGTTTTGAATCTTAGTGTGATCAATAAGTGCTACCCCCCCCCCCCCCAAAATTTTTTTTTTTAAATAATTTGAAGGTGTAAAACAAAACGGTACTTTGCTGGCAGAATGTGCTAATAAATTATATAATGTAAACTAAAGTGCTCATTTATTGTGGAAAACACGTGTGAAAATAGTGAATAATAGTTAATGTCGTAATGATAATTATTTTGTTAACACTTTACAATATGGTTCATTAGTTATTTAATTAGTAATGTATTGACTAACATGAACACACCATGAGCACTACATTTGTTCCAGTATTTATTAATCTTTGTTAATGTTAGTTAAAGGATTAGTCCGTTTAAAAAAAAAAATCCAGATAATTT
The DNA here is from genome assembly GCF_030506205.2 of Paramisgurnus dabryanus. Taxonomy (NCBI): domain Eukaryota; kingdom Metazoa; phylum Chordata; class Actinopteri; order Cypriniformes; family Cobitidae; genus Paramisgurnus; species Paramisgurnus dabryanus. The sequence goes on along the minus strand of NC_133358.1, from coordinate 21,045,800 downwards.
ACTCACCACCATATCATCCAATATGTTGATGTCTTTCTTTGTTCGGTAGAGAAGAAATTATGTTTTTTGAGGAATACATTCCAGGATTTTTCTCATTTTAATGGACTTTAATGGAACCCAACACTTACCAGTTTTAATGCAGTATAAAATTTCAGTTTCAAAGGAATCTAAACGATCTAAAATGAGGCATAAGGGTCTTTTCTAGCAAAACAATTGTAACTTTTGACAAGAAAAATAAAAAATATGCACTTTTAAACCACAACTTCTCGTCTATCTTCGTTCTTTTGATGCACCAGCGCAACCTCATGTAATTGCGTAATGCTGTGGAAAGGTCATGTGTTACATATATGAAACGCACATTTGCAGACCATTTTAAACAATTAACTGACACAAAGACATTAATTAGTATCATTCCACATACAACAACGTCGGAATGGCCCCCTTTCTCCACACTGGGGCATAGTTTCGCATAAGTCATTTGTGACCTCTTGACGTGATGACATATTACGTGAGGTCACGCTGACGCGTCACACGACTGGAGGAAGATGAGAAGTTGTGGTTTAAAAGTGCATATTTTTTATTTTTCTTGCCAAAAAGTACAATTCTTTCGCTAGATAAGACCCTTATGCCTAGTTTGAGATTGTTTAGAGTCCTTTGAAAGTGCAGTTTTAAACTGCATTGAAAACTGTTAAGTGTTGGGGTCCATTAAAGTCCATTAAAATCAGAAAAATCCTGGAATGTTTTCCTCAAAAAACATAATTTCTTCTTAAATGAACAAAGAAAGACATCAACATTTTGGATGACATGGTGGTGAGTAAAATATCTGGATTTTTTTAAAGAAAATTAACTAATACTTTAAAGAGGCCCTTCCACATAAAACCGTTTTTACTTGTATATTTTGATATGTGTTAGGTCCATATGTGTTTGTGTTGTGTCGTGAATGTGAAAATTAACTTCCACCTCCTCTGTCAGCTCTAGCCACTGAAAAGAAATAAGCGGAGAAATTAGGTCAGTTTAAAAAGCTTATCAGTGTGACGTGGAACTGATCGAGGTCATTAATATTCATGAGCTCTTCAACTTGAGACCGCGCCCACATATTACGTGTAGTTGAGTTAGTTTTCATAACAAGTTACTGCAAGGATGGCTAAACGTTAACCGTACCATATTCGGGCCATTGTTTTTCGTCAAGAGACATCATTCCTATTAAACGAGGTAATCATACCAGTTGCTACATGTTTGGATGTTCAGAAGAACGCTGGATTTGAAGAGAGACTGTGATTAAAAAGCAATGCTCCTCTATCAATATTGGATCCGGACGTAATGGTGGCGCAGCTTATGTGAGTAAAACGCTTTAGTACTATGTGTCACTGTGGTGGCCGGTGTTTTCTCTTCCGAGGGACGCGAATTCATGCTGCACACTCTTTGAAAGGGTTTATGATAAAAGACACTCGTGTCTGTGTGAGTTATTAAATGTGATAAAAAAACACATGTGTGTGTTTGTGCATTCGTTACACACGCGTCGAAGGGTTTATGTAAAAGGGTTTGTGTGTGTGTGTGTGTGTGTGTGTGTGTGTGTGTGTGTGTGTGTGTGTGTGTGTGTGTGTGTGTGTGTGTGTGTGTGTGTGTGTGTGTGTGTGTGTGTGTGTGTGTGTGTGTGTGTGCTGCTACACGCACAACGAAAGGGTTTACGATAAAAGACACGTGTACGTTTGTGTTTGTGTGTGTGTTTTTGTGCGTGGGTTTACGATAAAAGACAGGCGTGTGTGTGTCAAAAGGGTTTATGATAAAATATGCGCGTGTAAGAAAGACACTGTGTCTTAAGACACTCACTTAACATTAAACTGATTACACATGAGATTAAATTGAAAGTTAGTTTGAACGAAAAACTGTTATCCAATCATAGCAGTGGGCGTTTACTTCCAAGTCGTCAATGCAGCCCGCCCATTAAAACGGATCACTTCTCTAACCAGCCTCAAAATCAGGGTACAAAATAGCCTATTACTTATTGCTTTTGATGTTTTTGGATGTAAAAACCATGCAAACGTCATGAGTAGACCTCAGACAACAGTCTAAAACAATAAAAACGCCAGAGGAAGGGCACCTTTAATAGAAATAAAGTTTTAATTGTTTGTTCCTGTTAGTTCACAGTGCATTAACGAACGTTAACAAGATTTTAATAGAGTATTAGTAACTGTTGAAATTAACAAATGCTTTATAAGTGCACTTCATTATTAGTTTTATGGAACAGTATTTGAAAGTTGAGAGAGACGGCAGCTTACCGCTGAGTGGGCGTGGTTTCAGCGCTCCCAGGGGACACGCCCCCACCACTTAAGAGCAGAGAATGCTGCCAATTTTTTCAAGTTATTTTATTAACTTGACGTTTTATCATTCAAATTTGGTTGGGTGGTAAATACCACATTTTTCAAACTCAGAACACATTTAATATCAGACTTTAAGCATTGGCCTGCAATATTAAGCATTTATGCCTAAGAGCAGTAACATCCTCTGTTTTATAATCTCTTGTTTACACAATCTTTCTCTTTCACAGATGCACACACACCAGTTATCCACCTATTTCTTGCTTATCTGTAGGCACAGCAGCCTGATATTTACACCAAAATGCTTTATGGACAATATCAGCCACTTTGCACTTTTGCCCTGTCAGCATTAGATCTCCCTTCCCAGCACAGAGCGGTGGATTTATTAAATCATTTCATTGTTTTGCAATACTCCATCAAAATGATGGTCTGATAAATCAAACCCCCTCCACCCCCTAATTGCCACCCTTTCTCATCCCCCTCTGATATCAGCCCAGCATGACACACCTTGAAAAGTAATGAAACTATTTCTCTTTTCCTCTTCTCGGCCTCAATGATGCATTGTCTGCATCCCTGCCAAACTCCAGTCGAAGTTGCTTTCGTCACATCCATCACTTCCCATCAGAGGTGAATCATCCCTCAGCGCTTGGTCTCAATTACAGGGCTCCCCATATTCCTCAGGATATCCTGTCTTGGCTGTAAAGGGCTTGCGTTCAATTCTCAGAAATAGATGATGGCCGAGAGGAAATGGGAGAAGGGCGTTGGGATTCGAATCCTTTTAATTGGTGCCTATGTGGATACTTGCAGGTTACAGGGAGGGAAGAGAGTAGGTGTCTATGGTTTGTGTTTACGAAGGATTACAAACCTTGGGGTCTTCTCTTTAATGTTCCTTGTGTGCTGTTAATGGGACTCATTTGACTTTTTAATAACCCAGAATGGCTGCAGGGATTGCAACGTTATTGTAATTTATTATGGATGTCAAATGATTGAAAAGACATTTGTATTAAAGGTGAAAGCTATAAGCAATATGTTGAAAATTCCCCATACTGTGGCAATATTTTTGTTTGCAGTTTCCAGAATCTAATGCTGTCAGAGACAAGTGGGATATTTTTGCCGTAGCTGTCAAGTAGTATGGATATTTTACTATTTCATAAAAATGCACTCACAGCTCCTTTCATATTTTCACTGTACACCAAAATGATTGATCTGAATCTCTGCATTCCAACTGCCTCATTATAAAACCATAAAATGACATTTCATCCTAATAAAATGACCTCTTGGTTCCAGGCAGACCAAATTTACTTTTACACATGGAATTAAAGACAGCACTATCCATTAAATAAATAATGTGTGCAGTCAATCCTTCATTGCCTGTAGAGATTTTGTTTTTGCCTGTAAAGTTTTAAATCCCTCTAGCTATTCAAAAAGCAAACTTTTCAAACTTCTACACCTTTCTCCTCCTCGCTGGGTAAAAAATTACCTTAAACAGTTTTGTTTCTTGTCTGCGGTTACAAGAATCCATCATCAATAATTCATAAAGTTTGTGCCAATTTGTTTTTAGTGACAGGGGCGTGTGTGCATGCAGTAGAATGGTTCACTCTGTGCGTTTATAAATGAATGTAACCTATCAAAATGATCTAACTAGATGTTTACCTGAACATTAGCAACATAAGTAATTTTAAATGGGCAAATGTGAAGAACTCATATGCAAAAGCCGCTAAAAACCACCCTGTCAAAAATAATGATATTGACCGCTCTTGACACGTATTTTACGTTCATCTAAAACTTTCAATTCAGATTCGCTTATTCCCAGCCTCAAGGCATTCGGAAATATTGGTTTGCTGGCAGAATACGTTAAGACGCCATGTCGATTTTTCAAAATCAAAGTCCTCTAAGTCCAGGGGCCTCATTTATCAAGCGTGCGTACGAACAGAAGTGTGCGTAAAGTGTGCGTAGGAACAGTTTTACGCAAAGTGTGGAATTTATCAAATTGTACTTATACGTAGAAATGTGTGTAAATATACGCACACCTCGGAGTATGCGTACGCAGAGCATCTAGTGGTAGAATAGCGATACTACACAGGACCGTCCATCCCCAGTGTTAAAAGAACACTTTGTCTATTTATTATCCACCCCCAGGTGTTAAAAATGATTACTGTTAATAAAGTTACTGCAAATCAGTATTGAAGTTAATTAATGAAATAAGTGCCTAACCCTATATAAGAAAGCTCCGTCAAATGCTTGACACAGTGGCTTATCTTGCATTATTGGAAGACTTGGCAAATCATCCATTCCGCCGGGAGCGCGTTTTCAGAGATCGCGCCGATGATGCTGGTTATGCGGCTGTCCAAGGAAAGTTCTGTCATTGTCTGTCCTCCTACAGATTTCACGTCGGTGTGCTGTGACGCGGTTTTTTTTTTTTTTTTTGGCTGATAATTTAATGCCAAACCACTTTTTTATTTCTAGAAGTGTTCTCATACCCAACGGAATTAAACTCACTGGTATGTTCCCATGCAGATTTGTTTTCTTTTGTTAGTCATTCCTCCCGTACTAAGTGAACCAAACAGATGTGTTTTTAACCTCATCCACCAGTAACTCAATTTCGGTGTCTGTAAAGTTCCTCTTTTTCGCTCTCTTTGTCATTATTGCGATGAGGGAAAAAGCACAACCACGTGACTTATAACGGGAGGTGTTGTCACCATATATGGTTCATTGGAGGCGTTTCGAAATGCAAATGACCATGAACGTGCACGAGCATGGTGCTTAAGAACAAGTGGGATTTATCATCAAGGATTACTTACTGATGTGCGTACGAACCCGGTGCGCACGTTTGATAAATCCCGATTTTTTTGTACTTAGACACATTCTAAATTTCATTCGTAGGTACAAATATAGAACATTTTCTACGCACTGTTGATAAATGAGGCCCCAGGAAAGATGAATTGAAAGAATGACAGCGTGGATACTTGGGATTTCATTTGTCGAGCTGCAAAACTTTTTTATCCAGTTAAAGTAGGTCTGCAGAATATATTGATCTCATTTTTGAGCATTTTACTTTTATTCAAAAAGGACAGTAAAGCATAAGAGGAGATAGATAGAGTGGGATTGGGAAACATTTAAACTTGGTTCTCTTGTGAGTACCTGGTTCATTTTGAATTCTTACTTTCATCCTTTGCAATGTTTCTAGTTGCAGCTTTAGTGATTTTGCAACTTAGAAGTGGAGGAGGGTTTTGCTAAAAGCTTGCATGCACGTAGAGGGTTTTGCAGTGAAAGAAAGTCAAATTTGTTAAGACCCATGAAATTATTAAAGTGACATTTGTGAAAACAAGGCATTTCGATTACTGATTAATATGATCAAATGTCATAATTGCATTGCCATAAACGTGAAATTACTGAACCTTAACATAAGAGCCTGATAAAAAATGCTCAAGAAAACGTCTCAGACGCACTTAAAGGGTTTTTGCATCTGAACTCTTCATATAGATTTTGTTTGGACATATAAATTTGTTTCAGACTGTTCTATGACAGAGAAAACATTAAAGGAAAACACCACCGTTTTTCAATATTTTACTATGTTCTTACCTCAACTCAATGTGTTAGCATGTAGCCTAGCCACATTCATTCCTCAGGATCCAAACAGGTATGAATTTAGAAGCCACCAAACATTTCCATGTTTTCCTGATTTAAAGACTGTTACATGAGTAGTTACACGAGTAAGTATGGTGGCACAAAATAAAACGTGGCGATTTTTCAGCGTATTAAAATGAGAACTATATTGTATGGCGGAAGAGCACTTAGTTTGCAGCACTTCAACCTCGGCACGTTTCTAGTTTGGGTAGTCCTACCCCCAATTTCCACCGACTGCGGAAAGGCTGCGGATCTGCTGCGGAACGGTGGTGGAGTCAATCGGTTTCTATTCAAGGCTATGTGTGTTTTCCACTGACTGCGTTCCGAATCCGTCACAGCTCCGGACATCCGCAGCCCTCCGGCACAAATACGCAGAGCTTCAATTTTGGCCGGATCCCGGACAGCTGCGCAGGGCGGAGCCATGACTTTATCGCATGATCATACCTGAATTTGCGAGATGTCATGTTGTGATCTGGGTTGGTCCAGCAAAACGTCATAATTTAACGTCATAATGGGCTGAGACAGAACTAGATATCGCGCGATCATCTTTGCGAGACCTCATGGGTCCTCGTCCGTTCAGCACGCAGCCGCTCTGCAACAAATATGGACCTGGTGGGTATTGGCGGACGCAGCAGAGCCGATCTGCAGCCGCTCCGCAGTTGGTGGAAATACGGCGTTAGTTTCCTGGTTTTGAATAGTAATGCCTTATCATTTATGTCTTCCACATACTGTTTTATTGCATAAAAGGAAGACATGCTTTGGGAGCTCTGGGTTCTTCTCAGTCTGCCATGCATTAGCATAACCTTTGATTAGCAGTTTTCCCATATGGCCCTTGTGGTGCTTGGATGTTTAATTTCCACACAAAGGGCTGCAATGAAGCCTCACTAAAGTGAGAGCGGCATGGATTCATGCAGGAAAACCGAGAAATTTGCTTTAGCATGGCTGTATAAAGTGCTCTACCTCATATTTAATTTATTTGTTACTGTATGTTGAGGAGCATTTGAACACTGTTTAATTTTATTTTTCATGTGTGTTTTTTAAACAATGTTTTGTTATATTGTCAATATACTCTAATTAATTTAATGTAATTTTAGCATGTAAGGAATAATAATGACGGGCCATTGAATTATTCGAAAATAATGCATACGCAAAGCAGAGTTAATTGTAATAGGTATAAAGAATAAATACAATTCCCTATACCCAAATCTATAACAATTGCACATTAGCACTTTTTTACAGTATGCAGTTGATCGTACCAGCAAAGGTGGTAAAAAAGATCAATGTGTGTGTTTACAGGTCCATTAATAACTTCCCAGTGTGCAATACGCAAACAACAATAAAACGAAATAATGGATATCAATAGAATCACATACCCTGAGCCACCCAGCCAAAGAGAGAGAGACCATAGCTATTATAGTATTTCACAGCATGGAAAGGAAAATACAGCAGACCTTATTAGATATTATCTTGGTTTGCCAATTACAACATATAATGGTTATAATTTGTGGAATGAAGATTGATTTTCTAATATTTTCAAGGTTCCAATAAAGTCAGAATCCTCTTATTTTGCACATGACTAAGTCCTCAAGGCACCTGTTGAATTAAAATAATAGTTATTGTATGTCATTTATATGAAAGATGGCTGACTTTAATGTTTTTGTGGGCTTCATCTCATCCTATGGCTTTTTAATGAGAACTCATCACATGCAACGAAGAACAAAGTACAAATCGCACGCAATGCTTTCAGGCATACAGTAAGTAAATCCAAAAGTACAGTCATAAAGGAGCTAAACATACATTATAGGTTGGGTATTGTCTCTAATGCCCTTTTCAGGTATCATTATATGCAATGATGCCATTTTCTATTATTATTTCCAGCCTTATATATTTTAATAAATGATACATTGAAATTGCTTCCGGTTTTGCTGTGTACGGAAATTAAGATCATGTGTGGTAATGTATCCTGTTTCCCATTACAATTCATATGAGTGATATTTTTATTATGGGGGTCTGTTTTCCTGATGGCATCTCTGAAGACATATGTGCAATGTTTTGCAGTCCAACACACAAGGGAGTTTTTAACTGCAATATAATGTGATGTGGTACAGAATACAGTGTTAAATAGAAAGGATTTAATGTTCATGTGTGTTAAATGGATGTGTGAATGATGCCTTTTTCAAGGCCTTTACTTTGGAGTGAATATTGTGTCACGTGAACGCTACTGTGTGAAAACATTTATTCAGTATGTACTGTTGGTAGAATAGATTAATTATCTACATGGATTAGCAAATAATATAAATATTTATGTATTTTCTTTTGTAATTTCATAATGAGTAAATTTGGTGATCATTAATTTACAGTAGCTGCCTGTTGCAGTTGGTCAGGGACTATTTTTTTCAGCGGAAGAAAGGCTTTTAGTGATTTACTTCATGACACACTGAGCATTGATAGATATTTTTGCTTAAATATTTGTATTTTGCGGTAACCGAATAGTAAAAGCTACTGTATAACGTACTCGAGGCTAATGCTGTATTGCGAATAAGTCACAGCTAAGGAGTTGCAAGGGTTAACAACACCCTTCAGCTTTGACTTAATCCACGATACAGCACAGTCTCTCATATCTTATGGCTTACTAATATGTTTCATTTATTCAATAATCAGATGCCTCAATAGACTGTGTGATTGAAATGATGCCAAAACCCGTCTGTTTTCTCTCTGTAAGCCTGTCTCGCATAAACACAGTCAAAATGTTCTTTTTTTCCCCTGAAGACTCAAACGTTCAGATACAAATATGTGTCAAAGGTGGGAGATTTAGAGCGATTTGTATGAATGACACACACTTATTAGCATTTTTTGCGACCGTGATACAAGGAAAATCGTCCCGGAGTGGATCTGCGCCCCCACGGCAAGCATAAGAATGAATCTTTCTGATTTGACGTATTCATCACTGACCTGTGCCTCCTTCTCTTTTTTTCTCTCTCCCTTTAGGAATGTAAGTTCGGCAGGGGAGGAAGCTCGGAGGCGAATGAGAGAATGTGACGGCCTGACCGACACGTTGCTTTTTGTCATCCAGACGTCACTCGGAAGCAGTGAGATTGATAGCAAGGTACGATTTTGTCTGCCTCCCTCTCGTGATTTCCCTCCTTAAGCTATAAAAGCAGTCTGTTGTAAAACTTTATATGTGAATGTGAGTGTACCAGGGCATGTAACGCTCTATAACAAATAAACAGCTTCGTGCTTGGCTGCTCTCTGAAGGTTGCAAAAGCTCGCTTTTCTAAATGGCATTCTTTAATCTTGATTTAACTGCCAGCCCTTCGTCAAGCTGATCCACTAATAGCAGTTTGGAGAGGATGGGGGATGCATTCGTCCTAATGAGAATTGAAGAGTAAAGTGTAGATTCTGAAGCATGACTTGGTTTTATCCCTCTGGTCATTTTAAGAGTTGTGATACTTTCAGTTTGCACACAACTCTTGCTGCCTGATAAGGACTTTTGCATCTCCTCTTTTGTTGGTTGAGCATCACTTTTTAACCTTTTTTTTAGCCTGTGCTGTGTTTCAAAACACAAAGCAGTCTCTGAACACATAAATCTAGTGTGATGGTGGCTTTAAATGTCCTGTCCCTTTCCCTAAGTTATTAGGACTTATCAATCATGAGCTGTCAATTTAATGTGTTAATGTACTGTAGTGTGATCAATTATAAATATGTGATATGACACAATTTAAAAATGATTGCTGAAGTTCCCTGACCCATGCATTCATTTTGTAATGAGACAATTCATGCAAAAGCAATTGAGTTAAAAGCAATTCATGCTTAAGATTCCAGCTTCATGTGTATGCAAATCTGCAGTCAGCATGGCTCACACTCAACGAGAGTTGACAGCAATGCCAATTTTTAAGGATTCATACCAGAATAGAGTCAGGTTTTAATAACATATAATATGTTATATGTATACACTAAAAAAAATGGAAAATATGTAACCTAGCTGTCACTGGGGCTGTACCCTTTTAAAACGAGTTCATATTAGTACCATATCAGAGGTACATATTTGAACCAAAGAGAGCTCATTGGCACCTCAAAGATAAGCCATATCATGCGGTCAGCATATGTCTTCAATTGTTTCCAATGGAAGTGCCGCACCTTTATAAAAAAAAGCAAGCAGCGGGCGGGTTTTATCCACGCTGAGCACCGCATTCTACGCTTTTTTTCATACTGAGAGTTGAAAAAATTTCAAAAAAAGAGGCTCAAGGAACCTTCAAGATTTAAACACAAAGTAACTTCTACAAAGTATTAAATAAAGTGTGTTCAATACTTATTCCCTGTGTCATTTCACTTTATTTATTATGATTCAACTTGTATACTTAAATGTTCTGATTTCTTTGTATGAATTCAGTATTTGGCTTGATGGCTACATCTGGTGGAAATTTTGTGTCAATAGCCCACTTAGAAATCCCCTTAGTGATAAAAATGCTGATGTGTCAAATACTTATTTCCCCCGCTGTATATAGTTAGACTGTGGACAGATGACATAGGTTAGGCAAAAGCATGGTTAAATGCATCCCTATATAAAAGCACCACTTGGATGAAGATAAGAACGCATGGGTGGGCGACAGATGACATATGCATTGGAGCATTTCAGGGTTAAGAACACAGCATGAGGTTCAGGCACACAACAACAGTAAAGCATCTCTGGTGGACTTTGACCCAGGGTTTGCATGCTGTCCACGCCAATGTGCCCATTTGTCCCCATTATTTCCTGTAAATGTACCATTAGCCAATGGCTATTCTTTTCTTTTTCCCTGCAATTTGATCTCCTTTTAGCACACAAAGCCTTTCTTTCACCCATCTCAGCACTTAAATGCATTACAAAGGCTCAAAAAGCAAAAGCAACCATTTCACCTAGAACACGGGGGTTGTAAAGGCCAATCACCTTAATCATTCCCATTTCTTTATGGCCGGTGATTTGCCGTCAGATGTTTTCAGCAGGTGTTGGCCCAGCAGAGCTATAATTGCTAAAAGCTTGCTGCCCATGGCCAGTGGACAAATTCTGTCCTAATGCACAGTTAACCTGTGGTTGGTCAACCTGTTAACTTAGACACTTACAGTGGAGACCTTCCAAATTACTGCCAGTAAAAGAGATGATGTTGCCAGATGCAAAATTCGTCCTATCGCAACACTTCCACACACAAAGAACTGTTTTCCCCCAAACGGCATGGAGAAATCAAGGTCGAGCGCGCCTGGCACAGGGAACGTGGCCTTGTAAGTCAATATGTTTTTGTACAACTGAAATGCCGGTGTGTAATTCGCCAAGCGTTTCTCTGATTACAGTCATTATTCTTGTTTGTGCAGGGCATGGTCTTTCTCGTTCCATAATGGGTAAAAAAAGAAAAACATGGAGATTGAGGAAAACGCTCATTTTTCATCATCGTTTTGCAAGCATTTATTTTCTATTTTCTGCTGTCAAGCATTGTGCCTCCTCTGCTGTGTCTCCTTGTAAATACCCTGTTAAATGGAGTGTGAGCCGATGGATTTGGCTGGTCATTTTTCCCCATCTGCAGCGCTATATCCTTTAATCACATTTAAATGGTAGACCGTGTCAGATATATAATTAAAGACTTTTATATACTTAGTGCCAGCGCAGGCCACTTTTATCCAGCAGCCAGCACTCTTGAGAAAGATGGAGATATGCGAGACATATGAAAGACGTTGAGGAAAATATGGGTGAGAGAGCGAGAGTGTGTTAAACACTGCAGGACGTAACCTTGTCTTGTTTGACCGGCTGTGGACATAATGGATACTTTTGCTTTTGAGCACTTAATACAGCTGATGTAATCTAGTGATCTAGTTAAAATATAGATTTTTTGTTACTCAAGATTAATATTCAAAACAACTAAGTAAATCATTTGACAGCACAAGAAATGAAGGTGGCATGTGTAAAAAGAAAATGAATGTGTGACCTCCTGTCTCAAAACCAGCATGAGTTGGATGGATGAAGTTTGGCCCCTGTGGCCAGATGGGCTCTATCAAGAGTTCAGTGGTGCTTTACTAATACCTGCCCATTATCTTTCTCTTTCATTGTCAGACCATAGAAAACTGTGTATGCATCTTGAGGAACCTCTCATATCGGCTAGCAGCTGAAACGTCTCAGGGACAGCAGATGGGGACAGAAGAGCTGGACGGTCTCCTGTGCAGCGATGGTGGTGGAAAGGACGGCGAGACCTCAGGCTGCTGGGGGAAGAAGAAAAAGAAGAAGAAGTCCCAGGATCAGGTGGGACATCCACAGCAGCAGGTTAAGGCATCTGGTAGTTGAAGTGTGACCCAGACGTACTGATAATGAGGTGTTTCACACAGTTTCTGTTGTTTATCTGCGAAGAGAGCAACACCAGTTAATAATCTTTTTTTTACACTTTGTTCTTTTGGTATACATTGCTTTAGGCTGCTGTTTTGTTGATATTGTTATAACAGAATTATAATGCAAACAAAACAATGACTTTAAAAATATCTGTGTTTACAAAGCATCTCGACACCTGGGTGTCTGCAGTTTTTAAAAGGATAGTTCACACAAAAAAGAAAATAATTTCATTAATGACTCGACCTTATGTCGTTCCAAACTTGTAAGACCTCCATTCATCTTCGGAACACAGTTTAAGATGTTTTAGATTTTGTTTGAGAGCTTGTTGACCCTTCATTGAAAATCTAAGTACGGTATACTGTCCATGTCCAGAAAGGTAATAAAAACATCATCAAAGTAGTCCATGTGACATCAGTTTGAATTTGTTAAAGCATCGAAAAAAAATGTTGGTCTAAAAATAAAGAAAATTACGACTTTATTCAGCATTGTCTTCTTTTCTCTATTGTGAAGCGCAAAACTAAAGTCATGTGACTGCAGTGACGCGGCTGACGTGTTATCCTCAGACATTTTTTTTTCAAACTTACAGCTTGTGTCTCCCTCAGACTGTAAATGAAGCCCATGCGCACAAAAAAAACAGCTGTGGCGCACCAGATAACACGTCAGCTGCGTCATACTTCATCCTCGTCACTGCAGTCACGTGACTTTAGTCTCGCGCATGCGCTTCACAAGAGACACGGAAAGAGAAGACAATGCTGAATAAAGTCGTAATTTTTCATGGACAGGTGTGAACAGGGCTTGTTTTGACCATTAATGTCATCTGTACATGAAAAACAAAGAAAAACTTTTTCGTTTTTGGTACATTGTTGGCATGTAAATATACTCCTTATATAAGTGAAGGACTTATTCATTCACGATCAATTGCAAATTGCGCTGCAGTATCTTCTGGTATGAAACGCCCACTTGTGAAGAACAGATGAAATCTGAAAACAGATCAATTTGAAGATTGAACAAACCTTTTGATCTGAACAGATGCCGGAGAGATAATTCATAACAAAAAGCCTTTTCACTTCTGAAAAAGAACCTTGCGTTCATTAGACGTTTCATATAACATATTAACAACGTAATTAGCATATTAGACTTCCTTTCACACCCCTCGTCGCCCAAGTTGTTTCGCTGAGTTCTCCAAACAACATATTTACACTTGCCGTCCTTTTATCAATTAATTCCCATGCAAAAGCAACTCTCACCACCTACACGAAGTCGCACCGCCAGACAGAGAGCGAGCGAGCGTTTCCCCAGTGACATCTTCTATGGCTGATAAATCGGCGTGTTTGTGGGCGTCAGACTGAAGGGGGGAAAACAACCTTTTTACAGGCGGCTCCTCCACGGCAGAGGAAACTCCTCATTAATCTCACACAGGAAAAGTCAGAGCAAGAGCGTGGAGATGGTGGAGCTGTTGCGTAACTCGACTCCCTCTGGAGATGTCCTGATCCAGGAGAACCATAAAGCTAATAGCTGATGATATACTGTAGCCGCCGATAACTGAATAATCCTTTTCAGCTTTGATGGTAAATGAATTAAACCTGCATTGCTGTGAGAGAGATGTCCGTAATGACACGCTCTTGTTGCTACGCCTGCAATCCCTAGCAAAGAAGTGTTAAAATTTTAAAGCTGCCTGATTCAAATAATACATCAAAGCTATTGCTCTGTTGAGGGTATGACAGCATAGGCTCTTTTATTAAACAGTTCAGGGATGCGTTTCTCATTTGAACATCCAATAGTGTACTTCATTCCCATTCATCATCACAAACCTTGTACTTAAACTGATAGAACTGCTTTAGTATTCGGTCAAATTAGTTAATTCTGATTCGGTCCAATCTGAGAGCAGATGTTATTGAAAGGCCGATTACAGACGTACATTTTGTTGCGCAGATATTGCTCTTTCATAACTCAGGAGATTTAATGGAGTTCTTAGTTTTGTGATTCTCACGAAATCCAGACTTAGAAGGTGTCCAGCATCAGATTTTTTTTTAAAAGCCCTTAAAGCCAATTTTTTTGCACATATAAGATTAAGGTCTGAACTTACTATAACCATTATTTTTAGAGGATTTAAAAAATATTTCCTATAGAATTATAAAAAAATTATCATTACCGCAACATGATATTACATTAAATATATGCATTTACAAACTCATGTTTCGGTAATGAGAACTAAAAAGTTGTCTAGGTACTATGACAAACAAAATTTCAACTTTTATCTGGAGAGAAAAAAATAAGAACTGCTTACCTGGTAGCCATCTTGAGTGTCACAGTCAATTATGTCCCTTCCAACTTTTGTTAGTTCCTTGATGATTGAAAAGTGTTGCGGAAGATGACAAAATGTTTGTAAAATGTAAATGTTTATATTATAACATGCACTAAAGCTTTTTATTTTTTAGGTTTTTTAATTATAAATATTTCCATGTCAAAGAACCCAAATCCAGTCATGGACACATTGCGGTAATGAAAATTTTCCCCTTAAATGTGGAAAAAACAACAAATTGGTTTGTATCAAGTCATTTGAAATCATGTGCAAAATAGTACATGAAGAGATGTTTGTAACTGTATGCTTCTTATTTTGATACTCTTACTTTACATTTACTTTTTTTTATCAAAATGTTTCATGACACCTCATAAGTCTATTTCGCGAGAATCACCCAGTTGTCTTTCAGTTAAGTATCAACTTAAAGGGACACTCCATTTTTTTTAATATGCTCATTTTCCAGCTCCCCTAGAGTTAAACATTTGATTTTACTGTTTTGGAATCCATTCAGCCGATCTACGGGTCTGGGGGTACCAAGTTTTGCATAAGTTAGCACAATCCATTGAATCAAATTAGACCATTAGCATCACGCTCAAAAATAATCAAAGAGTTTTGATATTTTTCCTATTTAAAACTTGACTCTTCTGTAGTTATAATATGTCATTACCATGTACAGAGTCCTTATTATTCATCTATGCCTATGCAAAGCAGTTTTAAATTCTACGGCACCTTTAAGTTTCAGCTTGCTCTTTACTTAATCTTGGTGACATTTAAGATAAATAATTGAGATGTTAAATATCTCATCTGTGTTTTTTATATGAAAGAACAGAGAGAGAGAGAGAG
Organism: Paramisgurnus dabryanus; assembly: GCF_030506205.2. Taxonomy (NCBI): domain Eukaryota; kingdom Metazoa; phylum Chordata; class Actinopteri; order Cypriniformes; family Cobitidae; genus Paramisgurnus; species Paramisgurnus dabryanus. The sequence continues at coordinate 21,030,361 of NC_133358.1, read as the reverse complement.
AGAGAGAGAGAGAGAGAGAGAGAGAGAGAGAGTTGTCTATCTCTAACTGTAGGGCTGTTCAGAGGGCTCTTTCTCCACGTTACCTAAGGTGCCCTCTCTTATCATGTGCCGGACTTTTTCCTCAACCGAGACGCTTTGAAAGAGGACACCTGGGCCTCCGGGCAACAGAAGGCTAATGTACTCTGTTAAATCATTTATCACTAAGTGGCAGCGAGGTAGCATAGGAAACCAGAGCAAACCGAAGCTCAGGCAGGGTAGGGCAGCAGCGTTTAGTGTAGCTAATTGACTGAAAGAGGTGAGCGTGTAAACCAGAGCTATTTCAACCCATCAAGCACTGATACCCCTCTCTGTGTTTACTTTGAGAAATAGAGCACTGAATGCTGACAAGAAAATGTCAGAACATTTTCAGATACCGTTTATGCTTTGATATTCAGAGACCATTTTCTGGATGGTAGCTTTCTTAAGGTAAATATTGTAACACCATTTGTACAAATTCGAGTCAATGCCAAAAATGTGCAGACTTGAAACTCAAATCACTTCATTTTTATATATGTTTGAATTGTACAGTAAGTGGCGATTACAATGTTCTGGTTGAATGCAAGGACATTAATCTGTGGTTGCTAAGGTATTCTCGGTGGTCGCTAAGGTATTCTACATAGATGCTTACAGGATTCAAGTCTCTTTTCTTAGTCCTTAGCTGTGGCTCTGGGCTTTCCAGTCTATAGGTTTATTTTGTTAAAAATAATTTTGGGATACATTTCATCAGTCCACGCATTCCCTAAACATCAAACCCATGGCATTCTTAGCACTATTATCTACCTGTTGCTACAGGAATGTGGCGATGCTTGCCCTGAAAATTCTTTGTATTTGTATTCGACAACAAATATGTGACAAATGTTTGTATATGATGTTTGAAAACAGTGAAAATGCTGTGAAACCAAACAATCTCTCCCGTATATTAAGAGTTAGAAGGAGCGGCAGCCTCATGGGTATTCCTCCACCCTCCAGCAGCTGACTGAACAACAGATCTGCTCCTCAAAGCAAGCGATAGAGAGGAAGATAAAAACAGACTCATTAATAATGGAGTGAGTGAAAGGAGTGAGGCAAAGTGCCAGAGCTAGTTTTACATGCTTAGGTATTTCACGAGTTACTCTGACTTAAAGTAGGTCAGCCTGTAAGACCACTACTATTTAAACTAGCGCTGAACATCAGCGTGCAGCTCGCCGTCACTGCTCAGTTCTGGTTTTATTCAGGCAGATATTAATAATTTTTAATTCCTCTCTCTTCTAGTGGGATGGTGTTGGCCCACTCCCGGATACCGCCGAGCCCCCCAAGGGAGTTCAGATGTTGTGGCATCCCTCAATAGTCAAGCCTTACCTCACCCTCCTGTCTGAGTGCTCCAACCCGGACACACTGGAGGGGGCTGCCGGGGCTTTGCAGAACCTGGCCGCAGGAAGTTGGAAGGTGAGTTTTACGCTGTGGCATCTCTGTTGTGGAGATATTTCAATACTGAAAAATACAATAAAAATGGACTTGGTGATGAATAACAGCATAGTAACTGCAGGCAAGCATCACTCACGTTGGAAAAGAAATAAATGGTTAATTTGTTCATATTTAGTGAAGAAAGTGTTCACTGCTGTCAGGACAGAGGAGGGTGTGTATTTATTAAACAGAGTGAGAAGAAATGGTGTAAAATAACTTTTTTTTCTGACCTGAATCCACTCGCTTGCCTCAGATGTTTTAACCAATACCAATCTCCCTCTTGGCCTTGCTTTTTCTCGCTTTGTTTTCACCTCCTTTTCACCATCTGTCAGTGACAAAAGCTTGTTTTACTTCTGTTGCTCCAGAGTCCTAATCCGTCTGGCGCTCTCGGCGAGATCAATACTCTCAGATAGATACAGATGCGATGGGATGTGATTGGTTTTGAAGTCCCATAACAGGCTTAAACCGCTTTCAGGAAGTTAAATTAATGTTGGGACCCTACGACCTCACACCACACCTACAGAGCATCACTTTGTTTGTTTCTTGGAGCACATTTACACCTGGGATTAAGATCGTTTGGATCACAAGTGGACGAGAGAGACGCATGTCCGGTCACATTAGGGCTGGGTATTGGCAAGGGCCTCACGATACATGGATCATGATACAGGGTATCATGATACGATACAATACATTGCATGTTGCGATACATTGCAATGCTTTTTCTTTTTTTTATCAAAAATGTTTAAAAAATAGAGCTGATTTTTTTTTTACTTTTTTAATGCCAAAGTGCTTCCACTGCAGGTGTTTTTAAATTTTCTTCTATTTTTTCACTCCCGCTAACTTCTGAGACGTTGGCCCGATATAACAGACAACTGGACAGCGACAACTACAGCAGCAGAGGAGGAGGACGTTTGACGCACACAAAGGGATTATTAATGTTGTTCAAAATATCGATAGTAGAGACTGAAATATCAATACACTATCATGGAAAAAAGGATCATGATAGTTAGCTGTATCTATATTTTTGCAGAGCCCTAGTTTACACCTGGTGTTTGAATCCGACTGTTTTGTCCACTTTCGACCGCAAAATTCACATATATCTTATCAGAAAGTTGAAAAATGTTGCATTTACTTCACACAAGCGCAGCCATGTCTCCTGTTGCCATGGGAACGTTATGAAGTGATGTGAACATCATTGAGTGCGTTTACATGCACAGAATAAGCGGATAACTATCAAAAATCTGCTTATTATAGAAAACTGTTTTCATGCGTTTACATGCAAATCAATAAACCGGCTATGCAGTCAACTGCGTTTACATGGTACTTGGAGAATTATCAGTTTTCTTGCAGGCAGTGACGTCACCGCCTATAGTACATAATAGTCGATCAAAAAGCCAACGGCATATCTGTCTTAAGCTGTACTGTTGTATCTCTTCTCATGTCTACAGAACCAGTAAATGTAACATAAGCTTCTATTTTCACAGTTTCTATGCCAACTGCTTTAGTCAAGTGGAGACTTTTATGCGTTACTTTGCGCTTACTTCCGCGTGTGACGTTTATCTTTCATACGCGGAGACATGCGCACGTGGACAAATCTGTGAGAAAGCCGGTTAAGGTGTTTACATGCCACGCGAAATCAGCGTAATGAGCAAAAAACTACAAACAGACTTTGCAAGTTCCCGCAATTTTTGCAAGTTTTCCGCAATTTCATAGCATAAAATTGCATAAATATCCTGCATATTCCATCGCATTTTTTTTTTTTTTTTTGAGAAAACATGCCGCAAGATCAAGGATTTTTGCCCGCAGCAATCACAAAAAAAAACAAATTTTTCTTGAGAGACTGGCTTTATTAGATATTTCAGAGCAATTGATGAAATAAGTTTGTGCAACTTCGAAAGTGGGCGAGTTTAAAACATTGTACACCACGTTGTCCACTTGTGATCCTATCAACCAGGTGCAATACAAGGTGTAAACAGAACCTTGGAGAGACCGAGACCAGACGAAAGAGACCCTTTGGTTTGGTTCCCATAATTGGCTCTTTTGTTTGTTTATCTACAAGAGCTGATATGCGAGCAGCACTAATATGTGTGAACTAAACCCTCTGTTTATATTGTCATATAAATCCATCTTGGACAGTGAGATTATCAAATCCCACACTGTGCGTTCTGGGAAATGGAAACAAAGCCCTTAACCTAAGAGAGCTAAGGAGTGTGGAAAGTGCCTAGCCATGAAGATTGCTGCAGTTATGACATTACAGCATAGTTTTGTAGCGCTTTAGGTATAATGCAAACACACTTTCCATTTTAATATTTTTTCCAGTTTTTCCAGTAATGATGTTGAAGACATATTTACATTTTTACACACTCACATTCTCAGTATTTTTACCTTTACTAGCCTCTGATCCAAAACCTCTTTGTTTCTGATGTCTACACACAATTAAAGTATGTTTAAAGCGATACTCCAGCAAAATATCATAATTAACCCATGATGTACTCGCTCTCAAGCAATCTTAAAGAGGACATTTCACAAGACTTTTTAAGATTTAAAAAAAAATCTTTGCTGTCTCCAGAATACATATGTGAAGCTCTAGCTCAAAATACCATACAGATAATTTATTATAGCATGTTAAAATTGCCACTTTGTATGTGTACGCAAAATGTGCCATTTTGGGGTGTGTTTTTTAAATGCAAAAGCTTATGTCTGCAATAAATGTCAGTGCTATGGTTGGAAAGTGCAGATTAAGGAGTGGCATTATCCCCTTCTGACATCACAAGGGGAGCCAAATTTCAATGACCTATTTTTTCACATGCTTAATGTGAAAATGGTTTACCAAAATTAAGTTACTGAGTTGATCTTTTTCACATTTTCTAGGTTAATAGAAGCACTGGGGACCCAATTATAGCACTCAAACATGGAAAAGTCAGATTTTCATGATATGTCCCCTTTAAATTCATATGCCCATGATCTTTCAGACAAACACATTAACAGTTATTTTATTAAATGTCCTTCTTACTTTGAAGTTCAAAAAAGTGCATCCATCCTTTACAGAAGTAATCCACATGGCTCCAAGGGGTTAATAAAGGTATTTTGGGGGTAATCGAAGAAGAAAGAAAAATATTTTAAACATTTACATTTACTAAAATAACTCCAACTGTGCTCATTTGAAAGATGATGGACGTATGTATCTCAGATTGTTTGAGGCTGAGTAAATCATCGAGTAATTTTGATATTTGGCTGGAGTATCCATTTAATGTTTTATATTATAAAGCAATGTTGGATAGGACAACTGAATGTTGTCTTGGTAGATAGCTCGCTAGATTTTAGGATTTTTATTCAGTTTCTTTTGCACAGAGACATATACAGAGGTCATCATAAATAAGGAATTTGGAGTGACGCCTGCTGGGCCTTGTGCTGTGGTCTCCTGTGCCGACTAACAGAGAATCTAATCTGAGCTGACATTCATCACTGATAGAAGCTGATCCCACAGCTGGGGTCATACACAGAGACCTCAGAGAGCAAAAACCTCTGAGCTTATATTAGTCTTTCACCGTAACCTGGGATATGGGATTAGACTGTCAGCGGGGTGCTGATCTAAAAATGAGACACTTTACTGATATTTCACACACATGGCATGTCTAACTAGAAAGACTGACTTAATTGTCAGTTGGGATCTCTAAAATGCTGATATATACATAGTAAGAAAAGTGCATTGTTGTCAGCGCTGTAGCTTAATCATCTGTGCTAATGTGGGCGATCCCTGCTGAAAAAAAACAGCATACCAGCAAGACCAGCATATGTTTTGTTTTGGTGCTAATGTTTTGTTATAATAATACCGCCCCTTAATCTGCAACTATCCAACCACGGCACTGACATTTAGTGCAGAGAGAAAGAGAGAGAGAGAACGAATAATTGACAGCACAAATGAGTTTTAGTTTCGACAAACCTCCATTATGGCGATCTTTGTTTGCATTTCATCAGCTCATTTGCATTTTAAAGGACACACCCAAAAACGGCACATTTTGTTCACACCTACAAAGTGGCAATTTTCGAATGCTATAAAAAATTATTTATATGGTATTTTGAGCTAGAACTTCACATACGTACTCTGGGGACACCAAGTATTTAATTGACATCTTAAAAGTCTTGTAAAATGTCCCCTTTAAAGCTGCAATCTGTAACTTTGCCTCTCTATCGCCATCTCTATTTGAAACATAAAATTGCAGGCTACTTAAAGTTGCATCTTGTAACTTTTAAAAGGATCTCTTGACAGAAATGCAATATTAAATAGATAACTATATTATCAATGGTTTATAAAGACCTTACGTAATGAACTGTATATTTTTATTACCTTAGATTGTTAACGCTTCCTAAACGGACAAACTATTTTATAAAGCGCATGTTCTAAAAAGTAACAGATAATTTTAGGCCAGTCATAAATAAACATACTGTCATATTTATAAACCTGTTCATCTTTTTTTTGTATGTCTCCACAGTGGTCCGTGTACATTCGTGCAGCAGTGAGGAAAGAGAAGGGTCTGCCCATCCTCGTGGAGCTACTGAGAATAGACAACGACCGTGTGGTTTGTGCGGTCGCCACGGCGCTCAGAAACATGGCGTTGGACGTCAGAAATAAAGAGTTAATCGGTATGTTTCTTTTATCTGGTCTCTGTGCTCGGTTTCAGGTGGTTTGTGGAGCTCAGGGTTATAGAGAGTGGTATATAATGGAGTTCAGTCCTTCATGTTTTAAGCACTGTGGTAAAGAGGGCTGTTCGTACAGAGCTCTCAGGTCAAGGGAAGATGACTGTCATTTTATTATTACATAGCCCTGGGCCGCTCATCGTTTTAAATTGGTTAACCAGCATCAGTTTTATCACATTCGTTGGTCTTGTGGAAGTATTTTTAGCTATTTTTAGGTTTTTGAAACCCTTGTATTGTCATATAGTTGTACATCTCCACCATTACAATAATATCAACATCTGTTTATTTATACATGCACTGAATATCACCTGTAATTGACATAATTTCCTGCAGTCATGTGTCAAAGAAGCCGTGTGAAGTCTGAACTTATTTTCATACAGTACACTGATGCAGGTGTTGAGCATCACATCGCATTGCCTCTGAATCACTCATATTAAAGGGATCGTGACAGGATCAGATTCTGCACAGGTGGGCTCAGTCTGAATGACGGGGCGGTCCGCTGTGGCAAATAGTCCCGGTTGGGGCCACATGCTGACCCGCTACATCAGGCGCTTAATTAGAACTTGTTTCCTTTCTTCCTGTTCTCTGCCTCACGCTGACATTCACACCGTTCCCGGTGACATCATCAACGGAATATTGATCTCACACCTAATGATCTCAGTTTCCCCGGTGAGTCCTGCTGTCTCCTTGGCAACGGCTTCCCAGTTTCCGCCTGCTGGTTTGAAGTCTCTCAGCTCCCCGAACAACTGGTTTGAGTTTGCCACCTGCAGTCCGCCTAGATTTACACATCGTCTAAAATCAGATTGTGGAGATCAAATTTGGCACAAGTGCTTGTTTGCTTTATTTCCTAATTCAAGCACCGAGAGTTTAGTTTAACGTTTAATCCAAATTCACCCTGTTTACTTTCTTAATACATGATTTATCGGTGCAAATATAATTTGGAAAAAGTGTCTCTTTAATCTTTCTTCAAAATGTTAATATTTGTTCTTGTTGCTTATGGCATCCATGAAAACATACTAACTGCAGTAAAATGCCTAGTAATAATTGAAGTATACTTCAGTGTTTATTGCAGTTTAGCATTTAACTGTAGGTAAAACAGAATACTGTAGTATGCATTCACAAAGTGTAGTATTTATTATAATGTACTACAGTATTCTACAGTATTTTTCCATAAGAAATGTACATGTTCTGTTTTGGATCCTATATTAGATTAAAGATTAATGAATACATAAAAAGCTTAAATAAAATAATAATAGCTTAATCCTGTTGCTTTGATGTTATGTGCAGATACTCAGTACAAGATCAAAATATTGAGAGATTGTCCTGTATCTCTTTTGTTGTGACTCTTTTTTTTAAAAACATGCAGTTAAAGACAATTTTAAAGGACTAATTTTGCTTTAAAGTACATAAAGTGTAATCTTTAAACCTCATTGGCATTCATAAACCCTTGGGTACAGTAGAAATGTAATCTCTGTCTCTGCTGTGACCTTTTCTCTTTCATGTTTTCTTTTATTGCTTTTTTTAGTCACATTCCCTCGCTCTGGGTTTGAGGTGGATGACATCAGCGCTATGGAAAGGAGGGGGGTGACGTGCTTTAGGCTGGTGTTAATTTTTGGCTCCGTACTGAGGGAGAGAATGAGATAAAGAGAATTTGCGAAGCAAAGATGGTGAAGAAAAATTTTCCTAATAATATGCATCTCAGTGTTTTTCTCTAAAAGAATAAGGTGACACTACAGTAGCTGAATTAGGAATTGCAAGGTTGCTGGAATACATTCGAGGAATTAATCATATTTTCATAAAGAACACATATACATCTGGATGACGTTGGCCCGATATACCCAAGTATAATTGGGAAAAATAGTGAACTCACCTTCCAGTGAGTAGCGAACATCTGCTCTGCAAGTAATAAACAGCTATCAGTGCAGTGCCCGGGCACCTCAGATGCTTCCTGTAGTTTGTGGGAATCAAACCGCGACATATGGGTTTCAAGCCTTACTCTTAAAGGATTAGTCAATTTTCTTAAAAAAAATCCAGATCATTTACTCACCACCATGTCATCCAAAATGTTGATGTCTTTCTTTGTTCAGTCGAGAAGAAATTATGTTTTTTGAGGAAAACATTCCAGGATTTTTCTCATTTTAATGGACTTTAATGGACCCCAACACTTAACAGTTTAATGTTGTTTAAAATTGCGATTTCAAAGGACTCTAAACGATCTCAAACGAGGCATTATCTAGCGAAACGATTGTCATTTTTGGCAAGAAAAATAAAAAATATGCACTTTTAAATCTCTTTTCTTCCTCCGGCTGTGTGACACGCCAGTGCAACCTCCTGTTATTGCGTAATGACATCGAAAGGTCACGTGTTACATATATGAAACACACTTTTGCGGACCATTTTAAACAATAAACTGACACAAAGACATTAACTAGTATCATTCGACATACAACAACGTTGGAAACGGTCCTCTTTCTCCACACTTGTAAACACTGGGGCATGGTTTCGATACGTCATCCGTGACCTCATTACGTGCACTGTAAAAAATACTTTGCTGCCTTAAAATTTTTTGTTAAATCAACTCAGATTTACAAGTCATGTCAACAAAGATGAGTTGTCACAACTTATAAAATATAGTTGAGAAAAGTCAACTGAATTTTATAAGTTATAACAACTCACCTGTAGTTATAACAACTCATCTCTAGTCAAGATAATAATAGTAAGTTGAAATGATTGGTAAATCCAAGTTGATTCAACAAATTTTTTTAAGGCAGCAAAGTATTTTTTACACTGTGGGGTCGCGCTGGCGCATCACAAAACCGGAGGAAGACGAGAAGTTGTGGAATAAAAGTGCATATTTTTTTATTTTTCTTGTCTAAAATGACAATCGTTTCGATAGATAAGACCCTTATGCCTCTTTTGGGATCGTTTAGAGTCCTTTGAAGCTCCGTTGAAACTGCAATTTTTAACTGCATTAAAACTGTAAAGTGTTGGGGTCCATTAAAGTCCATTAAAATGAGAAAAATCCTGGAATGTTTTCCTCAAAAAAACATAATTTCTTCTCGACTGAACAAAGAAAGACATCAACATTTTGGATGACATGGTGGTGAGTAAATTATCTGAATTTTTTTAAGAAAATTTACTTATCCTTTAACCACTAAGCCACAATGTTGGGACAATGCAAAGTTGTAAATCTCCCTTATTATGGTATATGCACACCATCTGTAGTGCCTCATGTATAAAAAACTGTGTAGAAGCATCCTAAATTTGATCATACGATCATTTCTCAAAGCGTTTACAGACGTAAGAATGCGTGTCCCTCTCTTTAAGATGTGAAATCTTTAAGTCGAAATCTTTTGGATCGACGTCGGCCAAATGTACAGGTGCTGTCTGCATTCGATCTGAATTTGATCCATTGATCTTCACTAATGTAACCACTAATCTAACCTTTGGCAAGTTGTCCAGGTATTTACCACAAACCTCAAAAAAAACCAGTGGCAAATTAAAATCCTTAACTTATAAAACTTCAGCAATTCAGCTGAAAATTCAGGGAAATACAGGTTCCTCATGGCTCCTCGTTGGTTTTTGCAAGTCATTGATACAGATATGTTCCAGTGGATGAATTTTGAAACGTTAATGTCTTTAATCCCCTGACTAATGTTCGAGGCTGCTTCAACATCCAGAACACCAGCCATGCTGGCCGTGTATGCATGCAGACAGGAGTTAGGCGTAACATTGGATGAGCTACAGACTTGTGTGATTTGTAATCTAAATGGCTCTCCAAACTTTAGGTAAAAGTAAAAGTTGCTTTTCCAGGCATATTGGTGCGGGTAAACAGACCACGATGAGACACATTTTTAGTGGATTTGTTGAAATGTGCTGTAACTTTGGAAACAGCTTAACTCTGCCTGTTTTCAAGATCCAAAATTTCGGAGGAAGTACAGTAGAGGGATTTGGAAAGTTTCGATTTATCATTGAAAGTTTCATTTAAGATTTGATTACCGAAAAACGCATATTTTTCATAAACTTTCACAAAAACAGAACAAATAGTTTGAGTGTTTTGTCGACTGGCCTATGGTGTGTATGTGTGGTGTGGTCCCATTGACACTCCCTCTCTTCAATTTGCCGAAAATCTTCTTATTTCTCAAATGCTCCGCCGTGCGTCCATTTTGTCATTTTCTCCATCTTCTTTCTTTATCTGTTTCCTTTCTTTTTCATTAGAAGATCCCCCGAAGTGCTTCAAATCAAAAGAGCTGCTTTATAATAATGGCACATAAGAAAATCACTCTTTATCTTATTGGTGTCCAAAAGCAGCAGTGAGATCCAAATCCAAAGTCATCTCTTCCTTCCTTTCCACCAGGTGGCTCTTCTAAAATGTTAAGTCTTCAGAAGATGCCTTTGCTTATAATCCAATACGACAGACATCAAAGGTAGTAACAGAGACCGATACAGCGTTTGAACGGCCCAACATCCCCCTTTCAAATAATCGCCACGGTGACTGATTTCCAATTTAATTTGCTCCCTAACCTTTAAGAACAATTTTAGCTTTGAATACCTTGTTGTTTATACTTCTCTCTTACATCCACGTTGGCCATTTTCTGCCACTGGGGTTTAAATCTTCCATTGGGTTAGTAAAAAGCCCTCTATGACTCAATTAAAATGTTATTCCAGAATAAAAGCACACAAAGATGATGCCCGAAGCCTTTTACCACCGTGTGACATTTCAAACCGAACCGAGAACCCTCAGGGCAGCTTCATGAAATGTTTTACAAACTCCCTTTGAACTCCCCTTGATAGGAATATTAATGTACTTCTTTTCAATGGATCCACTTTAATGCAAATCTTTGCTATTGTGGTCATTATATACCTTGTCAAGTACCTGTATATGTTTTTACTAAAGCAAAAAAAAAATTATCCTTTTAGCTTAATGTCCTAAACAGCATTTTGGACACCTAGACTTAGCATAAACGCAGCTATTATGGAGCACAGTTGAAGCTATCCATCTCTCTTTGTAAGTGTCTAGGGGTACGCGTGTATTTCTGGTGCTCATGACAGTCCAGGGCCCTGCAGCTGATTGCATGTTTTGTAGGAGAATGGGCTTTTATAGGCTGGAGGGCCTGCACTTACCTCTGATTACCAGCAGGCCCTTGTACTCCCAAGAGCCCGTAGATGAGGCACTCTAGCAAGTCAAGGTTAGCATCCAGTCATAAACAGCTGCTAACTCTAGCCATGTAACACAGCTAACACTAGGACTGTTTTTATTTATCATGAGGAGTGAGATACGGTGTTATTTAAAACCCTCTTCACTTTTCCATGATTGTTTCTGATGTTGCTACATTTAAGATTTTCAGAGGCTCGATCGGAATTAATCTTGTCCAGATTGCTCCGAAAAATCAGCAGCTTGTGCTTAAGGGTCCTGAACATGTGATTACTCATAATTGTGGCATCTCATGCTTCATGTTAATCTTAAAGCCTAAAACTTGACTCAAAATGCCCCACACTTCACCGGTCTCAATGTCCTCTGTGAGAATATGATCACGATGCAGTAGTGTGTGATGCATCTGGGTGTATTAGGGGCTTACAATACTATTAAGTTGTACACTGTCAGAAATAAAGATACAGAAGTTGTCATTGGGGCAGTACCCTTTTAAAAGGTCCTAATATATACCATTTACTACAGATATACATTTGAGGTACCAATTGATGTGTTAATATGCACCCTTTAGGTACAAAGGTGAAAAAGGGTAGCACCACAATAATAGCTTTTGTACCATGGTATTTGAGAGTGAAGATGTACTGAACACAGTTTGTGTGATGTCATAATATATTAGCGTGCAGTGCGACAATGACCCGTAGGCTATGTATGTCTGATTTAATCTGTGCCCTTCCACTGGTTAGTTTGTAATAACTATTATTTTTTTGGTAAATTTGACAATGTACAAATATAGTTTAATAATGCATATAGATGCAAGTAAGATATTTCTTCTCTATAGTAACACGTTTACTAGACTTAAATCCACAATTTTCCTCCAAAATTGGTAGAAAAACATGTAACGTGTTGGACTGCTCATATGTTTTTTTGTTTTGATATTTAAATTTTATAAAGGTATTATTTTGTTGTTTCATCAGTGCATGTCAAACCAATTTTAATTTCTAATTTAATCCTTGTGCCACCATCGCACAGACATGGGGTTAAAGTATTAAATTAATTTGGACTTTTCTCATCAAACAAATAAAACTGAAAAGATAATGATTTTATCTGACAGTTATCCAAACACAAGAACTTAAAATTGAGACAGCAGAAAAACTATTTGAAACACTATAACAGAGGAGCTTATTGTTGGGAGTATTGCAGACTCATTGAACAATAGCTCAGATGTTATTGCTGATCGATAGTTTTAGCCGTCCAGTTTTCAGTAAATATCATATTTTACCCACAGTTTGCCTTTCAATGAAATCTCACATCTCACTGAACTGCCTCCATATTGTCAGCTCACACAAAAAAAACAGACCATTCTGCCTGCGGGTACGAGATAAGACGACACCAATTAACTAGAAGCTCATTGATGAAAAATCATTTTTGCTTCATGTTGGAAATTACGTCTGTGTTTTTCCTTTGGAGACCATTTGGAATTAGCGTAAAGAATTGAACAGTGTTAGATTAATTTCATTAGCTGTGTGCTTCTGTGATGGAATAATTGGGTGCCAGAATAAGAGCGACTCTTATGAGTTTCAAAGGTCAAAATATTGGAGTGGCAATGAGAAATCAAAACAATTTTCTTATTCCTTCTTAAACTTAATTGCTACATCACAAAAACTATTTTTATCAGTTCAACTTATAATTCATCTAGAGTCGGTGAAAACCAGCAAAATAAAACATTTTGACATTTGTGATCATTGCCAACGGGGTTACCTGAAGCTGTTTACATTTTCTGACAGTAACTTTGAAGGAACTTAACAGAGAAATATAGGTGAATATAGGTCTCTTCATTCCCCTAAAACTGTTGAGTATATGATTTCCCTTGATGTTTATTGGATACAGCAGATGAAGTCTAAAGTTATTTCACTCTGAATCCTTCCTCCAAAACTTTCACCTATCTGAAGTATTAAAGGGCACCAATGGTCCAATTCACATTTTTACATTTTCTTTTGTGTGTAAGTGTGTATTAGTACATGTTAACGATATGCTAAAGGTACAAACCCCAAAGTAAACAATGATGCAAGTTATCATCTTCAATGTAAATATATTTTCTTGGACTACAACAAACACACAGAATGTAGGCAACAGTTTACTTCCTGGGATTGGTGATGTAGACAAAAGCGACATTATCATAATTCTTCCCACAGCCTGGTAGCGAATCTTTCAAACATGGTAAGGAGTGTTGCATTTCCGGCTGACGTCAGAGGTATTCAGGCCAATCACAATGTACAGATTAGCTGGCCAATCAGGGACACAGAGTTTTTCAGATTGATGAGTTTTGTACAATGCATTTGAGGAAAGCAGGATATCTGGAGCTACAAAAATGTACAGTATGTGGAAAATAATGTGTTTTTTTAACCATAAACAACGCAAAGCCACTGTATTATACCAAATACACAAAATAAAGTTTTTTTGGCAATGAAATAGGTGCTCTTCAAGACCCGTCAGTCTCTTGACAAGTCACTTTGCAGTTCTGTGGATGGACCTTATTAAAGCAGCATCTTAAAATCCTGCCTATACTAAAACTCTGACATTCAGACAGGATTATTGTCATTACAAATGAAATCTGAAGCTGTGTAGTTTATCTTGTATGCACAAAATGTATACAGTACTCAAAACTGAGTGCTGATATTTAGTTTGCAAAACTGAAGCAGAGCGATTTTACACTAACCTTCAGCATTTCAATGCCACTCACATTTCTGCTCACTTTTTTCATAGTGTAATAACAGAATAATATCAAAATAATATATGCATAACATAGGCCTACAAAAGTGATATTTGTAATGAAAGAGCAATTTATGTACCTTATCATTATTGTAAATCCCTGTGTGATTTTTTTTCTCACTATCGGCTCATAGTTAAAAAACAGCAGATAGTCGTGGCCGATATATCCTCTCAATAAAAAGAGAAAAAGAAAATGCTGTAAATTTGAGCTCAGTGTATAGAAAGTGTAAAGAAAGTTCAATATTAATGGTCATTATGTGAATGAATAACATTCAGAAAATGTAATCTTCAGAATTTAATTAATGCAATTTAATATATTCACTACTATCAGTATTAAAGGGACACTCTACTTTTTTTGCTCATTTTCCAGTTCCCCTAGAGTTAAACATTTGATTTTTACCGTTTTGGAATCCATTCAACTGATCTCCGGGTCTGGCGTAATTAAGGACTTTGCTTTCGTAACATGGGTGCAGCAGGTGCAATGATATTACGCAGTGCCGGAAAATAGTCCCCTGCTATTGAAAGATACTAAGGGGACTATTTTCGGCTGCTGCGTAATATAATTGCGCCTCCTGCAGCCATGTTACGGCAGCAAAGTCACTGATTATTACGCCAGAATGGGAGTATAGTTCCTAGCCATATATGCCTAGAAAATCACAACTTGTAATTTTCCGTCAGTCTTAGTACACGATTAGCTACAGAAGAGTCAAGTTTTAAATAGGAAAAATATCACAACTCTTTGGTTATTTTTTAGCACAATGCTAATGGTCTAATCAGATTCTATGGATTGTGCTAAGCTATGCTAAAAGTGGTAGCGTCAGACCCGGAGATCAGCTGAATGGATTCCAAAACGGTAAAAATCAAATGTTTAACTCTAGGGGAAGTGGAAAATTAGCATATTTTCAAAAAAAGTGGAGTGTCCCTTTAACATCAGTATCTGCAGATAGTTTATATTTATTGCCTTGTAGAAGAATGCGTATGTGCACAGCTGTAGTGTTTCTTTACAAGGTAACATCGCTATCTACAGGCCAGGCACACAGATTGTTTTGACAGTTTGTTGTATGCGGAAATGTTTTTTATTTCTTTAACCAGAAAGGAAAAACTTTCGTTAAACATAACAATACCTTTTCAAAATCTAGATATTTTTCTTTTACTGGGCAAATTTTTTCAGTGCTCTAAAAGTTTTTCCAAGTCAGATTTAATTACACACCACCTGCTGTTCTTTAATGTCAGGGTTTTCTCATATTTTCTCAAATAGCATGAATCATGCACACTGCAGTCTGTAAAACATCTGCTCTAGAAATCATATGATGCTGCTCCGACACATCTGACAGACTGGAATTGTCACAGTTTCTATATTATTGTATTATAAATCGCAACACAATAGTTCTGAGTGTGAAAATGTGACCCTGACTATCACAATTACTCCAGTGTTAATCATCAACTCATTTGCGCTCTCTCTCTCTTTTTGTCTCTCGCTCACACTTTCTCCCCAGGTAAATATGCAATGCGGGACCTCATCCATCGCCTGCCGGGCGGAAGCAATGCTAGCGGTGGCACTGCCAACAGCACAGCGGGTAAAACCATGTGCGACGACACTGTAACAGCTATATGCTGCGCCCTGCACGAGGTCATCACCAAGAACATGGAGAACGCCAAAGCTTTACGAGACGCAGGTGGCATCGAAAAGCTAATCGGTATTGCCAGAAGTAAAGGAGACAAGTGAGTATGGCGATTTTCACTTTTTATATTGAATGCTTTTTGGTTCAGAAATGTTCCACAAGTATTCATTATTTTTTGATAAATGCACATCTGACTTGTCAAATGTGTAAGGAATAATTGACGACGGGCCATTGAATTATAAGAAAATAATGCACACCCTTCGCGTTGTGCCGTTACACCGCAGGTGTGCATTATTTTCAAATAATTCAAAGGACCGGAGTCAATTATTCCTCTTATACCACGGACAAACATTGCTCTGGTGCCTATTTTTAAGACATTTAAAAAGTTAGGTGTGCGGTTATCAGAAATTAATGCATACCCATGGAACATTTCTCAGCCAATCAGAATACAGCATTCAACAGACCCATGGTATAACTTAAAATAACCACCAGAGCAATGTCTGTGATAACCGTGGTATAAGCAGAATAATTTACTCCGGTCCTTTGAATGATTTGAAAATAATAATAATTATTTTTTTTCTGGCTCGTCGTTAATTTTTTCTTACTTATTGACCATAAGTGGAAGGACAGGAAATGATGAGTAGAAGTAAGCGGAGGAGGTTTTTGTCATATTACTTAGATGTCATAAACAGATGACTCAGACCTTAATAAAAATTTTATGAGCTTCAGGGCCGCGAGAGATCAGAGATCATACATTCAGCATTCAAGCATCTACAGTACATTTACACAACGTTCTTTGCGTTTTTTATATAGAAAACTTTACTTAAGTATGACTTTAACTGGGTTTTTACAGACTGTGTCACATATTTATACAGTTAAAATGACCTTAAAGGTACAGTATGGTTTTTAGCGGCATCTAGTGGTGAGATTTGGAATTGCAATCAACCACAATTCCAAAATGCATTGAAAAGCTACAGTAGCTGCCACAGGACAAACATGTCCTCGTCTAAGAAAACTCATTTTAAGGTAATAGAAACAATACAGTTCATTATGTAAGGTCTTTATACACCACTGATAATATAGATATGCATATTAATTAGCATTTCTGTCAAGAGATCCTTCTAAAAGTTACACCTAATACAGTACACAGAAAGTTGTTCTGTCAAGTGTGTTTGAGGATGTATATCAACACTGACCACTAGGCCATGGCTCTGACGTTACTCATTTATCACACTTTGTCTTGCCTTGCATTTGCATGGCCCTGATGGGAGTTTTGCTCTTTATAACTTATATTTTCCAGTTAAGTGGTTTCTCTTTTATGCCTGTATTTTTCTTAAAAGAGATTAACGGTATGAGTCAGACCTCAGTAAGCATTCCATTAGCTTCAAGGCTACATCGTCTACATATGTTCAGCAACATCGTATACAGTATACATCCAGAGTGCAGTGAGAAATGAGTTGCATAGCATAGTCAGTGTCTGTTGAAGTGGAATGAAGAAAAGTAAAAGTTTTATAAGAATTGATCCGTTTATACTGAGAGTTTTGATTTTCTCTGTTCAGTTGGCCTACTTAGACAGAATAAAACTATAAACCACAAGAGGCTGCATCTGTTACAGTGATTTTACTAGGGATGGGCATAATTAATCGACGATCGATAATTGATTGTTAAGAATTTCGTCGATCACATTAATTTGTTATCAATTAATTGAATGCATTTTTTTATCTAACTCCTGTTTCACAAATACTGCGTATGCAGTGCGTTTGCGTATGTGTGCGGCGAATCCGTCAAGCACCCGTTGCAGTGCGCTGCTGACCGCTTATTCATATAAAACGTTCATGTGGTTGACACTTTCTGTGAACACTTTTCCGCATAAACAATAGAACAAAGCATCATTTTTTTCACAAAACAATATATGTTAGATATTATTTGACAGACTAGTAAATGTGGATTAAGGATGTTTAAAAATCTCTAGCCTGGTGGTCAGGATCTGAATGGATCAAATCAGCAGTTTTGCAATGCTTTATTTATCTCCACATATATCATAAATAAAAATAAGCAGAGTAACTTTGCAAGTCTACCCTTCCACATTATATATTTCCTATGTATATGATTTCCAAATAATAAACGAGAGTATTCAAAGACAAAAAGCGTCTCATATGGAAATAAATCCTCACAATATTATTATTTCTCAAAACTTTATGACAAAAATAAGCAACTGTATGAATTCAAAGACGCACACATTATTCCGCATATATTTGAATATTATACAAAAGTATTCATATAACGGCACGTTTCATATGGCAAATAAATATCCTCACATTAACATAACAGCATAATGAAATGAATAAACAGACAATGAAACAGGATTGAAATATAAATTGTATTATTATTACCGGAAAAAAAGCAATATTGCTAAAATAATCTCTGAGGTAAATGCGTCAAAAACGCTGTTACCCGCACAATAAGTCTAAATGAGCAATTAAAGTGAAAAAAGCATTATTAGGCCATGTCTCAAAACTTTATATGACAAAATATATTTAAAAGAAATGTATACTTACAGTTATTCAAAGATGCACACATTATTCCATATTACTCCCGTTTATGAGCACGTTTGTCTCTGGCCTCGCTCTGTTATGTAATAGATTGACAGGTGCGCATCTCCGTCTTTAAAACATATATCATTTTGTAATTACTACCTTAGGAAAATTAGCCATGATTTTATCATTGTGAAAATGTGTTTTTTTTTTTTTTTGCAGATTAAAACGATTTGTATTTCCGCAATTTTACAACAAATACCATGGTTATGGTATATTGTGGAGTTGGAGACCATAGTAAATTTGTGTCTACTATTGTTTTACAACAAATAAAAACTAAAAGACTATGTTAGTATAATTAAACAATGGTGAATGGGGCTCACAAAACGCACGCTGTTTCACACATACTCTGTATGCGGAATAAGCCAAGTTAGCGCTGAGGTACCAGTGCATCCCGGTCAGTCTCCTCGGAGCGGCTGTTTTCGGCGGCAGCTGGACTGATGGTCACCATGGGTTGCGGTCGCGTCTGACCCCAAAAAATGCTTTTATTTCTCAAAAAAATCAGTAGACTGGTGCAGAAGTTTTATGCCAGTTACTTAAGTTAGTTATTTTTCACGAGGCTTTAAATAGCCTAATTTGTTATAGCCTAATGTTAGGAAGGCTAATATCTTGCACTTTCTTCTGGCTTGAATAATTTTGAGTTACATTTTGACAAAACCTTTCAGATCTAAGTATTATGTTTTTTGTTTAATTTAATGTTAAACATGAATCTGTTTTTTTTTTTTTTTGATTTTGGAACTAATGAGGTCTCTGTTTAAGAACGCTGGCTCGCAGCTGCAGGTTCCGCTGCTAGAGCACCGCACATGCACGCAAATAAATGTTTGAAACATAGTTTAACCGTCTGCCACAAGTTGATCTTGTAATAAAGGTCTCATCGAGGAAAAACACGCTGTATATTTGTATTCATTGCATTTTTTAAGTATAAAAGTTAAATAACAAATTTTATTATAAAAATATTAATGATTAATCGATAGTCGATCGTTAATTCTCCCGATGATCGACAAAGAAAACTTAATCGAATGCCCATCCCTAGATTTTACCACAGTTAAATGGTTACCGAATGGTGCAGGGTATAGGTACGTTCACATTTTGTCGCTTTGTGTCGCACGTCTCTTTCAACAATGTCATTAGGGGGCGTTTCTTAAAGGATAAGTCCATTTTCTTTAAAAAAATCCAGATAATTGACTCACTCCACATACAACAACGTCAGAGCGGTCCTCTTTCAACACACTTGTAAATATGTTTCGCATACGTCATCCGTGACCTCTTGATCTTGATGACATATTACGTGAGGTCGCGCCGGCGCATCACAGGACCGGAGGAAGACGAGAAGTTGTGGTTTAAAAGTGCATATTTTTACAATCGCTTCGCTAGATAAGACCCTTATGCCTCGTTTGGGATCGTTTAGAGTCATTTGGAACTGCAATTTTTAACTGCATTGAAACTGTTAAGTGTATGACATGGTAGTGAGTAAATTATCTGGATTTTTTAAGAAAATGGACTAATCCTTTAATCTGGTTGTCATAAATAAATGAGTAACGTCCACTCCACTAGCTGACGAAAGACAGATGACGTGAACTCCACTGCTTCGCTCTCATTGGTAGTTGCTCCAAAAAGTCGCTTATTATTTGCAAAAAGTTAAACTTTTCTCAACTTTGTCTCGTGACTGGACACGCCCCATCCAGGGGCCAGTGGTCACTGTCACTCCTGTGACCGAAATTCGAATCAAAGCTGAATGCAGGTTAACTTCCATTAACTGAGATTAAAGAAATACTAAGTCCCAATTAACATTTTAGAAATTTCTCTATTTTCTGGACATTGTTTTAATGAGAGCATTTGTGACATTGATCTACACTCACCTAAAGGATTATTAGGAACACCATACTAATATTGTGTTTGACCCCCTTTCGTCTTCAGAACTGCCTGGCATTGATTCAACAAGGTGCTGAAAGCATTCTTTAGAAATGTTGGCCCATATTGATAGAATAGCATCTTGCAGTTGATGGAGATTTGTGGGATGCACATCCAGGGCACGAAGTTTCGTTCCACCACATCCCAAAGATGCTCTATTGGGTTGAGGATGGGTACATGGTGGTCATAAAGGGATGGACATGGTCAGAAACAATGCTCAGGTGGGCCATGGCATTTAAACAATGCTCAATTGGCACTAAGGGGCCTAACGTGTGCCAAGAAAACATCCCCCACACCATTACACCACCACCAGCAGCCTGCACAGTGGTAACAAGGCATGATGGATCCATGTTCTCATTCTGTTTACGACTCTACCATCTGAATGAAATTGAGACTCACCAGACCAGGCAACATTTTTCCAGTTTTTAAATGTCCAATTTTGGTGAGCTCGAGCAAATTGTAGCCTCTTTTTCCTATTTATAGTGGAGATGAGTGGTACGCGGTGGGGTCTTCTGCTGTTGTAACCTATCCGCCTCAAGGTTGTGCGTGTTGTGGCCTCACAAATGCTTTGCTGCATACCTCGGTTGTAACAAGTGGTTATTTCAGTCAAAGTTGCTCTTATATCAGCTTGAATCTGTCGGCCCATTCTCCTCTGACCTCTAGCATCAACAAGGCATTTTCGCCCACATACTGGATGTTTTTCCCTTTTCACACCATTCTTTCTAAACCCTAGAAATGGTTGTGCGTGAAAATCCAACAACCATGCCACGCTCAAAATCGCTTAAATCACTTTTCTTTCCCATTCTGACATTCAATTTGGAGTTCAGGAGATTGTCTTGACCAGGACCACACCCCTAAATGCATTGAAGCAACTGCCATGTGATTGGTTGATTAGATAATTGCATTAATGAGAAATTGAACAAGTGTTCCTAATAATACTTTAGGTTCAGAGGTGGGGAACCCTGGTCCTAGAGGGCCACTGTCTTGCAGAGTTTAGTTCCAACCCTAATTAAACACACCTGAAAAATCTAATTCAATTCTTCAGGATTACTTGGAAATGAAATTCAGGTGTGTTGGATTAGGGTTGGAACTAAACTCTGCAGGACATTGGCCCTCCAGGACCCAGGGTTCCCCACTCCTGCTTTAGGTGAGTGTAGTTACAAAACACATTTGTATGAAAGTCCGATTTTCTCTCCTAGCTTTCACACACAAGATGCTCTTACTGTAGTAGCCTTATCGAATCATGCAGGGATAACATGGATAATCAGTTTTTCAACAAACCTAAGTACCAAATTCTGAAGTTCATTAGATTTTTACTTCAACGTCTCTCTGTCTTATAACAACTGCCTGTAGATCAAGGTCTTTTCATCCTCAGTCTGGTAAGCTGCATGTTTTCCGAGCCTGACAGTGAGTGAGAGATGACACCTCTTGTCCTGTTTGAGACAGGACACATACTGTCAAAGACATTTGTCCAGCCCTCATCAAAATGACACATCACGCATCCGATCGGATATTCATACCCTGTGCTTAAGCCAGTATGCAGATGACAGCTGCTTAGTTTCCTGCTGAGAGGTTATCAAAGGGACAAGCCAACCAGGTGCTTGTTTCTTAGTATAAAGCGTGAACATAACCAGGTGATATATAATCATAGCAAGGATTGGCTGACATTGCAGTTTCATATCAGAATGGATCATTCTCCTATATTGCTTTGTTATATTGTTTATATAACTATTTATTTGGTACAGTTTGTCATGTTTCTTAATATTATGCATCCAGTCTCCAGCTGCATAGGGTGTCACATTTATCATTTTATGATACTAAACAATGCTCCCCAGCATTTTGTGTGACTTACACCTGTTGCAGACTGCTACACATCAACCTATGCTGCATTGTGTCACCTGATCTGAACTTAAAGGACACAGATGTCTGAGACAGGGCCTGGCTCGACTGAAGATTGAATCATATTACAATCCATGTTTTAAGTTGAGGAAAGAGAGGATAGAAATCAAGCTTTATGTCTAAGAATCCAATTCGTCATATTTGAAAGGAACAGTGGCATTCATTTCCTCTGTTAAAGTCATGTTCACTTTAATAGCTAAGATGTCCCAACTTCATTTCAAGTGGCAATTGGAAATTGTTTCATTGTGTCCTTTGAGCAGAAATGGATTGAGTCAGCTCGATAGAAGACAAAAGACACAGCTGTTCCATCAAATCAGCCCAAGTCAAACAATTTATGTCCTCATTGAGAGCCGAACGATGGCTTCTGTTGTTTGCGGCGCATTGTTAATCATAACAAAAGCTGCTGTCTTTATGAGACTTTTTCATAGAAAGCATAAGAAACACATTATGGCATTAAATGCAGTCATCTAAGAAACAAAATTGTGCTGTGTTAAATTTTAAGCCTGTGTGACATCCAGTTGAATGTTTTGTAATCACAACCTTTTACTTGGATACTTTAGAATTTTTTTTATTTTTTTATTTTTTAAGTTGCAATCTGTAACTGGCTCTCTATCGCCATCTCTGTTTAAAGCATAAAATTGCAAGTTGGGAGTTTTTTACTTTACATGGGTACAACCATAGTTAGGCTAGATGTCTCGCCCACACTGCTGGCCAATGGAGGTCAACGTCTGCACCTGGCGGCCATCTTATCACAGTCAGCTCGCTCACTCGTAGCATTGTGTTTTAATGGTGCATGTACTTTTAAATAAGCATAACTTGTTTAATTTTCTACAGATTTTCAACGGGTTTGGTTTATTATAAACGTCAGAGATGTACCTATGACACTGCATACTTATGAATAATGTTCAGAAATATTGCCACTTTAACAATTTTTGTAACGAACCAAACCATTGGAAAATCGGTAGAAAACTGAGCAAGTTATGGTTATTTAAAGTACATGCACCACTAAAACACAATGCTACGAGTGAGTGAGCTGACTGTGGTAAGATGGCCGCCGGTGATGACGTGAGAGACTCCGCCGTAAGACATCTAGCCTTTTTATAGACGGACGCGTCTTTTATCGGACGCACGTGCGGTGACGCGATACGTGTCTGATCTGAACTTTAATTACATTTTTCCATTCCGGTTTGCTTTAATTCCGGTTTCAGTTTTTTTAACGGTCTGACTTGTTGCTAACCTAACTCTTTAACAAATGCCTAGTCGAAAATAACATGTTTTGGTTTCCTAGGATTATGTAGATTATGTTGTTTATTTTGCTTGTTATATAAATAAACTAAGTTTAAATTTTTATTATTTATTCTTAGCAGAGTTTACCGGAAGTTACGTGTTGACCACGAACGCCGCTTGTTTATGGGTTGTACACACCAAAACTTTTAAACGCGGCTTTTTAGCTGTGATACTTAAGCTGTGAGCCGGTTGGCTGTTGGTGCTTTTACCCAACTTATAAAACACAGAAGCAAGTCCAAAAACAGTTCAAACACTACGTATGTTATGATTATCGCCCTAAATCTGATCTCTAACAAAAGTCCTTTGCAGTTAACTTAGCTTTTTGCTCAAAATTTGTTTTTTTTAAAAAACCTACCCATATTTGAAGGATGATAAAAGAAAACAAATGTAGATAGGATAAAACGTCTTTGTTTGAAAGCAGAGGGTATGTTCTTTCATTTGATATATTATATGTTTAAATGTATTTAGTGATGTATTTAAACCCTATAAAAAATCCTGAAAGTTTTTTTTATCTTAGTAACCAGCAACACCCTCTCAAAATGTCAACAGATGGCATTAGACAAAGTTTGCATATGTGACTCTGGTTGTAAAATCCAGACTAAAGTCTGATAATATAATTATAAGATTAGGAGCATTCAAGTTTATGAAGTTTATAGTCATTTATAAATGATTATAAGTGATTGATTTCACAATGATTTCAATCTTTGACATGACCATACTTTGTCAATATTAAAGATTTCAAGGTTATATTTTCACTAAATGTTCTTTACATTATGTAAGATGATTTTATGTAGAAAACACTAAGTCCCTTAGCACAGGCAAGGTCACAGAATCAGTCCTGCATGTTGACAGCAACCATATGCTATCTTTAATACGGTTGAATTATTTTCTAAAAGACTCTTCTGTTTCTCTCTCTCTCTTTTACACAGACATTCACCTAAAGTGGTGAAGGCAGCATCTCAGGTTCTCAGCAGCATGTGGCAGTACAGAGATCTCCGGAGCCTTTATAAAAAGGTAGGAGATTAGTTTCCACTCATGACAGCTGTGTGCCGCTTTACCCATCCCAAACCAGAGAGTCCAATTAGCATGCAAGCTGATCTCACACCTCTGTCCCAGTACTGTATGTGTGTTTGATCTTTCAGAGAAAATTGTTGGAAATAAATCAATTGAAAAGGTATTTTCGTTCCTTTCTCCCTCGCCAACAAAGATGTGTGACATACTGTTTGTTCGGCAAGACTCCTCACGGTCGACTGTTAACATCAGTCTGCGGTAACTACCAAAAAATGCTCCATTGAGCAGTAATCGTCATGCTGAAGAGATATTTCTATTCAATAAATATTTGTCTACATCACGTCTCTTTTACAGGCAAACTGCAGCCTTGACTTGCGCAAGGTTCATTCGGAGAAATGTAGGCCTATTGTATGTTTTAAGCAGCACCACAGATAGATAGCAGTAAATGACCTTGTATGCATACTCGGGTATTTCTAGGGAATAGAAATTAAAAGCAGACATTTAAAGAAACATCTTATTTTTTATTACAAATACAAGGGTAACATTGTGACCAATAAATAGATATTGTGCTCTTGAAAATTAAATGAAGGTCAATGGGAATTAACCCATTTATGTGTGGCTGGCTAGACGGCTTAGGCTGCGTTCACACACAGCTACAAACAGCCAAGCAACAAATGTTTGCTAAGGTCTGTTAAATCTTAAAGTAAATTGAGAGAATTGTTTGAGAGAATAAACACATTATAAATGCTAAAAATGTATTGCTGAAGCATGTTATTAAGACTGTGAACTAGTACTGAATTGTCAAGTTAGACAGTTAAGCAGTGGCAGCTCGTGACTGCTCTTCCAAGGGGCGCAAATTCAAAATATGTGTTCGGGGTGTCATGAGTGTTGCTCATGTTTTCAAAATATGTGTTTGTGGCGTCATGTGAACCATGTGCATCACGTGTTTTGTCAAAATAAGTGCCTGTTGCACACGCGTCAAAACCGTTTATGATAAAAGAGACGCTCACGTTCACAAAACACACGCAAGACACTCCCTTAACAGTAAACTCTGATTACGCATGAGATTATGCGAGTATCTGGCAAACGTGAGCGTCTCTTTTATCATAAACCCTTTAGAGGCGTCTGCCGCAGGCACTTATTTTGACGAAACAGGTTCACTCGATGCGGCGAACACATGTTTTGAAATTATAAACCACACATGACGGGCTACATACATGTTGTGACGAACTTCGCATTATGTGCCCTCGAAAAAAGAAGTTATTCGCCGCCACTGTGGTTAAACAGTTTTTTTACCAGTTCTAAAATGAGGATTTTTTCAGAGAGGCCTGAAATTATGGCTCGATGATGCACTGGAGCCATCAAGCATGGCCCTGTCCCTTAAAAAATAATAGCTAAGTCTGTTTATATCAGCGGTTTGTCAGCTAAACCGCAAGTAACTGTCATTACCATTAGTATACAGTCTACAGTTTGCTAGCTAGCTATGCCTTCATCACGGAAATGCATATTACTTGGTTGCGTTAATTTACAAAACAGCTTGGTCTCCTTATTTAAATTGACTAAAAACGATGATATGAAAAAGAGGTTGATTAATTTTGTTAGGAGACATTTGAGAGATATGTCAGCTTTCACGCAAGTGGGCGTGGCTCTAGCACAGGCAGTGGACACGCTCCCAGCGTTCAAGAGCAGAGAATCCTGTTTTTTTCCTTCTTAACCAACAGGGCGCTTTTTTATCCGTAGAAGGCAAAAAGGAAAGTTTTGAACAGTTATTTGATTTCATGCAGTTACAATAAATGGGGTCATAAAAGTTATCCTGAAGTCTTCTATAAAACGTGCTATAGCTTTATATGAGGAACAAAGCAAAATGTAACCTTTCCAGGTCATACAGGTTTAATAAAGTAAATAATAACTCTCTTCTTATTTTTTGGGTACACTGTTTTTTTTTATTAAGGTACACCAACATTGTCCACCTGACTTGTGCACAAACCACCCAAAGTGTGCTGAAAATGGAAATGGTGGGATGTGGGTTTATGAAAATTGTGTGTGGACACCAAAAACAATTGTGCTGCCCAGTAACAGACCACTGTCCACCTATAAATACTGGAAGCCCCCAGGCTCAGAGACCACAATGTTCGCCTTCACTGAGCAATATTCATTCTGACAGATATAAAGCTGGGTGGAAAGAAACTTCCCAGATTCATCCCTGTAATGTAAGACTCAGCCCACTCCACTGTGCACAGAAGGTGCCACCGAATTACAACTTTTGAGATGGCCACGGATGCTTCATTGACCTTTAAAGATGGGAAAAGGCCACAAGTCGAGCCGATGAGTTCTGAAGTGTGTCTGTGGAAATTTCTTCCCAGTCTCTAAATCTTCCTTGAATTATGCCGAAAGGAGCTTGCCTCAGTCTGGAGTCACAATGCTTGTTTGATGCAGGGTTTAACGTTTCTCTAATGATATGTAATTATGGATGTTTGGAAGTTTATCCCGCTGAGCTTGCCACCATCAAAACTAATGTTATTGCAAGCTCTAATTTCAAGCACATATAGTATTAATTACCCTCTGTCTTTTTAAATATTTAGATGGTTAGAAAAATGAAGGTAGTGTGCGCATTATAATAGCGGGGAATAATTAGATGGAACGGCAATTTCCATTATGTTAGTTGACTAAATGTCTATAAATATTATTGAATAAAAGACCGCTAACAGGTTCAGGGTGAACTGAGCTGAATAGCTGTGCTGTGTTCGCATGCCGCCTTGAGGCAGATTATCAAACAACCGTTCACACGCTTAGGCTGACACAGATAAATTGACACAGTCAAGGTCATAGAGGACAACCTGGTCTATAAATGCATCATATGAGGTGCTGAAGTCATTAAGTCCACAGTATTGCTTATTGTATACAGTGCTCGCATTGATTTTTGTTGTGGGACAAACTCCCACATGCATTCTGATGCAAAATGTAGCGGGCTACCTACGAAGCCAGCACTTTTAGACATCATGTGTTTGCTCATGAAATGTTTTTTTCTTAAAATACATTGCACCTGGATATTTATTTGGCTGAGAAATCGATCCCATAATGCAGTGCATCAAGCTTAGTAGAGAAATCTGTCTATGGTGGATAATGAAGACGGAAGTTAAAGGAATATTCCATTTTCTTAAAAGAAAAATCCAGATAATTTACTCACCACCATGTCATCCAAAATGTTGATGTCTTTCTTTGATCAGTCGAGAAGAAATTATGTTTTTTGAGGAAAACATTGCAGGATTTTTCTCATTTTAATGGACTTTAATGGACACCACCACTTAACACTTAACTCAACACTTAACAGTTTTTTCAACGGAGTTTCAAAGGACTCTAAACGATCCCAAACGAGGCATATGGGTCTTATCTAGCAAAACGATTTTCATTTTTGACAATAAAAATAACAAATATCCACTTTTAAAGCACAACTTCTCGTTTAAATCCGGTCGTCATGCGCTAGCGTGACCCGACGCAATACGTCATCACGTCAAGAGGTCACAGAGGACGAACGCGAAACTCCGCCCCAGTGTTTACAAGTGTTGAGAACGAGGACCGTTCCTATGTTGTTGTATGTCAACTGATACTAATTAATGTCTTTGTGTCAGTTTATTGTTTAAAATAGTCAGCAAACGTGAGTTTTATATATGTAACACGTGACCTCCCTACGTCACTACACATTTACGTTAGGTCGCGCTGGACCGGACCTAAACGAAAAGTTGTGCTTTAAAAGTGTATATTTGTTATTTTTCTTGTCAAAAATGACAATCGTTTTGCTAGATAAGACGTTTGGGATCGTTTTTAGTCCTTTGAAACTCCGTTGAAAAAAAATGTTAAGTGTTGAATTAAGTGTTAATTGTTGGTGTCTATTAAAGTATTAAAATGAGAAAAATCCTGCAATGTTTTCCTCAAAAAACATAATTTCATCTCGACTGAACAAAGAAAGACATCAACATTTTGGATGACATTGTGGTGAGTAAATTATCTGGATTTTTCTTTTAAGAAAATGGAATATTCCTTTAAAAGCTACAAAAGCTGTCACGGGGGGCGATACCTTTTCAAAATGTATCTAAAATGTGTATATTGGTTGCTCAAAGGTACATATTGCTACCAAATGAACAGATATCTGTACATATTAGGACCTTTATAAAGGGTACGGTTCCAGTGACAGCTTTTGTACTTTTTGTTCCGACGGTGTAAAATTTAAAACATGGCCCTTTTTGAGGTGCGGTCGGGTGCTGGGATGGTTTGTAGATTTTTAAACATCTCTCAGACTAACCCGCTTCCTCAGCCAGCCCAGCTGAGCCCTGGAAATGTCACGAGGGATTGTATTAAGCAAAGGGCAGCAAGAAAGAGATTGCTATTATTAACATTTGCAGAACCCCCCGTCTCTCATCTCATGAGTGCATAATGACAGTCGTTCCGTGCGGATGCGTTTTTCTCCCTCACTGTCGAAATGAAAGGTGTCAATTGGATGAGTCTGGCCACCTGAGGTGCGATTCTTCATGTTTTGGGTGGTGTGACAGACGGGCAAAAGAGAATAACGAAGACAGGGGGAGAAAAGGAAACAAGAAGTGTAGGATGCCAGACACCTCCCTTGGCGATGAGCGATGGCTTGGTGCCCAGGAAACATCTGTGATCTTTTAGTTTTAATACTGCTAAGCTGTATGGAGGTAGTTTTATGTTATAGATGCTAAATGTTCACTTAATATATTGTGAACATTTGCTGATAAAAACACTGAGTGATGGTGTTGGTAACAATTTACAAGAAGTTAGATTTGTTAACATTACTTAATGGTTTAACTAACATAAACTAACAATCAACACAATTTTACACCATTTATTAATCTTAGATTGTGTAAATTTCAGCATTTACTAATACATTTTTAAAATAAAATGCCACTGTTAACATTAGTTAAAGCACAACGGTCTATATTGGCATTCACTATTATTAACTTTTAAGTAAGTTTAATAAATGCTGAAACACTATATTGCACATTGTTAGTTCATGTAAGCTAATGCATTAACTGAATTAATGTTAACAAATACAACCAAGTATAGTGCCAATTGGGCATCATTTAAATGCCACGGCCTATCTGAGCATTGTTTCTGACCATGTCCATCTCTTTATGACCACCATGTACCCATCCTCTGATGGCTACTTCCAGCAGGATAATGCGCCATGTCACAAAGCTCGAAATCATTTCAAATTGGTTTTTCTTGAACATGACAATGAGTTCACTGTACTAAAATGGCCCCCACAGTCACCAGATCTCAACCCAATAGAGCATCTTTGGGATGCGGTGGAACAGGAGCTTCGTGCCCTGGATGTGCATCCCACAAATCTCCATCAACTGCATGATGCTATCCTATCGATATTGGCCAATGTTTCTAAAGAATGCTTTCAGCACCTTGTTCAATCAATGTCACATAGAATTTAGGCAGTTCTGAAGAAGAAAGGGGGTCAAACACAGTATTAGTATGGTGTTCCTAATAATCCTTTAGGTAAGTGCATATTGTTCAGTGCATGCATGAAATTCACAACTCCACGCTAACACATGCAACATGCAAAAACATGCAAACTCTGAACAGAAAGACCACCCAACTCATCCAGGGCTTGAACCGGGGCTTGAACAGTGCTACCCACTGAGCCACTTCGCAACTCCTATGTCCTGTATTAATGAATAAATTCATGTAAAGTTCAATGCATACATAAAAAAAGATTTAGAAACTATTTATATACAAATTATGACTTTGGAAAAAGCTTTAAATTCTGATTAGGTGTGTGTTTCTAATAAGCCCACAAGGCTTTGGTTTGATTCAGATGGTGCAACCTAGATTTAGACTAAGATTAAGTGAAGTTCTAGCCTGAGAGAAGAGAGAAGTTGCTTATGCATTGATCTTAAGCCGGAAGGTTCACTCATGTTATGCTGAGAGGCGTTACGTTCAGTCTGGCAGTCTCCCGAGATCCAATTCCACTGTCACCCTCTCTCTACCAAGAAGTATCAGGGTAGTCAATTGCCTCAAAGACCCACGGGAGCCAACACAGCAAGAGTTCGCTCCTGGCTCCTTCCGCCTCTGGGAGTATAATAATGAGTCTTTGCCAATGGCTTGCTTCAGCGCAGATTTCCACACTGGAGTTTATTCTTTGTGAGCAAATGTTAAGCAGCATTATTGAGGAATCATAGGTGGGCAGGTTGCCATAACTGACTCATCTCCTCGTAGTCTGAACGAAGTCCTGTGGTGAAACTGCCTTCGCTTACTCCTTCAGTCAAAAACATTATATTCTGTCAGTCCTGATAAGGAAAGAATGAAGCTGTGATACATAATGAACACA
Source organism: Paramisgurnus dabryanus (assembly GCF_030506205.2). Classification (NCBI taxonomy): domain Eukaryota; kingdom Metazoa; phylum Chordata; class Actinopteri; order Cypriniformes; family Cobitidae; genus Paramisgurnus; species Paramisgurnus dabryanus. The sequence continues at coordinate 20,999,578 of NC_133358.1, read as the reverse complement.
TAATTAAAGTCTTTAAGCGAATTGAAGCTCACTCTTCTCTGAAAGTATTGTTTTCAAATGACTGAGCACATCTGACTTCAAAAGAGCCATCCATCTTTCCAGGTGTCTTTTATCTCACAGCCAACCTAATCGCCCATCACATAAAAGCGGAAAGGTAAAAATCTTTTGGGAAGCTAAATGTTGTAAAAAAGCACAATGACAAAGATCCAGAATGAAAGGCCTTTAGCCGACAGGCGACAACTGCCATTTTTCTCGTTTTTTGTGTCTTCTTCACACCCCTTGGAGCTTTCAAAAACCTGTCCAATGTTATTATTTGCAACAGGCACAATCGTTGTGGAGCACTGGCAGATTTCTTCCATGTTGAAAAAGTGGGGCAGCTTTGAACTGCACAGAGTCTGAGAAACCATCCCTTTGATCTCATCCTCACCTCAACCACAAAAGAAACGTCACGGAGGGGCAAGTGAGATGTCAGGGGTCGTGTTCGTCCTCCCTGTTAGAAAACTTCTTGTGCTATTCTTCTTGTCAGTCATCTTATCAATATCAGTGGCATTTTAGCACTGAATTCTTGTATTGACTGTATCGAGATCGCTCATTTTATCAGATAGTCTTTTTTTGCTTTTGTTTGCTTTTTTTGTGTTTTTTTGCTGATGCACATCTCTGCTGTAGCGTAGATGTCTTCACGATGCATGAATATTTTGACCTTTTATTCAGTGAATGAATCCACTAATAATCGGATACACGCTCATGATACTGTATCACAACCTCGTACAGCCAATGTAAACAACTCAGTCATTTTAATGAGCCGAGTACCCATCACATTTGATAATAATAATTTGAACTCATTCCCCGGCAGCCTTTTAAAAAAAAAGTTTTCCGCCAGCATTTTTTTGTGATTTTCACAAAAGTTTCACCAAATGCCTTCCAGGAAAATGTTCTTCTATAAACATACAAATACATCAAAAGAAAGAACAGACCCTCTGCTTTCAAACAAACAAACAAAATTGGAAAAAAATGTTTAATCCTTTCTTCATTTGTTCGCTTTTTCTTTAAAGGCACACTGCTGAACTTTTTGGCCTCTAGGGGCACTAGACATGTATTTTTCACGTCTAGCGCCCCCTAGAGGCAACAAGCGCCGTAGCACTGACGCAAAACAAAGTCTGATCAGGAAAGTCGCATAGACCAAGCAATGCTGAAGACGTTAATTGGTTGTTTCAGGGGTGTTTGTTTAGGGTTGGAGATAACTGTGCATTACAGTCGATTGTCAGGAGCAAGATATAGACGTTTTGTACCTAAAACTAATTGTTATTGTGCTTGTTTTGGATTAATTTTATCTTTAGATCGAACTTGTGTCGTCTTATTTGTGATAGGCTAGCCTACTCATATGCGTCGACTCTTTGGGTCACAAAGTCGCGGTGTGCCTTCCAGCATGTCATATGAATATAATTTCATGGGTTTTATTTTTTTTAAATGCCAAAAGATCGCGTAGCTCTCATTTACAAGCCAGTGTCATTATAATAGCCTATTGGTTACTGTTTTTACAGATTACAGAACGAATTTGAGGAAGTGACGCATGCCATACAGCAGTCAAATTTTTTTGTTATTTTTGTGCTTGGGTTACTATTCGAAACACAAAAGTTTAAAAGTACGAGTAAAAGCAATACAGACCCCGTCAGACTATGGTAGACATGTCATTCAACCTATTTTTAGTCGATGTACCATCACAAGGGTCTTTGAAATATATTATGAAGGTCGAAAAACTACAAAGTGTCACTTTTAAAATACCAAACTTTGAGCAAAAAGCTCAAATAATAGTATTTTTGTAAAGAAATTTAATCAGAGATCAGATTCAGAATGATTACCAAAACATACACAGAGTTTAAAATGTGTACAAATGTTTTTGCTTCAGTTTTTTATAAATTGGGTAAGAGTGCCATCTAGTGGATAATAGCGGAATTACAGATTACCATTACCATTACAGGGAAATGTTTTCTCTTAATTGACGAGATAACTCGTCAATGGCAAGGAAAGAGTTAAGGTGTACCAGGCAATTTTACTTTTCTCACTTTATTTTTTAATGATGTACATATATACTATATTAAATATGGACCTAGTGTCTGTGACATCATCTGTAGGCTTCTGACAACCATTTTTGAAGCCCAAAGTAGGCTAAGCCTGCCCTTAACATTTTGGCAGCGCGTCACTGTGCAGTATTCATGGATAACCGAATAAATGCTGGAACATGCGTGGAGCTGAGGTGCCTGTTTGCTGAAACCATGCCTGCCTAGGTCGAAGGTAGTGACAGCTGCGGTGATTCACTTGTCAATCAAGTGGCCACGCCCTTAATTATGCAGAACTTTAAGGCTAAAAGGGTAAAATTATTAGCTTTTGAGACCAAAAACACTTTTTGTAGCAGGCTATAAACATATTTATTTCTGCTGTGAATTTAGGCATTTTAACATGAGGGGTCTATGGGATTGACTCTCTTTTGGAGCCAGTCTCTAGTCGATGAGTAACTTAACCTGCAAGTCGATTAAGTGCAGTTTAAGTTACTTACGTGTTGGCTTCATGAGAGAAATCGGAAAGTTGCCCCTTGAATGTACTGCATCACTCGTTCAGTTTCTCTCTCCCAGCTTTGATCTCTTAGCACACTCAGCAGACCCATGGCTGATGTGTCACAAGGCCAGTGGCCGATGGCTTTAGTTTATCTCCTCCATCAGCTTTTCAGGTTGCCTCAGTCACACATCAAACAGCTTTCCCTTCAAAGCCACTGACTCTAGATCAGTTGTTAATCGATTTCTGTACCTCTATTCGTTCATTGATTTCTGTAATGACTCCACACAAAAAGGTCCTAAACAAGACTGACAGAATAACAGTGGGCTAATGTAGCATACATAGATCTTGAAAAAAGCATGTTGTGTTCGCGGAAGCTATGCTGTGTATCAAAGGTTAGGGTTTGCTGTGTTTAAAGGAAGACACCAATGTTTTTCAATATTTTACTATGTTCTTACCTCAACTTAGACAAATTTATACATACCTATCTTTTTTCAATGCGTGCACTTAATCTTTGTGTATCGCGTCGTGAATGTGTTAGCATTTAGCCTAGCCCCATTCATTCCTTAGGATCCAAACAGGGATGAATTTAGAAGCCACCAAACACTTTCATGTTTTCCCTATTTAAAAACTGTTACATGAGTAGTTACACGAGTAAGTATGGTGGCACAAAATAAAACTTTTGTTTGGAGCCATAGGAATGAATGGGGCTAGGCTAAATGCTAACACATTCAAGAAGCGCTGTACAAAGATTAAAAGTGCACACATTAAAAAAGATAGGTATGTATTAATTCACCTAAGTTGAGGAACATAGTAAAATATAAAAAAGGTGGTGTTTTCCTTTAAGACAAATATTCAAATAAACATGTTTGTGTCTCTTCTATGCAAATTCCAAAACTAATATAAACGTAGGCACCAATGCCAGAAGCCAGAAAAATTGACGTTTTATTTTATTTTCATTTATAGGAAATAAGGTTGTCAGTTTTGTACCTTTATCCATAATTTGCTCAGTGGTTGGAATGTGCTCTGCATTATCATCTCGCAGTCTTGGTGAAAAAGGTTCAGGCGCGATAATTCACAAGGCCCTGGTTATTATCAGAAGAATATAATCATGTCTAGATGACATGTTGACCTTTTGTAGTGATTTTTTTTGGAGAAGAATCTATCATGTCCACATTGTCTGGCCGGGCTTTACAGATAAAATGTCATTATTTTAAATTAGCAGTATTTGTAAAAAGTCTTTTTCAGTTTGATTACATTTTGATTCGTAACCTTTCTGTCTGTGATTTAATAAAGTCTTTATTTTAGACATCTTCATTTGCCAACCCAGGCCCACTCATCATACTTACCTCTGCCTACATTTCTGCCAAAACTAAAAAAATACATTGCCCCAGATATTTATTTCAATGGGATGTCCACTAGAGCTTTTTTGTTTGTTTGTTTTGACGTGTTTTTTTAAGGTTGCCTTTGTGAAGTAGATTTGTGCCGTTTGGTACTAATTTATAACGCACAACATGCCTAAGTGCTTTGCGGTGTCCTTCGGTTTAATTTAAATAAAACACAGCCGACTAAAACAAACACTAAATTATTAATTACTGTCCCGAGACTATGCTTTCTGTAAACAACAAATTCTTGACATACCTTGGCTCAACGCAAATAATATTGACATTCACAACATCAGACGTTTATAACATGAACTGAAGAATATACTCCAATAATGGTCAAGTTTATCTGCTTTGTGACCTTGAATGAACCCACATCAAAGCAGGAAGAAAAAAACAAGTGCTTCCAGTGCCTCTAGTGGACACTCCAGCCGAAAGATGCAGTGATATGTACGTGGAGCAAAGCATTTTAGGTTATGCAGAAATGTATATGTAGTGTAGCTATTTGCATATGCACAAATTTCTCATTCTGCACTGGCCCACATGAAATACAACCTAATCATATTTGACCCAACCGAGCATTTTCAGAGTGTGTTGTACTTTTACCTTTTTTGTTTCGTTTAAAGGTGACATAGAATGATTGAACGGGGTATTTATCTTTGTTCTGTGATTTGACATGTAGACAAAAAATGTTTTCTCAGATTGCTCTATTAGGGTGGAGGATTTTAAACAAGTGGTTTGCACCTATTTGGCTCCCCCTACTGGCTTAACTTGCAATCTCATTACTGATTGGCTGACTTTGCTGCCACTCAAAAAATGTAGCCAATTATTTTAAAGTGGAGGGGCAGTGATGTCATAAGCATCATTTTTTCAGATTGGTCCGTTTTCTGGCTGACATTTCTAAAAGAGGAATTTCTATGAGACTGAGATGTTTAGCATGTCTAGCATTTTTTGTATGTTCGTGAATGCGGGTAGACTACCATTATTCAACAAAGACAAGCTAAAAATGGTTTTTCATTTGTTTTCTCTGTCCCTTTAACTGTTTAGTGGGAACGAAAATACCTGTTTTTTTAACCTGAGGCAACTGTTGTTGAGTTTGAACAGTAAAAGCATTTGTTCAACTTAAATACTTTTCTTTATTTTGCACCTCCTCCATCTCACTTACACACTGTTAAAATATCTGTTTCTCTTTTTAACTCCAGGATGGCTATTCGCAGTATCACTTTGTCGGTTCTGCCTCAACAATAGAGAGAGACAGACAGAGACCATACTCATCCTCACGCACTCCATCAGTATCCCCTGTCCGGACGTCGCCCAACAACCGATCAGGTGTGTATATGTTTACATATGAAGAGCTAAGATGCAAAAGCCACTAAACACCAACCTTAAAAATGAAATAATATTGAACGCTCTCTGCCAGCATTATACATCAAATACTTTTGCTTCAAATTCGCTTAATCCCAGACTCCATTCAGGCCATTCAGAAATACCAATTTGCTGGCAGAATCCGAAATCCGGAATTTTTTGTGAACTCCCCAAAGTGCACGGAAGAAGAATGTAAAACGATAGGGGTCACATTCAAACTTGTGTCCCTTGTGAGTACCTGAATACAACTTAAACGTGGCAGCCACATGCATCATAGCTCCCCCTAATGTGTGGTTCATTTTTTTATTTTTACCCTTTAAATTCTAACTTTACACATTTGCAATGTTTCTCCTTTTCTATAGAAGTGTTTTTTTTTTTTAGAAGTAGAGTTTTTTGCAGATAAAAGCTTGCATGCACTTGAAGGTTTTGCATCTGCGCTCTTTATTTCCCACCGAGCTGAAATATAACTGGATTTGATGGTGTGCTGTCCATGGTGCTGAAGTGTCCCTATTGGTTGAATTCATATTAAAGTCTTTCAATTCTTTATAGTCCAGAACAACAACAGAAAGAACCTTCAGGAGGCGAGGCAACACTCCCTGAAGTGTTTTGTCTTTAACCCTGATTAAACTGATACAATACTGTTAAACTGATAGGGATTCCTCTGTGAATCTTGGGAATTAACTTGGGTTAATGATCCGCACTGCTGTCGGGGTTAGTGGATTCATGGCCAGCTGGCTGTAACTATAACACCCATTCCGGTGGACTTAGCATTTCGCTGAAGCAGAAAAGTATTTTTCCCACCGTAAGCTTTTGTTGGGGTCTCTAGAAGAGGCAGTTACGCAGTAGTAGAGAGAATTTTAGGGCTAATGGCTCTTTAACTCTTTCACCGCCAGCGTTTTTAAAAAAAGTTGCCAGCCAGCGCCAGCGTTTTTCATGATTTTCACCAAAGTTTAATGCCTTCCAGAAAATGTTCTTTTTTAAATAAATAAACATACAATATACCAAATGAAAGAACAGACCCTCTGCTTTCAAACAAAAACCGTTTCATCCTACCTTTAGTGGTTCTTTTGCAATCAGCTTTTGAATATGGGTAGGTTTTTGCAAAAACACCATATTTTGAGCAAAAAGCAAAAATAATTCCATATTTGTGACGGACTTTTCATAGAGATCCCATTCAGAGCGATCTTTAAAACAGACACGAGCCGTTTCTCAATGTCAAGGAAGGATCCTCGGAAGCTAGAATTTCGAGGATGCTACGTCATCGACGTCCGTCGAAGGACTGTTCCAATGTCGAGGATCCTTGAAATTTCAGCCAAGGACTGAGTCCTTCGTTCGAGAAATATCCCATATACAGGAAAGGATGCAAATTTGTATCCTTCGCGCTCTTCACGCGCTGAAATCACCCACAATCCTATGCGCGCAGCACCGAAAGCACACCTTTCAATCACGCAATGACGTAATGACGTGCACTTGCTAGCCTGTTCCATTTAACGTGTTCTCCGAATGCTTAAAAGGATCCTCGCCTAGCCTCTGAAGGAAGTGACTTGTAAGGACTAGTCCTGCCAAGGAAGTATCCTTGACATTGAGAAACGGCTACGGACATGCAGCAGCTTGCCATAGGGCAATACATCCGGTTTTAAAAAGTTGCGGAAGGGCGCCACCTGGTGGATAATAGCGGTATTGCGGAAAGACGGAAAATCTCGTCATTGGCGGGGAAGCGTTTTCTCTTAATTGACGAGATATCTCGTCAATGGCGGGGAAAGAGTTAAATGGATGTAAATAGAGTAAAGGAATGAGTTTCTTTCCCCAGCAGGTTTTGCACTGAATATTGCATTGCATTCTGGAACAGTTGGTCATGGTTGTCTCAACCCATGGTTGGGTAAAATATATACAAAGTTGAATTTCTTTAGCTGTGCTGCTGTAGATTCACTGTGTAGAGCATTACTGTAGCCTCCTTTTTTAATGAATTGGTTTAGTGACTGCTAGTTGTTTTTCTCAGTTAAACCTCTGAATTTTTCTGTCAGCCACTTGCCTACAATTGGTTTCCTGCTGTTTTGTCATCTGTAGGGTTTTTCGAAAATACACTGCAGCGTGTTTGTAAAAAACTGTGAGCTGTAGATATTTGCAAGAGATCAAAGCGCACAGTTAGACAGACAAAAGGAGCGGAAAACATTGTCTTGCAAATGTAGTGAAGAGCCACTGAGCTTCTCAGCGTATAGCATCAGAATGTGACACGAGGGCTCTTGTTTCTCAAACTCAATTAACTTTCGCTCAGATACAGGTGAGACCAGAGCCAAAACGTTTTTTTAAATATGCTAATTTTCCAGCTCCCCTAGAGTTAAACATTTAATTTTTACCGTTTTGGAATCCATTCAGCTGATCTCCGGGTCTGGCGGTACCACTTTTAGCATAGCTTAGCATAATCCATTGAATCTGATTAGACCATTAGCATCACGCTCAAAAATAACCAAAGTTTTGATATTTTTTCTATTTTAAACTTGACTCTTCTGTAGTCACATCGTGTACTAAGACAGACAGAAAATTACAAGTTGAGATTTTCTAGGCAGATATGGTTAGGAACTATACTCTCATTCTGGTGTAATAATCAAGGACTTTACTTTTGTAACATGGCCGCAGGAGGCGCAATGATATTACATAGTGCCTGAAAATAGTCCCCTGCTATTGAAAGATACTAAGGGGATTATTTTCAGGCGCTGCGTAATATCATTGCGCAATCTAATAAGATTTTAATGGATTGTGCTAAGCTATGGAAAATCAAGTGGGAAGGGATTAAGAGTGAGAAGATAATGACATTTCTCGTTGTTGGCTGAATTGTTTCCTTTGATAAAAACGAAAAGTAAATCATAATCATAAAATTTTCTTTCTAAGAAGTTATGTTGAGATTTTTTACATTGTCAAGATAATTAAAAAATACAGAAATCTCCTTCAAATAATGAGAGAAGATATTAAATAGGCATGACATTTCAATTTCGATCTACCCACTTGAAGCGGAGGAGCGAGAACCACATGAAACCCGGCGTGTGATTTACTACTGTCTGTTGACCTCACATTAAGACTATACAGAGATAAATGTGTTTCAGATGCTGGAGCTCAGATAAGTTGGAGCTCTGTATAATCATTAAGTCCATATTAAGGATATTGGCAAAACCATCAGTACAGAGTAGTAATGTGTTTACACACTTTGCATAATAGATTTATGCCCAGTTTGCTAATTTCTAGTAATTTATTTGTGTGTCGAGGAGATTATGGTTTCAACGCTGCTAGACAAGGCCTCCAGATGTGCTTTAATGGGGTGCCAGTCCCTAGCACACAACAGACAGCTACATCTGTTCATGGATATGATATTAAAAATACAGTTCATAATGTTTAAATAGAAGTATTACATCAGATTTTCAGATTTACACTGTCAGAAAAAATGGTCCCTATGTCACTAGGACAGAAAAAGTACACCTTACACCTAAATATTTCATATTACCTCAGAATTACAAATTGATAGCAAAGAGTGCATATTAGTGCCTTAAAGAGCACCTGTTGTCAGATTCACGTTATCGTCTCCAACATAAATCTCTTGGACTACAACAAACACATGGATTTTAGGCAACAGTTTACTTCCTGGGATTGGTGATGTAGACAAGACCGACATTATCATAAATCCTCCTGCTTCGGACTCACAGCTAAGTTAACATTGCATTGTGACCGAATCTTTCAAACATGGTAAGGAGCGTCACATTTCCAGCTAACGTCAAAGGTATTCAGACCATTCACAACGTAAAGATTAGCTGGCCAATCAGGGACACAGAGCTTTTCAAATCTGTGCGTTTTAGAAAGAGAGTGAAATCTGGAGCTACAAAAATGTATGGTTTGTGGAAAAGAATGTGTTTTTGAACCCTAAACCACTCGAACACATTGTATCATACCAAATAAACAAAATAACACTGTTTTTAGCAATGAAATAGGTGCTCTTTTAAGGTAGATATGTCAATACCAATACCTTGGCACCATTTTTCTGAATCACAAAATACTAAAGAGCAAGTTTTGGCTTTTTATATCAAAGTTATCAATGGTCATGCTGGGATGCACAACTAATAAACTGATTAAACCTAATTAATAGAGTGAGTTCAACAGATCAATGCTGATTTTCTTTAAACTGGCTTGTTTTTCTGAGAATTGCCATTTGTGAGATTTATGGAAACATGTCAACAGGGCCTTGAAGTTCTCCAAGTTTATTGATACGAATGAGAAGCTACAACCAGAGCTCCTCATTATTTAAGACGGATGATCAGTTGCGTGCATATTTTTGCAGAATGATGCATTGTCGAGGAACAGTGATTAGATTAAGCGTCATATCGAGGCAGTTTAGAGGAGAATAAAGTACTTGCCGTTATAATCTGATTATGGGTTTGAAATAATTACCATGCTAATGTTTCTCTTGGCCATTGTGGGTAGAGTAGTGCTCAGAGCGATTATGTGTTTTATTGCTGGAAATTGGAGTGTGTGTTTATGAACGGATATATTTGATTTTGCGTCTCATGGTCAGGGTTGATCTGTAATAGGTGTGTGCGTGTTGGCGTGTTTAAATTCTTCTGCGCTGGTGAAAGGGTCTTGCGCGCCTGTGAGGACTTGAGCAGCTGTGTGCTTTGGAGATAGCGCCGCTGCACACTGTCCAGGGTGCCAAGCTTTATCAGACCAGGCTGGAGGGAGGCTGGAAGAGGAGTGGCACTGATCCGGTTAGAGCACTGGGGCCGGAAGGGGATTTTTAGGCACAGGAGGAGGACACGTTCTTGTGACCTTCATGGTGCTCTTCAGAAGTGCCTGGGACAAAATACATAGCGTGATGAATAGAGAAAGAAATCAGGTCAAAATGCCTGAATATAAATCACATTATATACTTTAGATCAGAGCCGATCCTGGCCTTCTGGGGGCCCTAAGCAATTTTGTGAGGGGGCCCTGTCATCGGGTAAAAAAAACCCTTCACTGTCTCTGCTTAAATTTAGCTATAAAAAAAATGTTAACTAAAACACATATTATCTTATACCTGTACATTTTTGCCACATGTAGCCTACATTACTGTGACACTCATAAGAATACTTCCTTTTACACGTTTTCTGAAAAGCCTTTAATCTTTTACATTAGTACTTAGAAAAGAAGGTACTGCTAAATATATTATTTTTTAAGAGTTGTAGAACATCACGGAAACAAATTTAAAATTATGAATAAAATAAAACCAAAATAGTTGTCAGATAATCAAACAACTCAACAGATTTTGTTTAAAAACTAAGGCATGATCAGACTCTAACATACCAAAATACATAAATAATTCTCTAAATACGCAAACACTAGACATAATGTGCATTGTTTTAAAATGCTACCCGGAGTCACACAACGTTTTGCATGAATAAATGTGTTTATTTTTTAAGACGTATGAAAGATTATGATTATTAATGTGTACAAGCATTTCTAACAAAACTTATCTGGACTGGACTAGACTGGACTAAAACTGAATCTAGGGATTTGGACTGCAGTGTTTGTTATAAATCCATTGCATGGTTAGTCAAGACTAAACAGGAATTTAAAACATTAATGTGTTCTTAATCTTTTTACTTCACCTTTACTGCACTTGTCTTTCTTGCTCCGGGCAGATAGCTTTAAACCATATCCAAATAAAGACTCATGTAGTCGCGTCAAACGCATATGGAGCTGCATAATTTCAAATGGCTCTCGCGGGTGTGGCACAATGATCTTACTTGCCAGCTGGTCTATGCAGCGCTGAATGAAGTCAAGAACAAGGGGGCCCCCTAGTGGTGCGGGGCCCTACGCAGCTCACGTAGCCTGCTTATAGGGAGGATCGGCTCTGCT